>NC_046662.1:87909240-87910244 GCF_010883055.1 Belonocnema kinseyi
GTTTCTGCTGAATATGGTTACAAAAATAAATAGGCAGTCGCGGACAATTGTCCAGGGGTGGTCCCGAAGGAATTAACCCCCAAGCGGAGGTGTGAAAACCGCACCGAAAGCTGAATGGCACCTGGGTCAGGTGTCTAGAACGGTGAGTCTGGGATACCAGGCGACCTCTCAGAGTAAGCAGCCTTATCCTTGCATGCGGGGCTCTGCAAGGATTGACGAACCCCTTTCCCTAGCTTCTCGTGGGAACAACAATGACAACACGAAACATAGTTGTAGTAAGTGCGGTTCAAAACAACAGAATGCACAGGGCTCCCGACAATGGGTCGGCCAACAATGCCGACCAATCTAGAGCTGGGGGAGCCAATGAAAATGCATTCAATGCGATGGATCGGCGGGATCTCGTGACCTTTGGGTGGACGGAGCGACTGAATCACGACTTGCTGGACTGCTACGATGCGAGTGTAGCCCGTGAACGGGGTTACATGGCACGGCTGCATGCTCTGTGGTGCGAGAAACACCCGGAGCTATGGCACTTTTCGCAGCAACGTCTGCGAAACCATGCTGAACTACTCCGTAAAAGGGGCTATGTAAGCGGAACCCCTACTCTACCACAGCTAGAACAAGCCGGCAACAAAGAAAGAGAGGCGACACTAAGATCAACCGCGGGCAGGCATCCAATAGATGAAGAGCGATGCTTTACAAATCGGAGAAACATCAACACAAAGGTTTCTCTCAAGCCTAAAGATCTGGCTGAAATGGATGACGAGCTTCGTGGACATTTTTCTGGTGAATCCGACCTCTGGGCTATCAATTATTGTGTGTATAATGCAGCGAGAGCTTTGGCCGATGCGAACCGTAAAACAAAACCAACGGCTGATCATAAGACCAAAGTATCATAAGACCAAAGTATTTTGGAGAGAAGTCTACGAAGTTCAGCATAGACTGGACGAAGACTCCGAAAATATAAATAGCTTCAAGGAGTTATGTGTTGCCCTCATAACACC
>NC_046662.1:87910344-87917833 GCF_010883055.1 Belonocnema kinseyi
CGCATACTTTGAATAAAATATTTGTTATCATTCTCTTGAAATAAATGTGTTTTTTTCTTGAAAAAATACCGGTTTCATATGTATACACCTGGTACTCATATACACACATATAAATACATACATATATATATATATATATATACATGCATATATATATATATATATACATATACACACACATATATATATATACATATACATCCCCTCTTGTGTGTTTATTTAGGCTTGTATCATTGAATATACAATAAAAAGCGATCCCCCCCCCCCGGCCCGGTTCAAAATCTCGGCGTTATTTTTAGTTTGTAGGTTTAAATTTCCTTTGTTTGAACAAGTGGAGAAAGTTTTATACTCCATATTAGAACGGGATTATTCATTTTTAAGATAGCAATGCCATCAATTATATTAGACACTTATCCTATATTTTATAAGTTTTTAATACATTTCAATTTTATTAAAATGATACTACTCTTCTGGTACGTATGGCATATTCAGATTATTTGTTTAAAACTTGCTTGGTTGGTACTTGTTTGTACCGGTATAGCATGTAAGTAGTAAAATATCTAATAAAAAATTGTTATTAATATTGTTACTAATGAAAAAACACTAGAGAACTTATAATATGAAACCGAATCACTTTTTGCCAGAGACAGTTGCGACTCTTGCTTGAAAAACACCAGCATTGTAGCGGAAAGTCCTAGTGCACGGCGTACTGGTTTCCTCCACACTTTTGTTGAAACTCTGAGTAGTTGTGACCATCAATTGCATCATCAATTTAAAAAGATTAATTTAGAGTTTTGAAGATTTCAAAACAAGCCAGAAAAGAATGTAGAGGTATTTAAGTCTATTCTTTTATTTTTGCAGGATTAAAAAAATGTTAAGAAAACTTTGAAAATAATTTTTTATTAAAAAAATATATTTTTTAAGAAAATGTCAAGAAATTTAAAATCATTTGAAAAGCTTTTGAAAATGATCAAAACAGAATTTGGTTAACTGTAAGGCAACTTTTTTAATTTGTAAGAATTTTTAAAAAATTCAGAAAATATTGAATCATTTTGAAAGATAATGTAAAAGTTAAGAAGTTTTAAAAAGATTAATAAATTATTCAAAATTTGTTAATTTTTCGAAAAATTTAGAATCAAGTATAAATTTTTGATTATTTCAAAAAAATGTCGAAGCTTCTTAAGAATTTTGAAAGTTTTCATGTGAATGAAAAACTTTTCTTAAGATTTCTGGCAGAAGTTTTCATGAATTTTTATTTTGAAAAATAAACTTTTTAAAGAAAATTTGAAAATATTACAAAAAATTTCAAAAGATTTTTGAAAATGTCGAAAAAAATTGGAAGTTCTGAAGGTAATTTTTCTAAAGTTGAAAGATGATCTTTTTTTGGCAAAATATTAATATTCTTCATTGAGAATTCATCTTTTTGCTTAAAAATTATTATCATATATTAAATTTTTCATTAAAAACTCAAATTCATTAGTTGAAACTTTAACTTTTTTTTTATAAAAACTTAACTACCTGTTTAAAAGTTGAACTACCTTTTAGAAATTAATTTTTTGCTTCAAGATTCATCATTTTAGTTGAAAATTAAACTCTTTGATTAAAAATGTAACTATTTTGTTTAAATTTTGCCATTTTTAGTAGAAATATAATATATTTGGTTCAAACTGAACTTTTCCGTTGAAAATTGATATTTTTGGCTTAAAAATTCAAATTATTCTGCAGGCATTTTTTTTTTGTAAACATTATCTTTTTTGTTTGCAATAATCTTTTTGAATATTCTCAAAGATCTTAGAGAAATTATATTTATGCAATCTTAAAAAGAAATTAATCAAAAATATAAATAACTATTTGTTATTTTGAATTTAAAATTGTTTTTCTCCATTTAACAGATTACTACACGCGCGCGAAGCCAACGATTGATGATTCCAGTAAAATGTATAAAAATGCCTACCGAATTAGTCAGTAAAGAATTTGGCACTAGATAATTAACAAGTGCATGTGTATTTGGTACTCGGAAATTTCAAAGTATGTTTTTCGCTATTCTGATATTCTGAAATTCGATACCTGTTTATCTGATTCAGTTGAAGCCATTTTATAACTAAATAATATGTTTGAAAAATTATTTAAAAATGTAAAAAAGCTCTTAGTTTTAATGTTTTTTTTTTAATTAAACCATAAGGAATATTTGTGATAAGTTTCAGACGCGTATGTATTATGATCGAGGAGAAAATTCGTTTCGAGTTTTTATAAACTTCGGGTTTCGGCTTCATTGGCGTAGGGTGAAAGGAGTTTAAAAGGACACTTTGTGATGTTACTACTCACTCAGCATTTCTAGGGGATTAGCATTCTTGCAAATGCACCTGCGTGTTTAGAGTATAGAATACTTTTAAATAAAGAACGTGTATTACTTTCTCTGCAATTGTGCGAGTTTCATTTCATTATATTGCGCAAGCTTTTCTGCTATAGCAATAAAAGTGAAATGTTTATTGAAGAGTCTTTGCACTATTTTGAGAAAAGTATAACATTTAAAAGTGGGTATAATAAAGTGGAAACTCTGTTACAAGATGCCTTTTAGCCTTATTGGACGCGAAGCTTCTGGTTGTCAAAACCTCTCTTCAATCTTTCTTTCCTTTACTTGAGTGTTCACTGACCAGGTCACAGTTTTAGTTTAGTTCACAGGTCGTTTAACCTAAATTCGCTTATGTGAGTTGTTCTCTGTTAAGCCCAAAAAGTGAAAACTTTCACCAAAAAGAATTTTTCCGCCAATGCAATTTTCGACTAACTTTTAAATCAGGTTTAGCTTCTGGTACCTCCATGGGCTAAGAGAAAAAAATTATTATATCAAGGAAATTGTTTACTAGATGACGCTTAAGGGCCGCCCATAAGCTACGTCACCATATTTAATTAAGTATGAATCACTTCAAAATCCCTAAGATTCTGGATCAAAATATATTGCATTTCCAATAAAATCGTTTTTATATCACCAAAAAACATTTTTTACCAAAAGTGAGGAATTTTCAACCCAAAAAGATGAATTTCGTAAGGAGATAAATAATTTTTAACCAATTAGTTGCATTAATTATCAAATAGTTGAACTGTCCAGCAAAAGAAACAAATTATAAACAAAATAGTGAGAACTTTTAACGAAATAGATACATTTTCGAGCCATAATCACGAACTTTTTTAAGGACACATGAATTTTCAACTGAAAAGTTCACTTTCAACCAATAAAGATGCACTTTTAATCCAAATGGATGAATTTCAACAAAAAAGTTAAATTTTCGACCAACAAAAATAATGTCTATAATAAATTCGTTCCATTTTAATCTAGATCACTTTATTTTTAACAGACTTACTGAGGTTTTAACAAAATAGTCGAATTTTCAAGTAAAAAAGACGAATTTTTTTGAAAAAGACAGTTATATTTTCAACAAAAAATTTCATTTCCTACCAAGAAAAATGACTGAAAAAGTATTTTTATTCTCAAAAAAAAATAATTAAAATTGAACAAAATATTGGATTTTTTAACTAAATAGTTCAATATCAAAGAAAAAAGAATGTTAAACAAAATAGTTTAATCCTCAACGATATAGATAAATTTTGAACAAAGATAGTTAATTTTCTACCTAAAAAAAAGGAATTTTAATAAAATAATTAAGTTTTGAAGGTAATTAATCGAATATTTCAGATAACAGTCGACATTTTAACAGGAAAAGATGAATTTTCTATAGAATAGTAAAGTCTTGAAGCTTGAAAATTGAATATTTTAGAAAACAGTTAAATTTTTAGCCGAAAAAGATGAATTTTCAACAAAAAAGTGAATTTTTTATATATGAAGATGAACTGTCAACCAGAAGGTTTAATTATTACCAAAAAAACTGTTTCTCTCTCAGTTAAATGCCAGCACAAAAGAACATTAAAAATAAATTGATTCCATATGTACGAGTATAAAGATGAATTTTGAACAAAGAAGATACATTTTTTAACTAAAGACATACATTTTTTGGAAATACATTAATTTTCTAAAAAATAGTACAATTTTTAACTTACAAAAGATACATTTTCTACAACAAATGGAATATTACAATTTTCGGATACAACAAATTAATATTTTATTGAATAAAAATGAAATTTTGAACAAAATAGTTTACATCCAAAAATGCGAATCTTAGGAAAAAAGTGTTTTGAACCAAATGGTTCATTTTTAAACCAAAAAGATAAATTTTTGACGAGAAAATTAATGTTCTACCGAACAAGACGAATTTTTATGAATATACATGAATTTTTAAGAAAATAGATGATTTTTCAACAAAATACATGCATTTTTAATTAAAACGTTTCAAGCTAAAAAGAGCAATTTCCAAAGAAATCCGTTGAATTTTTAACCAGAAAATAAGAATTGAAAAATATTTTTAATTTTCAACCAAAAAGTTGAACGTTCAACTAAAATTATGAATCTTCTACCAGGAAAATCCATTTTTCACAAAGTAATTCAATAATGATTTTTTTGGCTGAAAAATTTAAATTTTTACCAAAAAACCCGAATAGTCAGGAAAAGTCATGATTTTTCAGTAAAATAGTTTAATTTTGCACCAAACAGTCGAATCTTAATCTGAACTAAAAGAATTTCAAAATAAAAAAATAACAGCAGTCTTTTTTTTAAAAAAGTAACTTTCATCTAAAAATATTTCGATTTTCTTATTTGCTCCTATTAATCTAGTTTGCATTTAAGAGAAAAAATTAGAAAAATGGGGAGCTTATTTTTTCATTTCTTTATTTGAAAAATAAAAATTTATTTTTCATTTGAGAATCGGCTTTTCGCAAAATATTATTTGGATTCTTTGAAAAAAACGTCTTTGAAACTTTTCGATCCGCGACCGCTCGGTGTAGTACCCGAGGCATTTTGCAAGAGAGTTAAGGGTCATGCGTTACATTTTGCTCTGCTTTGGGCTATGACTCGTGTTTGGAGTACAAAATAACTGTGCCAAGCTGTAGTTTAAAATTGTTAAAATTTTTTAAGATATTTGCATTACAAATTTCAAAATACTTTTTTAATTTTTTATAACTGAGTTGTTAATAACAACAGAGAAAAAGGTTTTAGATAGTTTTCATTCGTAATTCATTTAAATTTCAAGAAAAAAGAAAAACTGCTAATTTTTTCATTTCTAATTTCAAAGATAAAATATATTTGCATCACAAATTTTTGCGGTGCCATTATTTTGTGTTTTTGAGAAGAAGGTCTTTGCCGTGTTCGATTGACCGTGATCAAACACACTGTGCGGCCGCGAATCGAAAGTAGCTGGAAATTTTTCTAAGCATACGTATACTAAAAAATGTAAAAAATTTCGAACTAAAACTTAGTACAGTTATATGGTTTTCCAAATCCTATTAATAGTCAAAAGCATAGCAAAATCTGCGATATGACCCCTCACTCTTTCGCCAAATGCCCCTCATTGTAAAAGTTCTAGGTGTTGTTACCTCTACCTAAAAATATAAAAGTCTACTCTCGAATTTTGTTTAAAGAAGGTCCATCGATTATAGAAAGGATCTAATAAAATGATTATGTAATGTAGAATGCAGAAGCAAAATCTGTTGCATATCTTTTAATGGGAGTGGTGCTTTATATGCGCGCCCAAAAGCTTCATTTCGGCAATTGCGAATTTCAGTCGTAAATCACACTGCGCTAACAGTCTACGACTAGTCTATGATTTGCATGGGACCGGGTTTACATGGTATTTGGGCCAAAGAATGAAAGAGCATTCTCGTGTCTACTGTGTCCTTAAGTTCACAAATATTCTACTGGGTTTATAGGCTAGTAATTTGATTTAGTGACTGGGAATTGTGACCTCGCTGCAGAAAGTTGGACAGTTATTTTCCGAACACCAGCAGTGCAGTCGAAGGAAAGTTCTTCATCTGATAAATTTTCTCTCAACGCCAATTATTATAGATTCGGCTCAGCGAATTCCGCTTGACGTGAAGAAAGTTTCGACAAAAACTCTTCAAATCTTTGCTGATCCCAATTAGATGAGAAAAAGTTTTGCAATCTTTTGCTAGATGTGAATTACTGTTTAGTTTTGTGTTCCTCTAATTTCGCGCAGTCCACAACTCGTCCTCACACCTGCTTCAGGACGAGATCTTACGCACGGTCTGGTCCTCACGGTTCTCCCAAAAGCGCATTATTACCCCTTTATGCTTTTCCTTAATCTGAAAATTTATCCATAAAGTAATTAATATTGGACAGGCGAAATGATTTTTCTTTTCTACTTCTCAGGATGTCAATTCGGATTTAAAACGACAAAGTATACATATATTTAGATTTAAATTGTCCTTTTGTACAATTTTAATATTTCCTTGTGAAAAAACTACTTTACGTAAAATGATCAAACTGACATTATCACATGGACTTCTCTACCTTCTAAAAGTGTTTCAAAGGACTGTGAGTTTCGGTGTATATTTCGGATTAAGGAGGTCAAAGTTATTCATCGTTCGTAAATTAGGTGGTATCTTCAGAATAATGTTATTATTAATTAATAGCGAGAATTACTTCATGGATATAGGTTTTCCCTAATACGAAAAAAATTAGATGGGTAGCAATGCGTTGGAGGTGGGGAACTACTTGCTGTCATCACTGAGGGTGCACAAGGGTCAGACTGTATGTACTATCTCATAGTGAAATAGGTGTAAGGACGATTCGTGGATCACCCCTAATTTCGAAAAAGAAAGGCGTTCAATTGGAAGTTTATCATTTCTGTAGTTTTTAATAAACCTAAAAATAGGTGTTTTGTGAACTGTACGGCCTTGAATAAAGTTTAAATTGAAAGCATCAATTGTTCTTTGGTAGAAGTATGTGAACTTAATCGTTGAATAAAAGCTTATAATTCGCGTGGATTCGAAAGCTTATCGCCTGGCTTGTATGATATTGTCAATCTATTTTCAAGATTGTCATTGAGACTATAAAACATTCTGGAAATACTGTCGTTTATAGTATACTCGATTCTCTTCTACAACTCTTCAGATAAAGTTGCAAACTCTCACTCCACACTTCTTGACATAATCACAGCGACCTGAATCAATAGCAGGTATTTGATCGGACTGCCGCAGCTTTTATTTACTATTAGAGACATATAAATATTGGGGTATTTGCGGTTGCTGTACTGTTACTTCTGTGTTATAGCGTTAATTTGTTGTTCGAAAATTCACATTTGCAGCCAAAAAACTTGAGAATGAAAATATGTTAAAGAACAATGGTTCTTTTCAATAGTCCCATAAATCTCCTTCAACCATTTTTTGTTAAAACTCACGGTTAAAAAAAAATTGAAAATGCTATTGAAAAATCGAAAATTTAGATTTTTATGATCTATTTATGATTTATTTTTTTTATATTTATAAAAATTTGTCATAAGGACAACCGCAGGATTTCGCCGGGAGCGGGTGCTAATCTGAAAAATTGCACCCGCTTCCAGCGAAATCGCGGTAAAATTTCAGC
>NC_046662.1:87917933-87922625 GCF_010883055.1 Belonocnema kinseyi
GAGAGATTGATCAGCAACCTGGGTCGGAGCAGTGTTGCGGAACGAAAGTGTTATTTACATAAATAGCACGAGAATTCTGGATCAATCTGAAAAATCTCTATCACATCCACACACTACTCCTTTTCCCTGCCGAGTGAGTCACGCCTACCCCGAAAGGGAAATGGCTTAATGGTGTAATAATAATAATAATAACTTCAAAAGTTTTCCTATCAAGCTTGTACTGGTTTCCCCTATTCGAGTTCTCGTTACTATAAGTTTTTAAGAAAATTATGGGTTAGTAATTTTCTGCTATTTATTATCAATAATCTACTCACTTAATCAATTAGTTAATGACCTAGTGCCATTCATTAGTAGTTTATTAGTTATTTGGATATATGTAGAGGAATCGATAGTACTTGAGATCAAATGTTTCACGGATACACTGAAGCTTCTAATGGCTTAGAAAAACCGCAGGCGTGTCCACAGGTTACCATAAGCTTTGTGTACCTTACCAGCTTTCGATCGACGATCTAAAGTTCGTTGGTTAGCCAACTACTAAACTAAAACCACATCCGACAAGCCCACACAGATCTCTCGACATAAGGTCTTTCAAAATTGGGGCCTAAAAAGTATGATAAAAAATCATCCAGTTCCGAGAAATAGAATGTGGAAGTTTAAAATCTCGAAGTGCAATTTTCAATTTAAGCAAAAAAACGAAAACTTGCTTCCAAGACATTGAGTTACTAAATTCGGAGAAAATGAGTTTCATAAGAAAAATTAAACCAATTCCGAGTAAACCGTTCAAGAATTTTAAGGTTATAATTTTATGGGTTTTTAAATAGTCTTTGTATAGCGGCTAAGAATCTATTTTCCAATAAAAGCTTGCTCCCGAGATATGAGGAGGCTTAATAAGAATAACAAAATATTCATTAAAAAAAAAATTCTGTTACGGCAAAATACAAATTTAGTCTCTATATACAGGGCTATGAAAGGGTATATGTTTCTTAATAAATAAACAATTATATTTATAATATATATATTAAAAATTTGTCATAAGGACAACCGCAGGATTTCACCGGGAGTGGATGCTAATCTGAAAAATTGCACCCGCTCCCAGCGAAATCGCGGTGAAATTTCAGCCACAGCCACGTCTCACGAATGTAAGATAGGTGGTTACAGTCTGTAACGGAATCAATACGACGATCCGGCAAAAGTTTCGTGCACCCTGAGAACACGGAGCGATCCAAGAACTACTGCCTTCTGCATTTTTCCCGCAAGTTAGTTGACATGCAGGGATGCTTTTCAGGCTATTAACGAGTGAAAACTTGGCAATTCAAAAGAGCGCCGATGATAAGGACGATTAGTTTAACAGAATATTCCGGGTACAATCATTGCAACTCCCTTATAAGGTCTCTATACCTCTCTTTCTTTTCATTCTCCTTGGCTATGATGTTTTTGTCAGCTGGTGCCGAAAATTCGATAACGAACATGGTTCGCTTCTCGAAGTCAAAAAGAACCATGTCTGACCTCGAGTGTGTAACAGAAACAATTGTCGAGAATATAAATTTCCAGTATATGCGGCACTTCCCATTCTCGACAATTGACTCGATTTACCTAAGAGCGTTTAGAGGAGTGATATTAAGGTTAATGTCGTAAGAGTGACAGAGATGGTAATAAAACACTCTTAGTGCCGCATTGTGCCTTTAGATGTAGGTCGTTCCCGCATGAGTTAGACAACTAGATAGTATTTGCGCTATATGCTCGGGGTGTTCATGGCACGCCCTGCAGGTAAAATCGGAAATGTCTTGGCTCAAAATGTGGCGACGGTATGTTAAGATGGAAATAACACCATCTTGGCATGCCAAAATGAGACCCTCCGTACCAGACTTCAATCAGGGCGATTTAAGGAAAGCAAACGTTAGCTCACACGACATTGACTAATCCTTCACATTTCTGTGGAAGATAACGTGCATCCTCTTATCGAAGAGCTTTTCACGAAAGCTTTTCTCTTGTGCGTTCTTAATCCGGGCTTTCAGGAGTGATTACTCGAGATAGATAAGATTTGATGCATTTTGCTCACCCCTAATACTGAAGTTAAGCTCAAGTGTTTCAGCAGCCTCGTCTGCTGCTTTGTACAGAAACGCTCCTTTGCCCACTTCTTCGTGATTCCTGGCCATTTTAAGAAGAGGGGGGTACAATAAGGATGAGATGGAAAAGATTAATGAAAGTGTGAAAGACTTCCTAGGTGAAAGAGAGGATTATATGTTTGTACTGGGGGAAGGACTTTAATGCGATTATGGAGAGGGAAGGAGGCCTTTACAGGGAAGAGGAGAGTTACGAAAGGAAATCGAAGGATAAGATAATAAATAAGAATATGCAAGGGTGGGAGGAGACGGAGAGATTCGCAGTGAAAGAGAGGGTAGATTCAGACCATCAGCCATCAGCGTTATTTGTTAGGGATGAGAGCGGTTGAAAGCCAGGTGGGGAAGAAGTGTCGATGGGTGAGATGGTGAGCTGGACGAAGGAGGCGATCAAGAAGCATCAGGCGCAGTTAGAGTTTGTATGCTTTGAAGGGGAGTCACGGAAGAGATATGGGAGGATTTGAAAGAGAAAGTAAAAAAGTGTGTGCAAAATAAGGTATTGAGAAAGAAGAAAAAAAGAATGGTGTAGCCATAGGTAGATGAAAAATGTAAAACGATGAAAAGGAAGGTGAAGAGGAAGTGCAAGAAGTGGAAAGAGGGAAATATGAAAAGAGAGAAGTACGTAAAAATAAGGAAGGGGTCTATATCAACGTGTAAGAAGAATGAACAGGAATAAGAGAAAGATCTGGAAAAGGAGTTAGGAAGTCTTAAGACAGATGGCTTATAAAGTATACGCGATGGTGTTCGCGGAGAGGCTGCGGAAGAATGTCGAGGGGAAAGCAATATTGCTGAGAACGTAGGCGGGTTTTCGAGCGGGTAGGAGTACTATCGACAATATATGCGTTATGTAGCACGTGCTGGATAGAGAATCAGCGAAAAAGTGATCGAGAGTGTGCGCGTTTTTTGTAGATCCACGAGGCACGTTTCCTTCAGTGGATAGGGGGAGTTTGTGGGGGATTAGAGAGAGGCCTGATCGAAAGGGTAAGGCAGATATGTGAAGAAGCGAAAGGCCACGGAAGAGGAGGGGAGGAGATTTCAAAGGTATTCTGAATATATAGGGGGTTAAGGTAAGAGTTTCCACTTAGCCCGACGCTTTTTGCGATTTTAAGCTAAAAGACCGGAGTGGTAGAAGAAATTAGGGTAGGAGGGATTAGAATACGGTTACTCGCGTATGCAGATGACATAGTGTTACTGACAAGAAGAGAGGAGGCCTAAAAGGAGATGATGAAGAGGTTGAGAAGATACCTGGATTAGAATAGGTTATAGCTAAATGCTTCCTAGACAGCAGAGAATGTGTGAATTTTACGGTAAGGGGTATGCAAGGGTGTACCACTGGCTGAAGGATTACGAGGGAGTGAAAATGAGTGAGATAAGCATTGAGATACTACTGCGTGGAAGAAAGGATAACAGGGCCGTTGCATGGGAGAGGGAGAGTGGAGTGAGGCGGAGTGAGGTGGAGAATAAGAGGAGGAGGTATGAAGAGGAATTAAGAGAGAAAGATTGTAAAGAGGAAAGGATGTAAATATGAGCGAAATTGTGAATATTGTAAATGATTAGTAAATAAGTCTTAGATAGTAATCGCGGAAGCAGAGGTTGGCAATACGAGGCAAGGCAAAGGCTAGGGACAAGTAGCCATTCCAGCTGTTCGTGAGAAAATAAATACAGATTTTCAAGAAAACTACCATAAACTACACTTCTAGTTTTTTTTATAAATCTAAATATTGTATAATAAATGGTATTCTTCAAAAGTCAAACATTGTGTTGTTGTAATTTTGTCTATGAAGTAAAAAAGTTCGAAAACCCTTTTACAATCAGATTTAAAACGTTGTATGTAAAATTTTTATTCCTCTTTCATTTTAACAAAAAAGTTCAAATCAGATAAAAATTGTGGTTTGAAAATAAATTTGCCCACAGACACTTTTTATGACTCTGTACCTTTTTCAACAAATAACATTAATTTACAGTAATTCTGTACATTTAGTGCCGTTGTATTTTTATCATGCATTTTGGCCTGTTAAACTTAAAAATCGCATCGAAATTTTTTTATGGATTTGTTTTCGAAATACGAATTTTAAAGAAAAAAATTGTCAATAATAGCTTTACTTCTGTAAACCATATCTCAATTTATAAATGACCAATCTCTTGGAAAAAGCGATCATGGTAAAGATCATCGAATTTGCAACGGATATTAGTGCCATTTTCCCTGATCAATTTATTAGTTGAGGTGCAATGAACTGAAATCGAGGCGCTAAGGGTAGGATGCCAACGCACGTGACATGACTTGCCAACCAAAAATGAAAACAATAAACAGCTAACCGAGAAGTTAGCGCTAGAAAGTCTTGCTCACGGAATTGAACAAGCTGAAGCTGTAGTTGGCCAAAAATAAAAGGTGCCCGCTCGCTCCATCAAATCATGAAAGTTCTAACTCGGGCGAGCAAGGCGTGAAAGTGCCACTTCTCGCGCTTAGGTTATACGAGGGTGGATTGATAAGTTTCCGGCCTGACCTAGAAAAACAACGTTTTTAAGAATTTTTTTTTTTTATTTCTCAACATAATCTCCTCCAAGGCTGATA
>NC_046662.1:87922725-87939427 GCF_010883055.1 Belonocnema kinseyi
GCTATCTAAGGATGGTACTATAGAACGCCACCTCAAGGTAGGCCTAGTGGCGCCATCTCTTGGTCAGGCCGGAAACTTATCAATCCACCCTCGTAAGTGAGAAGTGGCAATATAGTCCTCTTTGAAAATTCATTCTTTTTTAATTATCTACAAGATAATAATTTTGCTCTCCTTAAGTTTTTTCATATCTTACTTTTTTTGAAAAAAACAGGTATTTAGATTTTTTAATATTAAAAATGGATTTTTTCCATAAATGGCTAAGCGCTAGGCGAATTTGTGTGTTTTATTACAGAATAATTTTAAGATATCCCAGATAAATATCCAAGAAAAACGTTCGTGGTGTTCACACTATTCGGTTGAAGTTATTTCAACGGATCCAAACCGTGAAATGGGACTTGGTGCTTTCTGGAGTTTTAGAAGCAATTCTAAGATGTTCCAGAATGCTCTGGAATTTCCTAGATTCTTCTAGCGCATATTTCAGAATAGTCCAACATTTCTAGAACATCCTGTTACGTTTCATAATAATCAGAATGTTTCAGAATATTTTAAACTGTCCTAGACTATTCTGTAATTGTGGAATATTTTTTTAATTTCCTAAAAAAACTGGCAAGTGAAAATATTATTTTCTGACAGTTCTAATAATACAATTTGTAAAATAAGTGGTATTTAAGTATTCTATTAGGGAAAACAGAAGGTCGGTTTAATACAGGCATTAGTTAGTGTGAAAGAAAAAAGGAGAGAAGGATCTCGATGTGTGAACTGTGAAGGCCGTAAACGGAAAGACGAAGAAACTTCGTATCCCTGATGTAAGTAAGATTAAGCGTCGCTGCGGTGCGATATTATCGAGGCTTAAGGATTCAACTGAAATTTATACAACATCCCACCCTTTCGCATGTGGACCTTTCCAAGCACAGTTTTACCACTCTCTTAACTTTCTTTCGCTATAAAATACAAGATGTCTAGAACCATTATAATTCACACAATTTTCTTATCCAGAAAAACAGAAAGTGAATAAAAAAGGACATTTCTTTTTATTACATGATAACCAAATATTTTATGTTTGAAATATCATCGGTAGTAGCAGATTCGTGGTTCTCCACTCGTCGATATATCAAATGTTAAGCGCGGGTAGGCTCGATCAGCTTTCGGATGGGTGTCGGGATTATCGTCAGTCGTGTTTTTTCACTGCGTTTATCTTGGATGAATGGATGTTGGCACTTCGTCGATGCTATCGAATGTCCTACATGCTATCTCGCTTGTCAGTAACTGACTGTATCTGCATTTTTCCACTCCTCTGTACAAATGTCCAGGCGAATGCGAACGCTTCTAGTAAAATTCCGGCTGCAGACGCTATAGGATTCAAAAACTCCACAGATTTGAGCATGCCAGACATTAGCTTGGAGGCTTATTGAGAGCTTTTTGGGTGTTTGATGTAATTGCGGTACTTGCGGTTAATTTAAAGGGGTGTTTATATAGTGCATGTCGATCTCCTGTGGAAGATTGGTTACACTTAGTGAAATAGGATTCTCTCTATATAGATTATTTAAAAAGTAATTAAATAAAAATACTTTATGTTTAAAATTAGAACGTATGATGTCAGAAGCGAGTTCGACTTCCGGGACCAGCAAAGATTTTGTTTAATTTTTGTTAATGTATGGAAATGAAGTATACCTTCATCAGAGTATAAAGCTAAGTTACCTTCATATCATCAGTGTGCCTGCTGTATTGAAACATCTATTTCGCCATCTTCGATAATCTCTTATCTCAGTAATCCACAAAATCGAGACTTATTTAATCGACTCTATACATTCCATGCAGATCTACAAAGACGTCTTTCACGCAGCATAGTTTCTTCGTCATTTGAGAATCTATAAGAAAATCTATATTCGGAAAAACTTAATATACTTTTTATCAAAACTCGTACTTTATAAGAGTTTTTCTTCCATAAATGTTTCTCCTGAACTTTTCAAATTAATACAGAATTTTAAGTGGGAAAAACTCAATTTTCGACAAAAAATGGAAAAAAGAAATTGTTATCAATTCTTTGTACATAACAGTTATTCAATTCTTAAGTAATATTCAAGCAGTTTAATGATAAATTCATGCTAAAGGCGTTATTTGTTCGAACTTTTTCAACGTAAATTATATCAGTTACATTTTTATCAATTTCAGTCACTGACAGAATGCCATCTATGAATTAGCTACTCCTTTATCCTAACCTTCCTCGCTGCGCCTCGCCTCGCACGCATGTCTCTCTTTCCTCGCTATGCCTCGCATTGCCAGTCTCTGTCTCCGCGGCTAACGCCTAATATTTAACTAATATTTACAATGTTTACAGTTTTCTTACATTTACTTCCTCTCCTATTTACAATCTTCCCTTTTCTTTCCTCTTCCTCCTTCCTTCTCTTCTTCACCATCTTACCCAACACTCCCTTCACCCATGCTACTGCCCTTTTGTCTTCCCTTTCATGCAAAAATACTTCCATGCTTATCCCACTACTTTCCACCTCTTCACATTCCTCCAACCAGTTCTCAACTTCTGGATCCCCCTTCCCGCACAATTCACACATTCTCTTCTCTATAGAAAGCCAGAACCTATACCAATTCTCCATGCAACCGCATCTCATTCTCGCTATAAGTTCCTGACTTCCTTGCTCTCCTTTCTCACACAAATATTGCGCTCTCTTTCTCGGTATAATCCACATATAATTCCCGTTATACCTTGACTCTCTTATTCTCTCCTCTCCTTCTGCCTTCTCTTTGTCCATGCAATTCTTTTGAACCAACTCATAAACCTTCCTTCCTCATGCATCTAAAAAACATACCATTTCTACCAAAAACTATGACTTTTGAAACCAAAAAGACGAATTTTCAAACAAATACAGTGAACACGGGAGATAGTGCCCCCGGAGTCAGTTCTTCCGATGATTGATGCCGCGTCGTGGGGATGGATGAAAGGAGCTGTGGGGCGATGTGCGGTGTGCATCGTGCACCCAAGCGTGACAAAATAGAGAGAGAAACAGGAGAGAAACAAAATAGTTCGGATTCCCCTGATATAGGTCTACCGTCAGCCTCAAACCCGAAACTAACTCTAAGATTCACTGTAGTTAGATTTTAAACTCAATTGATGAATCTTAAAAAAACCAATGAAATATTAACAAAACAGGTCAACTCTTAACCAAGTAATTAAAATTTCAGCAAAAATATTAATTTTCAACCAAATAGTTGAATTTTGAATACTGAATGATAGGAGACATAGTGCAAGAGATTCAAAAAATTTAAATTTTCTTCACCTTTCCTATGCGAAGGCATACGTGAATGATAATTAATTGTTTAAAAAATTGAAAACTGTCTTTTACAAAAAATAGTGTTCGTAACATTCATTAGCTGAATCATTAATTTCAGAAAACAATAACTTTTCAAAATTTATATTTAAAAAATTGTTTAAACAAATGAAAATTGTTTAAATAATCAAGCCGTTCTATATAGAAAAACCAATTGAAACAACTTGGATTTTAGCACTAAATTTGGAGAGAAACTTTTTAAACTGTGTTTTTACGAACCAAAAATACATGTCTTAAGTTCATCACACTGCATCACTTATTTCCAAAAATATTAGCTTTTCACGATTTGTTAATTTTAAAAGTGCCAATAATTGTACAATTTGAATTTAGAATGAACGCTTTGAACATAAAGAACTCGCTCAATAGAGTCTACAAAGAGAACCGTGTGTAGTCTAGATATAAAAATGTACCTTAATGGGGATAAATGATTCGGAAACACTACTCTATATGTTAATGTAAAAAAACTAAATTAACACATCAGTGTTATCTGGGTTTATAGAGCAATTTACAAAGTTAGCCATCCGAAAAAGCAATACAAAATTCGTAATTAAATGTACATTTTCACTCGGAAATGCAAGTACGTTTGCTAAATTATGTGAGTTCATTATACAAAATAAACAGATAATTATATTTCACTAGAACATAAATTACATAGAATTAAATAAAAATGAAAATATCACCTTTTGAGAATTTCAAGTTTCGAGTTTTATGGTTTAAAAACTCATAGATTAAAAAATCGAAAGAATTTCAAACTAGAAGAAAAATTCTAATTTTCACCAACTACAACTTAAAAATAATTTTGATTGCCTATACAGGGTGTCCCAGGCTCAAGTGTCCGGAATTATATGGCTGTGTACAATGCAATAAAATAAATCGAAAATTCCTTTTCCAAAAATCAGTTAAAGTTTTAGTTTTTGAGTTATAAGATATTTAAGCTGGACCTATCAGGAGCACGGGATAAACAGTTGTGCGTGGGTGAGCGGGAGTCTAATGTAGTGTAGTGACCGCTGTTCTCTCGTCGCTAACCCCACCTCGGCGTTCTCTTCAATGCCACTGCATTGGACTAGCGCTCACGCACGTACGGCTGTTTATGCGGCGCTCCTGATTGGTCCAGCTTAAAAATTTTATAACTCACAAACTAAAACTTCAACTGATTTTTGGCAAAGGAATTTTTGATTTATGTTTTGTTCTTTTATACTGCCATATAAGTCGCGACATTTGAGCCTGGGACACCTGTATACATACTATGCTTCAACTTAAAGTACTATTAATTATAATTAATACTCATAAATTTAAATAATTATGGAAATAGCTACACTGGCATTTATAACCTTTTTTATTTGTTTCTAATTAGCTGTCAGTAACAATCTGTAACTTTTATTTAAATATAAGATTTCATTCAAGCAGGAAATAGAAGCAAAGAAAAAATATTAACTTGATGCGAGGTTTCATGACGTAATAAAATGCCTTTAAAAACATTCTGGAATTCTAAGTTTTAATGTTAATAGACTTAAAAAACACAGAGTTTTTAGTTTATAACTGTGCAAATTTAAAGCTCCTTAATTTGAAATTTTAACAATTGAAAATAGTTACATCGGCTTTTATCGAATTTTAATCTAATCTAATTTTTAATTTTCATCGACTTCTACAATAATTTGCAACTGTCATTTAAATATAAGATTTTATCCCAGCAGTAATTATCAATTATGTCGTCGAGGCCTGGCGGGGCCTGGCGGTACCACGCCATTTATATGTTGCTCAGTTAGTGTTAAAAGACCCATTTGCATAATATTGAGAATTTAATTTTTGAAGACAAAATGAAACCCAACTTTAGGACAACGAAGCATCATAAAAATACATATATGGCAATAGGAATAGAAAGTGTATAAAGTGTAACATTTAAAATTTCCGAAACTCAATAAACTCAGACAGTTGCAATAAACGTAACAATGCTCTATACTCTATGGAACGGTGGTCGGTGTACGATTAGTAAAAGACTTTTGTAAGCAAGCAGGTAAAAATGTCAAACTTCAAAAAATAAATAATATTGAAATTGGTGATCTCAGAATCAGATATTAAAAATCCACCTTTTCTTATTCCTGGCATATGTAATTCGTTTGAAGAAGTTTAAAATTTGACAATTTTACTTAAGTAGTAATATTATTACTTAGCTTTTCCACCCAAAACCTAATTTCATCATAATTGTATCCTGAAAGTCCACACTGTATATTAGGAATTCAATTTTAGGAAAGACTGAAACCCACTTCAAGACAACAATAAAGTTATATTTATGGTAAGGTGTAGATTATACCTACTATTTGGAACTCCCTGTCTAAAGTAAGTCTTTGTGATAAGATTTAACAGTTTATAGTCTATACTTAATCTCATCATTATTAAGGACAACTATGTCTCGGAGTCTGAGTCTCAGGCACTTGCATATATAGTGGCGCATATATATTTATGTCACATAACAAACTTGGGCAATCGATGTTGGTGTTTAAAAATTTTACAAAAAGCACATGTCAGAAAACATAAATCGTTCAGAGATTCGAGGTATATTAAGCAATATTCTTATGCTGCTGTAATCGTGATTTTGTCTATTTATCGGCATACCCAGTTGCCTAGCTGCAAATCGTAGAAATCTATTTTGTACCCGTTCAAGTCTTATGACGTAGTTGCAATAAGTAGGTTTCCATATTACTGAGGCGAACTCTAAGAGCGGTTTTACTAGCGAGAAATACAACGTTTTTAGAGCAAGTGGGTTTTTGAATTTCGATGCATTTCTCGTGACAAAGCCTAGCGATCTGAGGGCTTTGTTGATTGCATTTGCAGCTTGTGCATTTAATGTTAAGGAATCATCTAGTAGTATCCCAAGATCTAGCACCAAGGCGACCCCAGTAAGTTCCTCTCCTGCCATGTTGTACGAATGAGTAATGATAGATTTATTACGAGAGAAGGCTATAAACGAACACTTCTGCGCGTTCAGTTGCATCTCATTGTCAGTGCACCAAGTCTGGAGTTGATCGAGATCTATCTGAAGGCTGACGCAATCAGACTGCGAGCGGATTATTTTGTATATCTTTAGATCATCAGCAAAGAAGAGAAAAAAGCAGAATTTTATAATCAAACTAATATCGTTGACATGCAGAATAAATAGGACAGGGCTGAGATGCGAGCCCTGTGGGACCCCGGAAGTAGCTTGAAAGGGTTCCGAATAGCTGCTTTTGTCGCGAACTGGCTGCCATCTATCGCTAAGATAGATTGCTAGCCACATAATCATATTGTTTGAAACCCCCACAAGAATTGCATGATAAACTTTATCAAACACCTTCGAAAAATCTGTATATATGGCGTCGACCTGGAAGCTTGATTCTATCTCGTTAATGAGGTAGTGGGTATAGACACATAGATTTGTGGTGGTAGATCTCCCCCTCCTGAAGCCATGTTGCTCCTCGATAATAGTATTAGAGAAGGTAAGGTA
The DNA here is from genome assembly GCF_010883055.1 of Belonocnema kinseyi. Classification (NCBI taxonomy): domain Eukaryota; kingdom Metazoa; phylum Arthropoda; class Insecta; order Hymenoptera; family Cynipidae; genus Belonocnema; species Belonocnema kinseyi. The sequence continues at coordinate 87,929,551 of NC_046662.1, forward strand.
TAATTTGTCGCTGATTATATTTTCGAATATTTTAGGAATCGCATTGAGTATGGTTATGGGTCGGTAGTTTTTGACTTCGTTACGGTTCCCGTTTTTGAGGATGGGAATTACGATGCCCTTTTTCCACTCAAAGGGAAAATGACCTTCCGCGAGTGACTTATTAAATAAGAGGATCAGTGGTTGTAAAAATGTGGAGCAGCAGGATTTCAGGAGGGAGGGAAGCACACCACCAGATCTCTCCCCTTTATTCGAATCAAGACTGAGTAGTTTATCTTTAATCTCGTTTCTTTTTATATTATTATTAGACAAGTCAATCGATTCAGCGAAAATAAAATTCGGAACATTATTAGTTGGCGTTTCGTAAACAGATTTGAAAAAAGATGCGAAATGCCCGGCTATGTCTTCACTAGTGTCAGCAGTTTCTCCGTTTAACAACATTTGGTTTGGAATACCAGAGTTTTCACGCATGAAGTTTGTGTATTTCCAAAAAGTTTTCGGGTTCGATATTATTGATCTTTCCGTATCGTCAAGGTACTTTTTGTAGCACGAGTCGGCTAGACGTTCATTTTGGGCCCTTAGATTAGAAAACCGTTGGTAATCGCTGTTAGTTCGCGTTTGTTTATATTTAAGATGAACAATCTTTTTCGCTGTTATCAACTCTTTGAGCTCACCACTGAACCAGTATGGATATGTCGATGATTTACCCAATCTAGGTTAGATAAGAACGAACAGATAGCTGCATTATTGGCGATCTTAAAATTATAACGCACATGTGTGTCATTTTCTGAATGAGTTTCGTTGATAACAATGTTTACATTTTTTTCTAGGGTCAGAGGAGGATGGTAGTTGTCAATAGGTAGGAGGGGTTCTATTGCTATTTCGACAGAGTCTGTTATGCTGTTGGTGAAAACTAAATCTAATAAAGAGCCATGGACATTAAATTTATCGCTAATTTGAGCTAATGTTATATAATCTAACGTGCCCGAGATCGTGTTAACAATGTGTAATTGTTGCGTTCCTATGGGTGTGCAACTAGGTCCAAGATCAGGATCGGCGTTCCAGAAGGTATAGGGCATGTTAAAATCGCCAAATATACTAAAAGCTGCACTTGAGATGGCGAAGGCAAGGTCTTCAAGTACTAGCATAGATCAACATATTTTATGAGGCTGGCGTTAGGTGGAATGTAGAAGACTCCCATGATGTGGATGAAGTTCCTTGTTACTATTTTGATTACTACGTGCTCTGCAGAAGTAATATTCGTAGGGAGTTTAACACATCCTAAGCCCTGATCCGCCGATATCATAACCACTACAATCACTACTTAAGCATTTCGATCTAGCCTAACAATGTCCAATCCCATAAATCCTAGTGCCGCCAAATTTATGACTTCGTGTAACCACGTCTCAGAAAAAACAATGATATTGTAAGAGCAAGTTGGAACAGATTTGTGCAGGTTATCGAGTTTTGTACGTACGACCCTGACGTTTTGATAGTAGATTGACAGGATTGTACTCGAGCGCTTAGGGAGGGGAGTAATTTAAACGCTTATTGGTGTGTGTGATGTGACAGTTGCTTCTTTCCCTGTTCGAAGTGCTTCGTAATCACTGGAACTCCCCCTTTGAAGGATATTTTCAGATCCATCTCTCTCTCTTGCGTCGACTTTCCAGGTTGGTCTCCGTGTCGCAGGTCAGTTTTACAGGCCGTGGTTTTACCTTGGTCTGTGAAAATGTGCCAATTCTAAGTGCTCTTAAATTTGAGAGGTAAGTGTCGGAAACAATATCAGTTAAGGTTTTAGTAATGAGTGTCTTCATGCAATTTCCTTTTCGCTAACTATTTCCAGATATAGCTTGGTCGGGTAGGCCGAAAGAATAAGATTTTTTCTCCTAAGGTTACGCTGGTCCATTTCAGAGACGCTGAGTATAATTAAACGGGTTTCATCAACCTATTGGAGAGGTGATTGAGTACTTAAGTTGTCTAGTGTACCTTCTACGACAGAAATCCTGTTTGTTAAGTCCTCCATGCCCTTCTCTGCATCGCCGATCCTCACTATGGCGTTGTCGATTTTTGATGTCAACTTATCAAACTTTGTTGATAGGGAATCAACTGCATTTTTGCACGAGGAGACTTCGTTGAGTTGTGGTGTGATCGAAGCTAAGGCAGCTCGGATAAATCTGTCCACATCCTGTGCAATGACTGGTGCAGATGCAGATTCCATCGCCGTGGGCATGCGAGGTCTTTGTTGTTTGCAACACCTTGAGAATGCTCCGTTTTCTAATTTGCCGGTACGATCTGCACAAGCTGGGTGGAACGGAGCCTGGCAACCAAGGCAGAACACTGCGTCAACAATTTTGCCCTTGCACCCGACACAAGTCTTTTCCGGAGCAAGTTTATCCATTCCCTCCATTTTTGAGCAAGCTTTGTAGGCTAGGGTCAGTAAGATGCAAAGATATGATGTACACTGGTCAAATAAATGTAAATGTTTTTCACTGGAGTACCGCACGAAATCCCACAAGTCACTTCAATCACTTCGATATCCCTTTTACTCAAGTTAAAAAAGGTAAGCCCTGAAAAGACCAGGACGCCTCTTTTTTGGGGACTACACCACTCGCAATTATCAACAAAGAAAATAATGAATAGGTTAATGTAGGATTTGATATAGTAATAAGATTTTCAAACGACATTCTGTTCTATAATAGCTATTACTAATACATCGAAAAAGTTAATTATTTAACAATATGTCGATGTTTGTCAATGGGTGTTTAACACCACGCTTTTTCACGTTCGGATTTGCGGATGTTTATTTTACTAGCTCCTACGTAGCCACTCCTAAAGATATTTTCATTCTATTTTGCTTCTGTATAAGCTTCATCCCCTATATAGAAGGTCTTTCCTCTATATTCTTGAGTTTTACTTATGTCTCCTTTAAAGCTCCATATTCTCCGTAGAATTTTTGAATCTTCTTTTAACGGTCTTAAATTTTAATGCACAAAATATGTGGCGCCGTTGCCTCGATGTCTGCGCCCTCGTGACAGATACTTTGTTGTTTTTTCTAAAATTCCATCATCACAGTTTTTTGAAAGCAACAGTTTAATTGGTTTTAAATAATAAATATTAAAGTGATAACATCGAAATGGATTCAAAAGAAAAAAAGTATGCCCTAATTTGGTGGCTGCAAGCAAAGGGAAAAATGCAAAACAGCGCTAAGATTTTAAAGATAGTTATAAAGAACCCAGATCCGACCCCCCCCCCCCCCCCCCCCCCCCCCCCCCGCAAGGTATGAAACACACGAGAAGAAACGTCAAAAGAAAAAGTTAAGAAAGATACAAATCTTTTATTTTGAGTTTTTTCTGTACCACAAGAAATAACTCCAAATTAATTACCACAAATTTTGAAGAAATAGATTTTCCTTTCACGCAATTTTCTTTTGAATTTATGAATCACGAAATTGAATGGTTTTAGTTTAAATATTTAGAAAATAGGTCAATGTCAAAACCTTAAAAATTTAATATTTTAAGATTAGATCAAAAATTGCAAACTTTTGAATTTGAAGAAGTATATATTTAAAGCGATCAAGATTTGACAATTTTATATTGAAAACTAAATTGAATCGTACAAAGTTGAAGCTTTTGAAATTCTAGAATTTAAAATTGTTATTACAGAACAAAATTATAATTTTACCTTCAAGCTAATTAGGCGAATTGTAATAAAGTCAAAGAATTAATTTAAGTACACTAAACAAACTATCAAACTAAATAATAATTGTAAATGAGAATTATTAAAAATGAAAAAAAAATCTTCTCCAGAACCTTGAAACTTAAAGAATTCGAATTTTATTTTAAACGGAAAAAATTTATATTCACCAAAAATTGTTATATTAAAACTTTTTTTTTTAATCAAAGCCTTTAAAATTGCAATTATTTGTCTTCAGTTCAAATCACATGAAAACTAATAATTTTTAAATTGCTAATTAAACTTTCCCAAATTCAACCAATTTTCTTCAAATTTCAAAAACATGAAAAAAAGTATAATTTCCTTTCAAAAACAACATATTTCCCTCTCGAGATTTTGTGCGATTTGAAGTGTAGATCCCTGCTGATTTTAAATGGATTTGGTCAGCGATGATTGTTTTTCGTACGTGATTCTCCATAAAACCGACGTTGATTACAGTTGACTTGTAACCACTCTTAATAAGATCACCGATGGTTATAAATAGATACCAAAGATTTTGATGTAATATTTACTCAAATTAATAAATTGTTTCTTCAAAATGTCATATTTTTAAACCAATTTATTTCTATATGCCGAAGGGTCGAACACTCCAATATTCCTGATAGATTCACTAAATATTCCCATACACGTATTCTTGCAATATTCTTGGTATTCTGAATATTCTTTCTAATCCCAGAGATTTTTGATATTTCAAAATATTCCGAAATTTTCCAAAATATTCACAAATATTCTGACATATTCCTCAATTTCCCTTTGCGCTCTACGCGTTTTTAAAAATTCCAAATGATTTATAATGATTCTAAAAAATGTCAAGAAATTCCCAAAAATTTTATGTATTATTGTATAATTACAAAATATGTTCAAATGTTCAAAAGGATTTTAATGAATTTCAGAATAATTTAGCGGGATTTAAGAATTCTTTTAAATTAAAAAGATTAAAGTTTACAAATAATTTTCAAAAGATTTCAAGTAATTTTGAAGAATTTTAAAAGATTTTAGAAGAATTCCAAAAAATACAAAAAATTTTAACAGATTTTAAAGACTTTAAAATACTTTATATGAGTTAAAGAGATTTTTAGTCGTTTTGAGGGATTTTCTGGCATTTGAATCGATTTAATATAGTTGAAAATTTTTAATAATTTTTCAAAAATTCAAAACAGTTTAAGGATCTTCATGTAATTTAAAAATAATTTATGTATTTAAAGAGATTTTCAGCAGTTTCAAGGGATTTAACGGGAGTTATTTGATTTAAAAAATTTTTAAGTTCATAATCGAATTCCAAAGTTATTGAATTATTAAAAAGAGTTCAAGATATTTTTAATGAATTTAAGGGATTTTAAGTAATTTTTAAGAAATTTCGATAGAATTTAAATGAGTTTTAAGATTTTAAGGTAACTCTAAAATATGAATAATGTTCTTGAATTCTTTAAAGTCTGTTAAATCTTTTGAAATCTTCGGAAATTTGTGAAAATCCTTTAAAATCTATACCTTCATAGCATGCGTTTATAAATAATGTAGTGATTGTGTAATAGTAAATAATTGTATCCTTAAGCATGCGAACAAATATTAGAGTATGATAGTAATAACATAATAATAATAAAGAAGATTATTTTTTGTGGCGAAAAATCGGTTATGATTTTATAGAACTATTCTCTATAGTTTCGGGACTAGTTCAACGCAATGTAAAACAAAGACGATTTTAACCTTTATTAAACTACCCAGCATATCCTCTACTGCAGGATTAGTTCGATACAATTTAATGGATATCTTTTCCGTGTGCAAAGAAGGTAGAGCGTGGAGCGATAAATTAGAAACAAAAACCAAGCTTCTATTTTGACGCCCCAAATGGAAGATTCGGAAATTTGTGCCCATACATGCGCTAAAATAGGGGCAAAAATCGTATGGCAATATCCTCTACTTCACAACCTTAGCCCCTACAAATATGAGCGTGAAGAGTCTCAAAGTAGGGACTATATTTCGAATCGGGGGGGGGGGGGGGGGGGGGGGGGGGGGGGGGGTTAAGAAGTTTTTTGGAAACTTTCAGATTTTTTAAGTGAAAAATAAGGGATCCAGCGTAGGTGGAAATGAACGTGCGAAAAACTTGACCATCATCCGTCTCGAGCGTAAGCAGGCAAACAAAGATGAAAACTCGCCCAGTCCTTCCTTGTCATTCTCGAGATAGCTCACAGAGTATTATTGATTTGTATGGAGAAAAAAGTTCCGTGTAATACACGTTGAGCGTAATAAAGAAAATATTCTGCATTATTTCTCGAAATACATGGAAATTTCCGAAAATGCTCAGATATACCTACATTGGATTGGATTTTAAAAACAAAGAATCCATATTGATTTGTCGAAACAAATGCGTGAAAATTCAGATAACTACTATAAAATTTCAAAAAATAATTGATCATAAGCTCTAACATTTGCGGAAACATTTGAAAAAAATTTTGAAACTGTAGAAAAAATTCAACTTATTATCTCATAAAACTTGAATTTTAATATATTGTTTTATGAATATAATATAAATATATAATCTGATTCACATACCTAGTTTCCGATTAATGAAATTCCCCAATTTGAAAAATTCCCGAATAATAAACTTTCTGGTAATTTATAATACTACAGCAATTGAAATTTCATGAATAATGCAATTCTGGACAGAAATTTTCGAATTATAAAATATGCGAACTAGAAAATTTCCGATGTATAAAATTCCTAATTGTTAATGTTTAAAGTTTCTAAAATTATTATTTAAAGTTAAAATAACACTGATTGAAGAGATTTTATTTTTGTATTTAAATTTACTAAATTATTAATGTTTTATATCCATTAATTTTGAATAATTTTGAAACTTTCAACTTTAAAAATAATTTTTCAATAAGAATATTTGATTACTGTGTGGTGTGGGTCATTTTATTTTTTGAGATTTTGCATTTATCCCTTTTACACTTAACTTTTTTAGACAATAAATTTCGACAGTTTTTGAATTGTGAATTACTTTTGACTTTTAATTTCTTTTTGACTAGAAAACACAAACCGCAGATTGATGTTGATCGTTATATGCTTATTCGACAAATGCACAAAGTGCATCAAACAAAATTTTTTAAAATTAGACGAAACTAACAAAAGAATGCGCTAGTTTTCATCTTTGTTCACCTGTCCTTCTTTTATACGTGTCTATTCTTTTTGCACTCTCAAACGCTCACGCTCGAGACGAAAGACGATCTACTTTTTCGCTCGTTTATTTCAACCTACGCTGGCTCGCTAACTTTTTCTGGCTCGCTAACTTTTCGCTCAAAAAATCTGAAACTTTCGACCCTTATGAACAACTTTTCCACAGAAAATTGTTTGAAATCAAATATTCCCTCGATACTTCTTTCCATCGAATTTGAAAGAGGATGGTATTAATTAACTATTCACAAAAATCAGCATATTAGTAAATAGTTAAATTTTTCATGAACGAATTGAATTCCGTAGGCACTAACAGTGTAAAATACGCTTGGGCACACATTGGGGCCGAATCCGATGTAAAAAGTTAAAAAAAAAACAAAATCGCAGATCTAATTTGGCAGGCTGGTTACCTGTAATCATGTTTATTTCTAATATTAATCGATATATGTATATTAGAACTGTCACTCTCATGTGATACACCGATCACGCACATCTGCATTTAATAGGCAGGAAGACGCAGGTAGATTTTGGTAGAGACAAGAAACTATCCACATTTGCAACAATTACATTATTTACAAAATACACATGATTTTAGCGCTGCAAAAAAGTAACTATAAACAATGTTGAAGCAATGACACTGAATGATAATGCAGCTAACTGTCCTATCAATACATGGTGTACCAAGCCTTCCTCTAACAACTATTGAAGTCCAACATGTTATTTAAGTACTTTTATTTTTGAAGCTTTGCCAGCTATCGTGCCACAAACATTCTGAAACTCAGGGTGAAAACTTATGTGATGACGACAGTCGTTTCGAAGTTCTTCAGCTGACCGCAATGCGCGACCTGAAACTTGTATTCAATCCTAATAGAGAGGCATAAACTGTCCTGAAACTGAAGGAATTTCCATAACATTTGTCGAGGGTGAATCGAGAAGGCTCAACTCGAAGGATTCCCTCTGTGTAACTCCGAACATATTACATGTAGGAATATGTGCAACTCTGCATTCACTGCAACGTTTTACCGGAGTTGAATGGAATTTACCTCAGTTTAATAGACTAAAAACATAATTGAGATACACTACGCGTCATAATAGCCACCTAACCCTCGGCAAAGCATATAAAATTTGTGAACATCACGTGGAATGTATCGCTTTATTTATTTTTATATGGAAGCAAATGGATTGAAAATTCTATTAAAGTCATCTTATACTTACTCTGCAATCACTTTAAATGTATCAAAAATCATATTAAATCACTTTAAATCATGTCAATTTACATGCAATCAGTTGCAGTCACCTGAAATCACAAGTAATCACTCGAAAATCACTTGGAAACTAAATACTTCTTTTAAGCAGATTCCTTTTCAATTTAAATAACTTCTCTTTTATTGCAACTCCCTTAAAACTCTCAATTTGAAAAATAAAATTTAAAAAATTTATTTTTGCGCTTTGAAAGCTATAAATTTTACATTATAAATTTGAAATTTAACTATTGTTTACCACTTCCAATTCAACATTTTTACATTTTTATCCTTATGAGAAGATATTTGTTTTATGTGAAAAATGACATTCGCGGATTCCTTCAAATGTCGACGTTTTGAGACCCCCTTAGTCAGAAAAAATAGATTTTACGTCGGTGTATGTCTGTCGTCGTTGTCGTTATCATTGTAGTCTGTAAACACAGTAACAGTTGAAAGAATTATTTGATAGGATTCCCCTTTGGCACACTTTATAGCAGCTATTTAGAGCAGACCAAAATACAAACAATTTATTCCTATTACTTTTTATGATAAAGTAAAAATGACCAAAGTTATAGCATTTTCAAAATCAAAAAAACCAAATGATAATTAACATTTAAGCCAAACAAAGCCTGAGCAAGAGAAAAAAAAGGTACCTTTTCAAGGCCCTACAACATTGTCCAAACAACTTTTTGAATTTTGCTAACAGAAAATCGAAAATTCAAATTTTCGTCGCAACAAAAACTAATGAAAAAGCAATAACTCCATTTTGTGGAAAACAAAGCAAGATATGAAAAGAGGTAGATTGGCAAAAATTCTGACGTATGAACTGAAAAGATACGTAAGTCCAATCTGACTCGAACTGAGAAAATCGAGAAAAACGTCTTTCCCAAAGAAATTTAATATCGAATGAAATTCTGGATAATTAAGATACGCTATATGGGCAAAATAATGTGCTTTTTCATATTTTGCAATAAAAAATTGATTTTTTAAACAATTTCTTTTAGAAAATAGGCTTTCGATGTTTTACTAGTCGCTGGAAGTCAAAAATACAAGACAAAAAAACACAAAGTCACTTGGGGAGGATGCTTTTGTCGAAGAGCTCGAGCGCAGCCTCAAAATACAACAACAAAACATACGTAAGGGACGCTGTGTATTTAGTGGCTATTCCGAACTTACCCGAACGATCGTCGCTAGTGTATATTCGAATGTAGCCGGGACTCATTTCCCGTGGATTTCCGAACAGAGTACGAGCTTATTCAGAAGGCCAAAAGATACGTAAGGGCAAGCGATTCTTTTCGTTTGTCAATTCGCGCTGCACTCTGTCACTTTTACAAAGCAAAAAAGACACAAAGTTTTTTAGGTTCTTCTGCATGTGTATGTGGATGACGTATAATCTTCCTTGTACAACTTTTAGGATACGCATAGTGCTTTGCGTATCTTTTTCTGCTGTATTTTTCAACTTTCTTAACTTTTCTAATTTACAAACAATCGTTTTTTGCAATAAATATGAATAACACAGGCCAAAAAGAAAAAAGTACACGGAAAAAAAATTCTTGAGGCGAACGAGTGAATCGAGAATATATTAAACTCAAAGAAAGTGTATGCTTGGATTAGGTAAAACGTTTAGTTAGAACCCTCCCTTATTAACTGAAGTTTTTGGTGGAACTGACGTTAGAACTACAATCTCCACCATATGACGATTTGATGCTTAACTTTGACATGATTTCGACTCA
>NC_046662.1:87939527-87942666 GCF_010883055.1 Belonocnema kinseyi
CTGGTAAAAAAAACACATCTGCGCAGATGTGTTTTTTTCATCAGGAACTCAGGGCTCAGCACTATGTCAAATCCTGGAAATCGTGTAGATAAGCTAGAATTTGTGCAGATGTGTGTTTCTTCAGCAGGATTTCTCGAAAATCTCTGTAGATAGGCTAATTGAGACCTAATTATCTCGAGATTTAATTACAATTTTTAATAATGATTAGCATAGTTAAATTCGTCTTTTCATTACGAATCCAACCATATAAAAAACTCATTTTTGATAAAAATGCAGATGAGTGTTTCTTCATCAGGACGGCAGAACAGAAACAAATAGTTTTAGTTCCCTTTTAGTTCGTCGATATCTGATAGATGGTGACATAAAAGAAGATCTGCAATCGTTAAAGTTTTGAACCAATCTCTATAATTTTAGATTCTTTATTTCATGTTTTTTACAGTGCAATATCATTAAATCTGTAGTATAACGTAAAAGGTGCATTATTAACTTGTAATATATTTTAATTGAGTCGAGGCAGAAAATGAGTTCTGTACAAAAAGTCTTTATTAAAAATCATACTTTGAGCTTCTTTGGAACAATATATCATTTTGGATCCCTTCTGAGAAACATAGTTTCCTTTTTGTTGTAGTTCACTTCGAACTAAATATGGGTTTTAATAAAAACGCTATTTTTTCGGTGATAATTACGTGTATTATGGTCCCTTCTGAGAAACACAGTTTCTTTTTTGTTGTAGTTCACTTGGAACTAAATATGGATTCTAATAAAAACCCTATTTTTTCGGTGATAATTACGTGTATTATGATACTTTGCCTCATGAGCATTTAGTTTCCCACACTTTTTATACACAATTTTTAATTTCCCAAACAAAAGACATCCGCGTGATTGTTTTTTACGGCTGGGTGCTATAATTTATTAGAAAACTTGAAAATCGTGGATAAAAATTATGAGGAATTAAATTGCTGATATGGTAAAGTATCACTTGCACTTAAACATTTATAAATGAAGAATACTTAAAACTGTACACTTTTATAGACTTAAAAGCTATAAAAATGGAGACATTTTTATTCTCAGGCTCAGAAATTACAAAAATATTCTCTAATATAAATTTAAAAGTAATAATTAATGAAGTTTACCACATAAAATGGGACCCTTCCAAAACTCGAGAGCATTTTAAATTAAAAAATCTGTCCGCTAGGCGGGCACATTCTCATCGCGCGCGGCTTGTTGGTTCTCACGCTCAATGATGTATTTATCTCGCATTCGATTTTGTATTTTTTTCACATTTGCGCTTTCGTATATTTGCGCTGGGTCTTTGCATTTCTCCCACATTCGTGCAAAGACATTTCAAAATTAACGATCAACGAATCGACAACTGTAATTTTGCGATTGTGAACTCTCTTTAGTTAAAGCTCTATCGGCTTTGACGAACACATTATAATCACGTATCTCGTGCTTTGCACTCATTTTTGCCCAAAATGCCAAATCTTCTACATTATGCTCAATAATTTTATATCAAACATAATACATATTGTATATATCTCTGTCTGGGGTTGGATATTTAGTTTCTGCAAAAGAAAGTACAAATTGTATTTATCATGATTACTTTAATATTTGTTTCTTATTTCGCGTTAAATTTTATTCTTAGCTGCGATGAAATATGTATCATTTTAATAAATTTATATCATTACAATTTATAATATGCATGGAAATTAAAATAGTCTTATTCTTATTGCCTTGTACTTATTTAAAAAAAATTGTAATCTTGTTTTTTATGAATGAAAAAACTACGTTTCCTATCAAAAAATATTTGTGAAAGATTTGTAAATCTTTTTTGATTGAATAAATTTGGTCTCACTTATTCTCGTAGCTTGTACCGTTGTACTCAAATATAATTTTTTTTATTTTAAATGTTGATTTTCAAAAATAAAACAAGGATTACTTATCCTACAAAAAAGTCATTCCTGAAAAATTTGCCCTTCTTTTTTAGGTGCACAATTCTGCCGTCCAATCTAAAAAGATACATAAGTTACATTTTTATGAAAAATGAGCAGATCACCAGACAGGTGTATTCTTCTCTATTTTTCGTCGCTGAATCCGAATCCGAAGACAGATTGGGGGGTCTCCCAGTTACTTTTCGAGAAGAATCCAAATACATGGTTTTTCATGTTTTTGTAATGGTTTTTCAAAACTAAAAAGAGAAAAAATGAAAAAAATGATCTGAGTACAAATTTGATTACTACGGATTGAAATAAATCAAAAACCATAGCTTCATATTTTTCCACGAAATTTTAATCCTTGCAGGGCTTTGGAAACTGTCGCAAAGCATGGGAAACCATATCCCCTGAAACTAAATTTAAATACATTTGAAATAAATCAATATATATATATTTATATATTTATTTATTTCAAATATATTTACATATACATATACATATTTCTATCAAACGAATCAGCTCCTTGTAGTTTCAGGGGATATGGTATTACATGCATTGCGACAGTTTCTAAAGCCCTGCAAGGATTAACATTTCGTGGAGAAATATTAAGCTATGGTTTTATATGTGTTTCAATCCGTAGTAATCAAATTTGTACTCAGATCATTTTTTCGCTTTTTAGTTTTGAAAAACCATAAAAAAACATGCAAAACCATGTTTTTTCATTTTTTTCGAAAAGTAACTGGGAAACGCCTGTCTGGTGATCTGCTCAGGATACACGGTAAAAAAAATTGAGCTGTGACAGGGATATTATTCCTTATTATAGCCAAATATTTAGCTGAAAACGAACGAAGGAATTTAGAAAGATCCCTGGATCAGCGAAAATGAATATCCTTGACCATTTTCCATATACCAGGGATATCGTATAGTCAAACCCCTAATAAGTATAGCTATAATAGGAATATTAAGAATAGGTGTCTGAAGCAATTATCGGAAGAGCACCGGTGCATTATGGGAGCAGCGAGATAAAATGGCGACGGTCTAATCGGGAGCGGTGACAGTTGAGATTTAATTTGGACAATTAAACGCTTTTTAACACTTAAAATGTGCGCAAATGTTAATATTAAATGAAGTTTATGATGCAGTAATAATAATTTACATTTGTTTCGATTGTAGGCGATAACTATATTGAAATATCAAGAAACGCG
>NC_046662.1:87942766-87991037 GCF_010883055.1 Belonocnema kinseyi
AAATGTTAGTTCTACACTGATTTGTTTGTACTGATTCGTTCATTTAATAATAAATTAATAATTGCAACTTAATTTTATTTTTTAATTAATTACTGATTTGTTAATTTAATAATAAATTAATAATTGCAACTTAATTTTATTTTTTAATTAATTTTTGGAAAATTTGTAGTTGTTAAGTTTTTTCAGCAGGAAACTCGAAGCTTCTTCAAGGCGGATTCCTGCTTTCGGTAGATAGGCTTAGGCCTATCTACCGAAAGCAGGATTCTCGGCGAATTTTTGCATTAATATTTAGCCTATCTACAGTTTTGCATATAAATAATTGGAATTCGCCATTTTTTGTTTTGTTTTAATGAATAGAGCATGTCTGATTTACCCAAGAACAGTAGTTTTCTTTTAAAAAAATCTCATACGTTAAAAGGTACAGATGCAAACGCGTTTTATTGAATATCTCGGATCGTCTAAAATGCAGATGAGTGTTCCTTTATCAGGACGGCAGTGTTATTCCCAGTTCTAAAGAATAACAACTTTTTGTGGAGCGACAAAATTACTGAAATCTCAGTTTTTTTTAAAGCTGGAGATAGAAATCTGTTAATACATAACTATTAAAGAGTTATCTTTTTTTACATAAAAAACGTGTTAAAAGTACACACTGAGAAATTTAGTATTGGAAAAATTACTAAATTAGGTTACATTCGAGGGATCAAGGCGATTATTCGCATATTTTAATACAATAATCGTAAGCCATGCTATTTTTATATGAAATTTTCCTGTTGACAATACGAAGTCTGAGTATTTTTTATAATAAAATCCTAGATAGGATAAATTAGTAGAGATATGATTAAATTATATAAAAAGAGTAGAAGTAATTAATACCTCAAATAACATAAAAGACTACATTTGTAAGAGCAATTGCTATTGTCTGTAGGAATATGAATTATACTATGACACTTTCTATTTTTTGTATTATGGAGTATGGAAAATTCGGCAGATTGCTCTCGAATATTAGTAAGTGACTTCGTAAGTGAGCCTAGCGTTGGACCGAGTGCAGCCGAGAATAAACAATGTCAGCCGACCAACGCTCTACTGAAATTCCTTAAATTTATCAATCACTCAATTTGGTTTGATGCAAAGATCCTTATTACAATAAATTAGGATAATTCGAAAACTTACAATTGAAAAACCAAATTTTCCACAGAGAGCAAAACATTATTTTTAAACCTCGATATTAGAATATTTGATTACGTTAAGTTATAGTGCTTAGAATTTTAAAAATGCCATCACTGTGAACAATTAATTAATAATTTAATGGAAATCAATTTGAGTGCTAGCATTTACCTCATAAGGACGATAAATTTCTGGATCACAATATCTGGTTTAGCAGAATGGAATATCGCCGTGCTGCCGCGTTGGAGACCCGTGTTTGATTCCTACCAGCTTTATTTTAATCGCATTTTTCTGTTTCAGCTTGTAATATAATATTCCTGCATGTATATAACGATGTAGAAACTATATAAAATCATGTGTACTGTAGAATTGTAATTTAAATAAATATAATAGTGCGAAAGAGTTCAACATCCCAAAATAAATAAATCTGCATTTACGTCGTATGCTCGTGTGAAGGATACGTGTGTCGTAACCTTCAAGGCGATGCGGCACATGTTGGGGTTTTTTTTCGTCTGCTAATCTGACTGCACCAATTTTTAATAAGTCGCTTATATATTATATAATAAGTGGCTATAATAACACATTGCTTTCTGGTTTACTACCGAGCCTTGTCAATACTTCAAACCTTTTTTGAAATAAATGTAACATTTTTAAATTTTATTCCAATGAATTTTGTAGTTTGGCATGTAGTTACTAGTTACTACTCGTTGTAGTAAACATTACAAAAGTTCCGCTATGTCCCTCCATTGCAAACTAAAAATAGTAAAATATAGTCTGATTTTTAGCAAATATTGCAGCAAAAGGTTTCTCCTTGCACGCTAACTAAATATAATAGAATATTCGACAAAAAATGAAACTTGCGCTATATTATTTAAAAAGATGTTTCGAATAGTAAGTAGTACAGCCATGGCTTTTGTCAGACCCACGAAAAGATCAATCATATTTTTATCATTTTTGCGCGATATACAGATACTTTCTGATTTTTCAAGTTCATCTTATGTCCGTATGCGAATTGTAGGACTTATTTCTTGATGTTTCGCGATAAAAGATCAAATAAGACGTATTCATTATCTTGAAAGGTCAAGAATTTAAAATCCGTAATCAACTCGAAAACGAAAGATTCGAGAGATTCGACACCACATATGGATTTTTTTTTTGAAAATATACGACAAATTTTTAATGAAAGTTGTGGTTTAACATTTTTACTGGGACCTTCTAAAGAAAAATTACTTTTCATCTTTTCTTTTACCTTCTCTTTTTATCCTTTTTCCAGCAAAGTATATATTTTAATACTATACTATAATAATCAAATTACGGAAGTCATAAATAAATGTCAGTGGTACGTTCAAGTACAAATAGAAAACGCCATGCACGTGGAGGAACTATAGAAGCTCTTAAGGTCGTTTTGGAGCCTCCGCAATTTTACGACCAGTCACGAGTGTAATTTCTAAGTTGACATTCATGGATTAATTTTGACATTAGACTCGGTGCTGTCTCTCATGATTAATTAGCTTCGCGATCACAAATTTATTCCCCCCACTTCCTCTCTCTCACTCTCTCAAGCAGCTCTACGTATTTTACCAAATGATTCATAGATTTGACTACACAATTTTTTGTTAAATATTTTATGAACTAATGTGGAGTCAAATTTCTTATATTTTTAAGCGAAAAATAAAATTCAACTCCTTCGCAATTTAGAATAACATTTTTTTGAATTTTTATTTTGCAGGATTTCGTTACGGGTCTGAGCATACTATCCCGAGGATCGATGGACGAAAAATTGAGGTGGACGTTTTCTCTATATGACATCAATGGCGATGGATGTATCACGAGGGAAGAAATGACGGATATTGTTACTGCAGTTTACGAGCTGATGGGAAAATTCGCTGATCAGAATCTAAACCATGACAACGTTCGTGAAAAAGTAGATAGAATGTTTCTGGTAAGGAATTTCTACTAGGATTAATACATTATCCATTTATATTATTCTAAATCCCTTTCTATTTGAAACTTTTAAAAGTACCGTTAAAGGAGACTAACTGGGACACAATGAGAAAACCGAGCAACTCATTATTATTAATACCACCATTCCATGCAAACCATTCATTAATTATAGCCAATTAATGTTAAGATGGTTACTGTCCAATAGGGCGTATCGAAAACCAAAAAGTTGTTTGTGCAAATTTCTAATAGCAATGAAAACTGTCTTTTGGCAGTCAAAATCACTCCCCTAATGTTTCATAAAAAAAATTCCTTCTTTCTCCGCATCGTAGATATAGCTAAAAATCTCAAAAAAATTAAGCACTTCTTCAAATTTAAACATCAAAAATTTTTTTTTCAATATAAATTATCAATCAAAAAAGTTCAAAGCAAGCCGAGTTAGAACTGTATAGTGATAATTCCGTTAATGTATTTTTAACTGTCCCTAATTGACTTTGAAATTTCAAAAAATCGAAAAAAGTCGACTTTTTTGCTATTTTCTTAGAGTCACGATAAATTTCTCAACTATTTGACCATGTAATGTGGGATATACATGAATAAGAATTTATTTTGAATATGTTGTAACAATAATATATAAAGAGTGTTGACATTAAAATAATTTTTATTGACTTTGAATTACAAGAAAATAGTTAATAGTGATATATTGCTCTTTATTGGGCAATATATTTAATTTTCGTTAAATAAATTATCAGTAAAAATAGTTACAAGCAAACGGATTTGTAGCAACATAGAAAATAATTCATTATATAATTATTAATTAATAATTAAAAATTATTATTCATTAAGAAATAATTATTCAATTAAAATTAAATAATTAATTAAAATGATTTTTTGCTATGTAGGTGCAAACCCACTTGCTTCGAACAATTTCTTCTATAATTCATATACCGAAAATTAATTTTATTGTCAAATAAAGAGCAATATATCACTTTTAAATATTTTCTTGTAATTCAAAGTCAATCAAAATTATTTTCATGTCAACATTTCTTATACATTATTATTGTTGCAACATATTCCAAATACATTAACATTAATGTATATCAACATTATATTGTCAAATAGTCGAGAAATTTACAGTAGCTCTAAAAAAAATAGCGAAAAAGTCGACTTTTGGCGATTTTTTGAAACTTAAAAGTCAATTAGGGAAGTTAAGAAATATTTGAGCGAAATTATCACTAAAAGTTATAAATTTGCTTGCTTTGAAATATTTTTATTAATCATTTAAAGCTAAAAAAATGGTTGCTGTTCAAATTTGAAGAAGATCTTCGTTTTTTGAGATTTTCTTGTTAGAAATGTTGTTAGTCTTTATTAATGGAAGCTTCTAATGTGTCATCTGAAGGTTAACATTTTTCTTGTACCTCCTTTCCTATTCCTTTGCACATCCCCCACACACTTACTTGGCGGTAGGAGGGGGACCTACAGTTTAAGGTGGGTGCCGAACTCAATAGAAATTTTTGAGTGCATTGCAATATTTAAGTTTTCTTGCCTAGATTTGGTCAGGTTAGTTATCCTCATTCCAAATACACAACAAAATAATAGAATGTTTGAAATTCATAACATGGTGGTAGCATTATAAAAATATTCAAAAGACGATTTGCAAAAACCCGATTTTTTTAATACTAAATTGGGTACTCGAATGACGAAGAAATTTTGTAAGTTTTATTCGGGCGAAACTTTTTTTTCGTCATGATGATAAACAATTTGAAAATTAATTATATTTAACGGATTAGTTTTAGCGTTCAAATTTAAGAATCTTTCAGTTTTTAAAAGAAGTTTGAAATTGTTGAATTATTATGTATTATATATATTCAAAATAATACAATTTCTCTGATCCTATCTTAAGCCTTATTAATAGCACAAATAAATCTTATTTACGACTTTGGTTGCCTTGAATAACATAAGGGATCGAATAAAACCCGACAAAGAAACGAATAGCACGTGATGAGAATCTGGGATCTGTAATCCGGGGTCTGTTATCCGGGGAAAAAATCAACTCTGGGTAAACTCTCAAAGATCTTGAAACAATCGTTTAATTTTTTCTTTTAAATTATCTGGTTATAAAATCGTTTCTATCAAATTTTCTGTGATAATTAACATGATTAAGTAGTACAAGCCAAGCTTTAGTCAGGCGTTAGAAACCTGGGGTTCATAGGAAATAAATGGAAAGTAATTTATGGTGTTTTACTAATCCAGCAACAGGTCCAATTTCATAGAATTATAAATTCTCTCATATCATATATTCTATTCATTTACAAATTGTATAAATAGACATACTTGATTCTGAACAAGAGATAATGAAAAGCAGACACAGGCAATTTCACAAGGAGACTATAATTACCAACTTATCATTCCAGAATAATAACACATAGGGCCGCGTTAATCTACCTCATCCCCTTTTGATTCTGGTTGGCAAACATCAATATCGTCGCCTACGTCTGTCTCAGCCAACGTCGCTCGGAACATTATGTAAATGGATTGACAGACACCTTGAAATCAGAACAAATCTCTATTAGAAACAAATACAAACTTTAAACACGCAGAAGAATTCCAAACACAAAGTTAATTATTTGAATTTAACTAGATAACCAACAAAATTGAAATTTTTCACGGATGCCTAAAACTTTATATCAAAAAGTTATCTAGTCTCGAGTAAATAGATGTAAAAGTTACACTGACTACAAATTGAAGAATGCTCAGCTGCGGATTCCGATAATAAAGCGATCTTTAATCTAAATTAACACTCAAAACTTTCTTACAAGATATTGCGTTTCTAAATCCGGATAAAAAAAGTTTGATTTAAAAAGATTGACTTATTCCCAGTAAATCGTACAATAATTTGCCGGTTACATTCACAAAAGTGTTGAAACTCTGTTGTTTTAGCGATTAAAGTCAAACTTTAAATTATTTACAAACGATAAAAAACATACTTACAAGATATGAAGACGCTGAATAAGAATAAAAATAGCCTAACAATAACAAAATTATTCTATGCAGAGAAAATCATAATTTAGTATGACGGTATCGCAATGTGACAAACCATTTTTCGCTGATATGCCTGTGAATAGAAGGAAATTATTATTTTTCGTCAATAAACGAAAAAAATTTCAAAAAGTTTTAATGCTGAAGAAAGGACAAAATTATTACCACGCTATGAAAATATATGTTAAAAATTTAATTAAAACATTGATTTATTACTATAAAAGAAAAATGATCAGTTAAATAAATATTTTTAATACGGCGTGTATATAAATTTTTAAGAAATTTTTTTGCAATTAAACCATTTTCGGATGAATCTTAGTTATCTAGATTTGTACTGACACATTTTCATTCTCCACATACAGAGCACTTTTGTAATAAAACAATTTTGCCCAATTTTTTTTCAAATTGTATTTTTTAGTTCAAAATAAATCTAGTGGAACTTAACAGAGAGCTAGTAAAAGTATTTGTTATTAAAATAAAGCAATTAAATCAAAAAGTCATAAATAAGAAATAAGAATACACACAATAATGATATTATACAAACAAAAAAGAAAACAGAACAATTTTTTCGATATAAACTAATTTTTTATATTTAAATTATAAGGTGTCTGGAGATCAGTCAACTTAAAATTCCCGCGTTTTTTTTCCGACCACGGTTTTTCCTCAAAACAATTTAAAGATATCTTTTTGTAATATTTCCCAAACTAACGTACATAACTGAGAATTTTAACAATATAAATACACCTAATTTATGCCGGGAAGAAACTAATTATTTATTTATACGTGGCAAACTTATCTTCAATCACAGACTAAAGTGCTAAATATTATTCGAAACTACATTTCCGATCACAAGTATGACACCACCTGTTTATTGATGCCAGCTTCAGTTTTTTCATTTTCATGATATGAGTTAAATTTTTCCATCTGAAGTAGGTTTAAAGTTATTTGAATTATTTATAAAATGAGCCTAGTTAAATTTATTTTGTCAATCTTTCAAGAAAATATTGCAAAATTAGTGCAAATTTTAAAGTTTTCTTAAAATTTAAATGATATTTAATATAATAAGAATTCCTAATGTTCTTTAGACAATTTTAAAAATAAATTTCTATAAAATTACCCCGACGTTTGAATTTATTGTTAAAAATCCTTAGTAGAAATTTTGTTAAAATCTCCTGGGTTCCTATGGGTTGTAGTCTCTCATGTGGTTGTCATGTGGTTTTTGTAACGGGAGAAGATGGGCATTCCGAAGAATTCCGAAGATCTGTCTGTCTGTCCGTCCGGCCGTCCTTCCGCAAACACGATAACTCTCGAAAAAAATGAACGGATTAAATCCATCTTCGGCACACTTTTTTCAGGTCCTAAGAGAAAGGACTTTTGAAAATTTTTGATACCACTTTTCTTCTGAATTTGAAAATTCTATGTACGGATATTTATAGGATTAAAGAGGACAAACAATTTATCCTAATATTTTTTTTTTTGGATTAGGAGAAAATTCTCAGTTATAGCATTTTCAAAATTTTAAGCCAAAAAACCCGCAATATGAAAAAAAGTCAAGAGAAGAAAAACATTGCTTTTCGTAAGGCCTACAAGATTATCATGACAAATTTTTGGATTTTCTTGTAAAGTCGAAAATTCAAATTTTGATTGTACACACAATTATGAAAAATCAAAAATTCCATTTTGTGGTCAAACTATGTAGGATAAGAAAAAAGATGAATTAACCAAAATTTATTATCCCAAAAACAATCTACAATTTCGTTCAGAATCACTTCTTGTTAGGATGCGTAGTATTTGTTTTATTCGTGAAAAGTAACATTGAAAATAAAATAAAGAATAAAAACATGTGTGGAAAAACGACGAAAGTTCCGGAGAAAGAAAAGATTCAACAAAATCTGTTAACAAATGTCTGTCGAAAATCGAGCGTGCAGCGCGAGTCTGACGATGAAAATGTGAACCTCAAAGCCTACAGAGCTTTAAAAAACCTAATCTTTGACCATACTTAATTAAGTTGACAATTCAAAATATCAAGCTGCATAAAAATACTGCCATCTAAAAGAGATCTTTTTGATAAAGTTTTATTCGAGCATTACAAATGCAAAGAATAAATTTCCGAGCGCGAAGCGCGAGGTAACCCATTATTCAGCGCCAATTGTGAGATTCATCCGCCGCGCACCCTAGGCACGCTCAAACTTGCGAGCGAAGCGAGCTGCGCGCCATGAGAATATGCCCGCAAAGCGAGCAGATTTTTTAATGAAAGATTTACCTGAGTATTAATTTTTCGAAGCAGTAATATGCGTTTTTTCGCGATTTTCGAGAAAAAAATCAGTACAGTTTTCTTCAATAATTCTTCAAAAATTCTGCAAGTGATAATTTTGTGATGCATTTTTTCACAGAATTTTTTCACGTCCGCGACGTATGCACTATACTTTGAAGCCGATTCTATTTTTAAAATAAATTTTTTAATAAATTCTAGATACATTATCTGGTTACAATTAGGCTAAATAACGACTATTTAGAGGCCCCAAGCGAAATTTTAATTTAAACTCCACTTACATTCAAACATGTACACAAGGGTTCAAAGGCCACCGTATATAAAAGTTTAACTCGTTAAATTCCCATTGATCGAAGATGTTTCAAAATCTAGCCTGCTGCGCACGCTCTTGTAGTATAGGACAGTAATAGCAAGTGTTTGTCGAAAGGTATATCCAATCTTACGGAATAGTAACAAAAAAGTGGTGATGGAAGAAGCGAAGAAACAAGCACTTCTTTTAACCATCTGTTAGCTTTACAGCAATATCTGTTATCTTCTATAGAACAGAATTTTTTAACAGAATCTAACGATCGTTGTGTTCTCTTTTTTATGTCGCAAATTATCAATCATTACTATTTATCTTTCATACATTTTTTTCTTTTACGTTTTTTTAATGTCAGGCATAGTGTCAATACTTGTATACAATTTTTTTAATGTAGTAGCAAAATTGAATAAAAATAAAAATAAAGGTACCATCATGGAAAAAAGTTTGATCAAGATTATGGAACTTATTCATGAGCAGCCGATATAAACATTAACTGAGCAGAGTTTTATATAATTTCCAAAACATTTAAGATAAACCGTAAAATTATTGAGGCGTTATTTCAAAAAAGTTTCTTAGTTAATTATTGTGGAATAAATCGTTCAAAAGTGTTCAAAAGATTCGTAGAAAGCAATTTAGAGATACTGAGAGTTTTTATAAAGAACTGCATTATATGAACTGGAGAACGGAGTTCCGCAAAATTAGAAAGAACTCGGAAAATACTTTATTTGCAAGTGTGTATGTTTTGATATGTGTGAAGTCGATTTATAGATGTGTTTGTGTTGTTGAAATAGAGGCTAGTAAAGCGTTTTGAGCACCCAGTTATTTTTTTTTTTTACTTTGTAACAGATTTGAAGAGTTCTTTGTAGAGATCTTTCTGGAAACAAATTTAGAGAGCGCCAATTATAAATTTTAGTTCCGGTTCATACTTCCTTTCTTCGAAACTCATTTTCTGACTATTAATTTGAGAATGCTGAATCGCTTTTTCGTTGTTTTCGAGAAAATGGTCGTCCAAATATTTACTACACGCCCTATGTAATTTAACGAAAAACTGTTCCCATCGACTGGTAACTTTTTGGAGATTTTCCTTTGATTAAAAAATATTTTATTTCATATAAGTGATCAAAGAACATTTCTTTTCAAATTTTTCTTAAATAGCCTTCACAATACCAAAAAGTTACTTAAAAATTAAGACTTATTAAACCGTTTAAGCATCCGACTATATGTATAAGTGAAAACAAGTTTATAGGTATTAAATTCATTAAGCTGTTTAATCATGACAATTTCAAAAATCTCTTTTTTGGTGTTAAATTGCTCTAACATATTTTGTATCTGCTCCAGTATTTTCTGTAAAAAATAGTTCGAAACTTATAACAAATAATTACAGCCGAATCTGGATTTAGTGATTCTGGATTTAGTTTTTCCAAGAATTGACGCCACGCGGCAGGAATGGATGAGAGGAGCTGCGGATGACTCTAGATTTATGGTAACAGTCAGCTCTAAACCCGACAATAAATCTTAACCTTAAAGTATAATTATTTGCTTGAAACAATTTTTGTTTAAAAAATTGTTTTAACCATTTCACCCACCAAATAAAAATTTATATTCAAAATTTGAAACAATATAGTTGTACATAGAGAATATTTAATATTTCCCTTACAAAAATCACACTATGAATCATTAAAAGTTAACCTAAAAACCCTATTGAAATCTAAAAGATTTTAATTTTAAAGTTAAAGTATGCAGAATTGCGAGTTTTAAATTTTAGCCCTTTTCTAGGTTTTCTACTTAGCGTTAAGCGCCATTGTTACTCTTTTACTTCAGCAGCAAGAATAATTCCTTAATGAAATAAATTTTTTTTATTTTCGGGTTGTACATCTGCTGAATTAGCTATGGGATAAATATACTTGAACTCGTATGGGAAGTACTTACTTAACGGATTTTTACATGACAGTCCAATCTTAAAACTAAAGTAATATGTGAGGTTGTTTGTCATTTAAAAGCATCGAAACTTTCCACCTTTTTTAATATTTGATCATATTTATGAGTTTTAAGTTTTTACGATGATTCTTTGATTTTATGTACTAAAATATTATTTTATTACGATTGCTAAATTGAAATGGTATAGTGCTGCCAATCCTCAAAAGTGATTGTTTCACTGATTCAATAAGTAACCTTTCACTGATTGTCAGTGACCCATTTCTAGCTATTTGAATCAGTGAAATTTCACTGATTCAGAATTAGAGAGTATGGAGCGATTTTTACAAAATTCTAGAAACCCCTATTCCACCAAAAATAGAAACTTCATAGGTAAAGAAAAATATTATTTAAAGAGAAATATTCACTTTCAATAAATTACTTCTTCATGATTTTCAATAAAATTAATCGATTTCCTCCAAACACAACAATTTGAATTTTGAAGAAATTTTGTATCTCGGGAATGGTACTTCGAATGATTTCGAAATAAATTAGATTTTTAATTCGCGGACGTCCCTATCTAAAGTCTATGATTTTTAATTTTTTTTATTAAATTGGTTTCCATGCAGACAAGTTTATAGTTTACATTTTTTAATTTTGGAGTTTTCAATTGGGAATACATTTCAAGTTATAGTTTTGTGAAATGGAGTGCTTGAAATTTCTCACATTTAAATGCGATTAAAACAAACTGATGATTTTTAAACGCACAAATTCGAAATAATTAATTTTTAACCATATTCATTTTAAAATAGATCAAAAATTAGGACTTTCATTTTGATATTCTACAAATTTTAAACCGAATATACTTGATTGTTACGCAATTAAAACAAATAATTTTTAATTGAGCACGCTTTGAGTTTTAAATTATTAAATGTGGAAAACTTCATACTTTAAATTACACAAATATTAAGGGGCTAAAATTTAAAACAGTAAGTTCCGAATATGAATTTTTTTATTTTTTAATAATCAAGTTTGAAACTTTCAGTTGCTTTGACATAAAATCTCGTAGAATCCCTGCATATCTTTCCAGTCCTTTGAAATCCCAAGAACTTGTTTGAAAATGTTGTAAACCCTAAACAGTTTTTAAATCATGTTGATATTTCTTAAAGTCCTTTGAATTCCATTATTAGGAATGAAAGCTTTTAATGTGTTCCCTAAGGGTTTACATTTTTCTTACACCTTCTCCTCTATGCCTTTACACACCCAGAGTACGAGGCGGGAATCGAAACCGCAAGCCGAAGGGGTGGGTCCAAAGCCTACGCTTAAATTCCCTTTAAAAAGGTTAAGCTCCCTGTAAATCCCTTGAAATTCTTTTAAAACTGTAAAAATCCTTTCAAATTCTTTTTGATTCCGTGAAGTCTTTGAAATCGTTTGGAATCTTCAAAATCCTATAAAAATCCCTTATAATCCTCTAAAATCACTATAAATCCTTTAAAATCTCTAAAAGAATAGGTAAAATTCTGAAATTCCGTGAAAAATTTCGAAACATTACGAAATTACTGGAATTCTTTATAAACTCAAAACCCCTTAAAATCTTGCCGAATTTCTATAAAAAATGGATACTTTCTCTGAAATTGCACTAATTAATTTCTTTAAACTCTTGAAATCTTTTACAATTTCAAGTAAAAATAATAATGATTAACTAAGCAATATTTGTGAACAAAAAAAGTTTACAGCCAGGAGAATGCGCTTTATAAACTTTTTAACTAATTCAAATCTAATTCCAAGCAGTCTCCAAAATCGTGGTTCTCTATTTACATTGTCTGTCTAAACAAACTAATTCATCAATCTTCACCGCAAAGGAATACTGTGTAAATAGAGTCATATACGTTTCCATTGCTTGACGTAGAAATTCCAACAGCAAAGTTTTAAACTATAGACTTGGGGTAGTGTAAGCTTTAAGGGCGAATCTCTTGTTTGTGGTTTTCGATTTCAAAGAAGTGTGTGAAGGCAAACTTTATATCCCAGTTCTTGAACCAAGAGACATATTAAGAATAAAGTAACTTCGTTCAGAGTGGTAATTACGTCGACTTCCTGATCATCTAAATACCCCGGGGCACTCTCACAAACCATAAAAAATCCGCTTATAACACAAACTTTGTTATGGTTACACCCCTAGTTTTGACTCCTTCCGTATCCTGAAAGATCTGCATTTACGGTAACTGCGGGTATTCTGCCGCTAAAGATAAAGCAGGGATAAACCACTAGGTACATGTCGATATTAGGGCATCGCTAAATTCCCTACTGATTAAACTTTAAACTTAATTGGCCCTTAACTTGAAGCTGAGGCTAAAAGTCAAGTCGACACAGTCTACGCTAAATTAAATTAGTAAAATCTAAAATTATAAAATAATGTATGAAAGTCGATCATAAATCATTGTGGCGCTATAATAGATATTACAATATATTTGATTGGACTTATTAACATATCAACCGATAAGGATTTAGTTCACCAACCCATTCCAATAATCCATGCTCATTAATTATCGTTCTCGTAAATTATAACCCAAACGACTGATATGCTTTTATGTATATAGAAACATTACTAAAATGGAGAATTGTTCTCTTGGGAAAATTGAACATAACTTGATTATTCTGCCTGCATACATTAATTTGATACTCTTGAGATTCTGTTCGCCAAGCCCAGTTTTTAATTTTTGTAATTTCTTTTCTTTGTCGAACTCGTGCTTTATCTTGAACTATTAATTTTTTACCCTCTCGACGAAGATTCAACACCAACCCTTCTCTTATTTTTTGTATTAGAAGTATAAACATCAAAGGTTTCTTTTTTCTGATTTATGATAAAGTGGAATAAATCGAGTTATTTCACTTTTCGATCTGTCCTCTCGTCCATATATTTTCATATATATTGTAAAAGCCGGCTTAACTATCTCAAAGGGAATGCACAAAGGGAACCTTATCGGATGTATTTTTATTTTTCATGTATATGTTCAAATCAATAGTACTTATAGCCCGGGGTATAAACACCCTTTGTGGATAAAGGTGTGTGCATTTTGCTTTTGTTTATTGAAAAATATGTTTACATAACCATATTAATTTACACGCAATATTGATTAAAGTCTCCGTGGCTTTAAATTAATATGGAGTATACCAACAACATGGATATCATTGCATTTTTTTCAGGGCAAGCAAAATTCCCTTCTGTCCACAGCCCTTGACCAACTTGAGATATTTCAAACATCAATTAATGCGCCTCACCTTTTTCAGCAAAGCATCGGCTGATGGAATTTGAAAATGTCCGATTTTTTATTAAAGTAAAAATAAAATAAATTTTGAAAAATATTAAAATACTAATGTTTTTGATCTTTTTGATCAACTGTATTTGTGATCAGCCCAGGCGGTGGCCACTCAATGCTTTAGAAGTGTCACAACAAAGTCGACGTTGGAGCCATCTAGCGTATACTCATATCCCTGAGATAAGATAATAGATGACCGTTCAGATAATCGCGATAATACCCAGATACTTTTCAGATAATAGACCTAATAACTAAATAAATTGCAGAAAACAATATAAAAACTAGTAGAAATACATCAATAATTATCAGAATAATTATTTATGCATTTCTAGTTGTTTTTGGACTGTATTCTGCATGAAAATGTGTTTTTATGAAGAAAGAAGAATGTGAAATTATTTTTGAAGTATGTTGCCGGTGAAAACAACAACAACGAACAGTTACCATGGTTACTGTTGACCATTTTGGTAATTTTGAACTCAGACAAGCGGAGTGAGGGTGCGGTGAGTGCAATCGCTGCGCCATCTCGCGTATACTCCTAACGGGATCAAAGTATGTTCAGACACTCGCCATTGTGAGTGACCACCGCCTGGATCAGCCACCAGGCTAGCTGCCAACTTCACGCATTCTCTGAAGTCCCTGGCATTCACTAAAAATACCCTAAAACCTTTTAAATCCTGTGAAATCATTCAAAATTCTTGTGAAGTTTAAGAAATTCTTTAGAATCCCGTATATTTGCATATATTCTCTCAAAGACTTTGAAATCTTTGAGATTACATGAAATCCCTTAATTAATTCTTGGGCAATCCATTTGATTGCCGTAAAATCTTTTTAATCCTTTTAAATCCCTGGAAATCTTATCAATCTCTTGTACTCTTTAAAAAAATAGGTAGAACGACTTTAGGACGATCGGTCTGCATTACTTTTATCGAGTCGGTTTGTAAATCCTAGTTTACTTCTGAAGCTAATTTCTACGAATAAATAATAATATGTCCTTTTGTTAAACCTGAAGTTATTTAAAGAATTTCAGATTTAAGGATGTGAAGAACTAAGCTTTTTTCAGGCAAGAAAAAAGAAGCCTAAATTCGGAAAAATTTTGAGAAAATCGTTTGATGAATTCATGAATTAAAATTCTTTTTCTTTTAATTATAAATACTTTGAATTTTTAAAGAAGTTATAGTGATTTAAATACTATGATTTTGTAGTTAAGTATAAAAGATTCAAATTCAACATTTTTTCAGGTATGAAAGTTTTAATTTTTTAATTTTTATGACTTGGAAAAATGTTTGGCAATTGGGAAATAGTGAAAAGAAAAATACTGCAAATCTTTTACACGCTGTGAAAAGCAAATAATAGGAAAATGCTTCATCTTTATTCCTACTCTGAATAACATTGTGAACATTTATGCGTGGGCTAGTAATGAGCTTGACATAATTATATTTCCTAAGGTAGTTGAACTTTATAAAACCAGATAATTACCCAACCGCGTGGAGAATTAGTTCAAGCATTGAACGAAAATGTGCTAACTATTACTTTTAAAAGAAGTCATTCAGGGCAAGGAAACTTAAATACAGTTGAAAAAAATATCGAGACAAAAGAAGCAACTCATGAATGAAGAGTATTTTCAATTTGTTCAATGACGTAGAGTATCTGGTACCTTGCGAAAGGAAATGTGCTTTTTCAGGCAGCTATACAGCGTGTCTAAAAAGTCCCGGGACGGTTGGATATTTCCTCAGGTGAAATATTTTTCAAAAAAGTGAAAGTCATTCCTGAAGTAAATTTCAACGAAGAATTCCATGGTTACCTTCATTTTGACCTTGAATTTGACCACCATGGCTTTCTATAGGTCAACTTTGTTTTTTTAAATGGAGACCCCCTTTTTTACATCTGCAATCGATAGAGCGGAAAATTCTACTTTTAGGTACGTACCCAAGTCGTAGGTCAATTGTAACGGTCAAGGTCAGTTAGAGGTTATTTGGAATTAACGAAGTTTTCCAAGAGGTCAGTGTAATTCCTGAAGTAAATTTCAACGAGAAATTCATTGGTGAGATCTGAACTGATCTTGATAACAGCGTTATGAATATTGTAAAATCATGAGGAAATTTTTCATTAAAAGTTCCAGGTGTTCTGGTGAGAGTTCTGTTCCTACCCGAAGAGTTATACAGTCTTATACCGTTTTTCGATGCCTAAGTCAATACCAAAGGCGATACCATAAGTCCTATACCATTTTTCCATACAAATATTACGAATCGAGACTAAATTTACGTATTACGAATACATACTTACTATCTTTCGCTAAAAGATTATTATGGCGCAAGCTAAACTTTCAGAGCGAGAGAGGGTATCTGTATTAATGATGCGTGGATGGGGAGATCGAATTCGATCTTATGATCAAGTTCGTTTGCTTTTTAATCGCACTTTTCGTAATGGAGAAGGGTTAAATCCTGTCTCAAATTCAAAAATTGAAAGAACTGTAAGGCGCTTTATGAATCATGGATCTATCAAGGACCTTTAGAGAACTGGTCGGCCAAAATCTGCAGGTTCTGAGGAGATGCAGATGGACATAGCCCAAGCATTTCTTGAAAACCCACACCTTAGTTTACGTCGAGTTAGTGATGAGCGTGACGTTGCTCCTGAGACAGAGCAAAATATTTTAAAAAGCATTAATTTCCATCCTTATAAAGTTCATCTGGTATAAGAGCTCAATGAAGACGATCCTGATCGTCGGTTTGAATTTTGTGAAAATTTGATGGACAGAATTGATAAAGATCCTCTTTTCTTGTACAACACAGTATTTTCGGATGAATCTACTTTCACTTTAAAAGGTAAAGTTAACAGGCAAAATTGTAGGTATTGATCCGACACAAATCCTGATTGGATGTTGGAGAGTCACACACAATATCCACAAAAAATTAATGTTTGGGCCGGTATCTTGAATGATATATTGATAGGCCCTTTCTTCTTCGGTGGTAATCTCAATGCCCGTGCATATGAAGAGCTTCTCAGAAACCATATTGTACCAAGAATAAGGGAGATTACAGGCGATAATTTTCAAAATATTTGGTTCCAGCAGGACGGAGCAGCGGCTCATTACGGTAGGGAGGTTCGAGCATATTTGGATACTCAGTTCCCTCAAAGCTGGATTGGAAGAAGGGGTGAAATCGAGTGACCTGCTAGATCTCCTAATCTGACGCCTCTCGACTACTATCTTTGGGGTTATTTAAAGAGCAAAGTATACTCAACGCAACCGCAAAGCTTAGACGAATTGCGGAATCGGAATCTGCAATAGGCTACTTTGATTTATAGGAAGATGATTCGTAATGTTGTAACTCATTTTTACAATCGCATAGCTTTTTGTCAAGAAGCTCAAGGTTTTCAGTTCGAACATCTTCACTGAAGCGTGAGAAGTATTTTGCAATATATTTTTGCTTTAAATTTCTATATTGAACTTAAATGTGATAATTTATTTTGAAATAAGCGGATTATAATGTGCACTGGCTCTTTAAGTTGTACAAGAAAAGAGGATCTCTATCAATTCTGTCCATCACAATTTCACAAAATTCAAACCGACGATCAGGATCGTCTTCATTGAGCTCTTGTACCAGATGAACTTTGTAAGGATGAAAATTAATGCTTTTTAAAATATTTCAAACTGTTTCAAGCGCAACATCACGCTCATCACTAGCTCGACGTAAGCTAAGGTGTGGGTTTTCAATAAATACTTGGGCTATGTCCATCTGTATCTTCTCAGATCCTGCAGATTTTGGCCGACCAGTTCTCTGAAGGTCCTTGATAGATCCATGATTCATAAAGCGCCTTACAGCTCTTTCAATTGTTGATTTTGAGACAGGATTGAACCCTTCTCCATTTCCAAAAGTGCGATTAAAAAGCAAACGAACTTGATCATAAGATCGAACTCGATCTCCCCAACCACGCATCATTAATACAGATACCCTCTCTTGTTCCGAAAGATTAGCTTGCGCCATAAAAATCTTTTAGCGAAAAATAGTAAGTATGTACTCGTAATACGTAAATTTAGTTTCGATTCGTAATATTCGTATTGAAAAACGGTATATGACTTATGGTATCGCCTTATGTATTGACTTAGCTATCGAAAAACGATATAGGACTGTATAACTCTTTGGGGAGGAACAGAACTCTCACCTAAACAGCTGGAACATTTAATGCAAAATTTCCTTATGATTTTACAATATTCAAAACGCTGTAACCAAGATCAATACAGAGCTCACCAATGAATTTCTCGTTTAAATTTACTTCAGGAATTACACTGACCTCTTGGAAAACTTTGTTAATTTCAAATGACCTCTAACTGACCTTGAAAGTTACAGTTGACCTATGACTTGGGTACGTACCTGAACGTCGAATTTTCCGCTCTATCGATTGCAGATGTAAAAAAGGGGGTTTCCATTTAAAAAAACAAAGTTGACCTTCAAAAAGCCATGAAGGTCAACTTTAGGGTTTAAATGAAGATCACTATTGAATTCCTCGTTGAAATTTACTTCAGGAATGATCTTCACTTTTTTGAAAAATATTTTACCTGAGGAAATATCCAACCGTCCCGGGACTTTTTAGACACCCTGTATATTCACCCACCTCTCACCATTTAAAAGTAAAACTGTTAACGAAGCAAACGATCAACCACCACTAATTAATCAGTTCTAGCTCGAGCTATAAAAACTTGGGGAACCGTCATATAAAACGTACATTGATATAACTGCTCGTATGGGATTTAATTAAAACCAAAGTAGAACGATTCACGGTAATCTGGCTCATTGTGCAACTGCAACCGCAATTTTTCAAGATTTATTGCACTTTTTGAATTAAATAAAAATCATATTGATGTTTATGGGAGTTTTGAATGCTTACCTTTTTCAATGAAATTTATTTTAACGATTCCTCTGGAACAAATTTTTTATTACAAACTGTGATCAAAATAAGCAATTAGAAAATTGACTGGGCTTTACATTTGCTTTAATATTCGCTTCAGTAAAACCATTAGTATTGTTTCATGTGTACCCGTTTCGCACGTTGGACAATAGGTTAAAGTATCACGGGTAAAATAAACTTTAAAATTTGATCCATTTGAGTCGAATTTTTGAAGCGAATGTTTTAAAAATATACATTTTACATTTAATAAACAAAATTATTTTTTGGTTGCAAATCGAGCATTATTATTTTTTAATTAAAATATTCATATTTATTAGAAAATTTCCAAAAAACATTAAACGAAATTCACTTCAACTCATATATAGGCAGTAGAACTTCAAATCACAGAATCATTCGCCTCTTAAATATTTTTAATTTTAGGGTTTTTTTTCCAAAAAAAATAAAGTTTTATTTCCTTTTTTTGGCGAGGTTGATTGTCTTCTTTCGAAATCTAACGGAAAATTAACAAAAAAATTGCTCAAATTTGTTTGCTAAATTGATACCCAAATGAAAAAGAAATCTTGTAAGTTTCATGCAAACGAAGCTATTGTTTTAGTGAGCAGAATTTGTTTTTGAAAAATGAAATTTTCTTATTTTTCTTACAAAAAAACAATAGGTTTGACAAAATGCTTGAAAAAGTGTCTTTCAATTGAAATAGAAAAACGCATTTTTATTTTATCCAATCTTTCAGAATAATTTAGACATATTCTATGCAGAAGAAGTTCGGTAAGTTTTATGAAGACCAAATCATGTTTGTGCCCACGAGGTTTTTTTTTTTATAAAATTGGATTTCTTAATTTTTCTCGCGAATGACATAAATTATCATTAAAGGGTAGAAAGTATTGTTTTTTATTTTCTTTAAGTAACCGAACTGTTTTCTGAGCATTTTGTCAATTCTGTCGTTTGTAAGAAAAATGAGGAAATTCAATTTTTAGAAGAAAAAAAATTGTCTTGACGAAAAAAAAGTTTCCCCGCATAAAACTTACAGAATTTCTTCGACATTCGGGTAACAATTTAGCAAAAAAAATCGGGTTTTTGAAAACCGTCTTTTAATCCTTTCATAATGCTGCCGCCACGTGGTGAATTTTGAACATTTTATTAATTTTCTGGTGCACTTCGAAAAAGGATAATTAACCTTGCCAAATTCAGGAAAGAAAACTTAAATATTTCAATCAGCTCAAAAGTTTTAAAGGTATGAAGAATAAAATTGTTTTTTTAACCCTGAAATTTCAAATTTCTAATTAATTTTAACGGAATATAGTTTTAGCTCAATTTAATTACAGAAAATTAATCCAAACTTATTCGAAGTAACTGTAAATGAATTGAAGATAAATTTAAATGATATACATGTAAAATATAAAACCTAGATAATTCAACGTGATTCAACTTATATCCACTAAATTTCAATTTTATTTGATGGATTTCGATGAATTTCGTGGAGTTCAGGTAAGTTCAATTGTATTCGGGTGAATCCATAATGCGGTTTAGGTAAAATCGCAGTAGTTTCCAATTAATTTAATGATTATTTTTATGTTTAATGTTATTTTTTTGTTCAATGTTATTTCTTATTGTTTATTTAGTGACTTTTAATCATGGTTTTTGAATCATGATTAAGGAATAAAGTATTTCTAATAATATTCCAATGTATTCAAATCTAGAAGATTATATAATAGAAAAAAATCCTAAACTAAGCAAATTTAAATTTGTACAGGATAAAAAAAAATATATTTTGCAGTAGTTCTTTAAATATAGCATGTTGTTGAAATCATACAACTTTCTGTCCCCTATGTTTTCTACATCGAAGATTTTAAAACTTTAGAATAAATTTTATCTGTGTTTTAGTGCGAAAACGAAATGATCCTTATCCAGTAGTTCCATTTCATAAATTTAAAAACTGCGTAACTTTTACAAAATCACGAATATATGGTAGGAAATTTTTTAGGATTTTTAAACGTGGTAATAATTTTGGTATACTGAACCAAAAGTAAAATTATTTCTATGCTACATGTTATAATACTTGGTCGAAATTATGTGAGTATGTGGAAATTATTTCCAATATTTCAGAAACCTAAACAAAAATTTTAAGTTTTACCGTCTTTAAAGGAGGGAAAACTATAAATGGTCCTGATCCAGTTGGCATTCCCATAATTTTTTCTAGAATGAAAGAAGAAATGATTTTTATATGTGTATTTCTGAAATTTATGGATAAATAGTGTCCTAAATATCTTGAAATCGTTAAAAACAAAATTTCGAAAAATTGGTACTTGTCCAGTTATTCTCATGTCTTTATATATTGTTTTGGACACTTCTAGGCACCCCAAAGATAATCTGCGTTCACAGAATTTCGGTGAACTTAGTTACAGTATCAGTTTTCCCCGAGTGCACCGAAAAAATTTGTTTTACGCTCACAAACAAAAGTCTTTGATTATTTTAAAATATTCTAGAAAGTTAAGAAAATTCCCGCATTTTGTTTAACTTTGAAATTTTAGAAATCGTTTCATGGCTTTCAAAAGAAGATAGATAACTTCGACAGAATTAAAGAAAAAATTATTTACCTTAATTATTTCAAAAAAATTATGCAAATAGTATTTTTTTAATCATTCTTAGGACTTCGTAGCCCCGGACAGAAGCCCTTATAGCTTCAGTCGGTCGTCTGTCTGTCGTACTTTGTTCCCGAAAGGGGAAGTAAGAGGGAAATAGTGGAAGGGAGTGGAAGTGTGTGTGCGAGGAGGGGGAGTAAAGGAAGCGTGGAGCGGCATTGTGGAATCAAAGAAGTGTTGAGAGGGGAAGAAGGGGATATGATGAAAGTAAGGGTGGCGAAAGGGCAAAGGGGTAGGATAGTATGAGGAAGGGATGAAAGTAGATAAAGTAAGTGGAGGGAAATTATGTGAGGGAGAATTTTAAATGACTTAATTAACGTCTTATTAAGCTACGAAACCTTTTTTGTAGGAGCGCGCTGTCTACTATACATGTAATTTTTTATCTTTCTTTATCTTTTAAAACAAATTTTTTGAATGAAAAGATTCAAATATTATGAAAACTTCGACTAGAATTTATAAAACATCTCGATTAAAGATTTGCGCCAGCCAAATACACGAATCAAAGGTTTGATTTTTATTAATTGAAGTATTGTTAATCCTGTTGTAGTTATAAAAGCACTATTATGAGTAGCTATAATGAGTTGAAAACAAGTGCATAGCTATTCGGCGAGTCCGCTGGTGTCGATTATCGTTGGGGTTTGAGAGTAGGGAATGTGAGTGAAGGCTTGAGAGAAATTGAAATCACGCTTTACAGGCAATGGTCCATCATCGAGCCTGCAGCAATTTCATTAAAACAGGTACAGCCGACGACTGCACCTCCATGTACACTTTGTACACGCTGCTTCTAATCAAAATAGAACATTCGCAATCTGCTATGCCATCTCTTCATCGTTTTGCTTAAAACGTGTGATAATTATTTTTGTATCGTCTTCATTCATGAAACACGTTTCTAGTAATTTATAAATCGACTCGTAAGTTTAGTGTACTGATTTCTGACAAATTACCTCTCAACTCTTCTCTCTTCTATCCAATCGATTAGTTATAAAATTTTCTCCATTAATGCGAAGAGGTGGGCATTGAGGCGAAATAAAAGAAATACAGGTTGAAAATAACCGTTAAAACATCTTTGTTGGCAAACAAATTGAAAATTCTTCGATTAGAAAAATCCAGCGTTAAATTTTCAAAAGGCGTCTAAAAGCCACTTTTTGAATTTTTTCCTATGATCATGAAAATAACTATAAAAAGTATGTTGCCACATTTTTATAAAATAAATTTCAAGAATCAACCCGAGAAGAGTTCGGCAACCGTCCTGAAGGAACGGTAACGTAGGCGTAAGCCTAAATTAAAAAATTTGTCATTTTCTCATTTTACATGTCACGAGCTTAAATTTAGTAATTCCCAAAGAAAATCAGACACAGAAAAAAGCTGGTGTTAAAATTGTTGCAGCTCAAATTTCATTGGTCTCCCAATGAGCATTTGAAACAATTTTCAAGTCTCAAATGTATTTCTCTGAACGTAGGTGCACATCTGGGCATCTAGGGGAAAGTATCATTTGGAGACTGAATTTTGACTCAATGCCGAGAGTTGTGGAGTGCTGAACCGCGCTGTCAGCCACCTTAACACCTGTCAAAGCAACTATTCGCTTTGCGATATTAGACTAAATAATTGTTAATAAGGAAACTAATTGAACTAATATTTGCCTAATTTTTAACTTTCTTTCATTTAACAATGTGTACTAGTCACTTAGAATCAAATGATAACTTCCTGATGCAACTTCCAAACGTTAGGTTAGTCATGGCCGTCGATATTTAAACTAAAGCCGGGATGTATAGAAAAAGTCATCACCGTCTACATATACAATTATGTATTTTCACTTCAACCACCAGCTAACTTCACTTTTTTGAATACAGAAAATCTAGAAGAGATTTTTTCGAACGAAGAGGCATCAATTTCAATGCAGACGGTAACGACTTAGTTTTTACATCCCGACTTTGGTGGTTTGAATGTCATGTAGGTTTTCACTAACCTAATATTTGGATATTATAACACGCAAATTACAATTTTTATTCCAAAACACTAATAGTCCCTGGTAAATGGGAGGAAATAAAGGTTAGGTAATTATTATTATAACTTATCTGCTTATTAACATCGGTTTCACCCAAATAACGCCCGACAAAATCATCTTGACAGGTGACTGACAGTTTGTAGACGACACTTCACGTTGCTCTGGATGAGAAAAAACCATCAACATATAGAAAGGGACCGGTAACGCTTTGGGGAGAACTGAAATGGGCTTTAGAGAGAGAAAAAACATATGAGACGTAGACCTGCCTTTATCTATTTCAGAACTCTGTCAAGGGAGTTGGTGGCCCGCGGTATTGCCTAAATTATTATCTGTACGGTTAATTAAAAAATATATATAAACAATACATTAGAAATTTGTAGTTATAATAAATTGAATTTGAAAGAACATTCATGTAAAATAACCTGTCTAAGATAGATTATTTTAAAAACTTGGTAACCTCAAATTCTTCTTAAAATTATAAATAAATCAATTCTGAAAAGTGCGATCAAAGTCACATTATTGGGACACTCGCGACACACAGCACGGTCCTGTGCTGCGCCAAACTTCACCCAACGAAAATATTCTCGACCAATCAGCTTTATCTAGAAAGAGATAGGTCTACGTCTCATATGTTTTCTCTCTCTCTAGAGCCCACTACCGTTCTCCCGACAGTTCTCTTAGAATAGGGGTCTAAAACCAAATTTTTCTCACCTTTCTTACTGTTTAACCACTCATATAAAAAAATAGAACTATGAAATAGCAAATTTGGTTTTTTATCTACATTCCAAATGTCAAGATCTTCAATTTGAGACATCCCCGAAGGAAATTGGACTAAAAAAAAAACTTCCAGCATAGGGGTATAAAAACAAAGTTTTATCTATTTTCCTTATGTTTTAATTAGTGGTATCGACAAAATAATACTATAATACAGAAAATTTTATTCTTGCTCTCAATTCTAAATACCAAAAACTTAAATTTGGGCCATCCATGAAGAAAATCGAATTAGAAGAAAAGCTTGCAGAATAAGCGTCTTCTCACCCCTCAATTTCTGTCTCCGTTCCCATTTCCGCCTGAATGATTGTTTGTTAAAAAATTTTTAACTTATATAGGAAGCAAATTTCTTCCAAAATCGTTGGAATCCATTATAGATCGTGGGCTTACAACGTAAATGGGAACGTGATACGGATAAGGCCAATTTTCATATGAGATGTTCGTCAGATGATGAGGAACGTAAAAATGGGTGCCTGGCAGGTGTGAGTGGATGCGTTTACCTGTGGCGACCTGTCAAAGGTGCGAATTTTTGGCAGTCAACTAACGTGACTCGGATAAGGTTGAAAATTGGTGTACATGTAGGGACTGACATTAGAAATAGCACCTGCGCATTGCCAGGCACTTACCTGGATGCAAAAGTATTGCCAGGTGGCTTCGAAGTCGCCGGACACTCAGATGAAATTTCTTGAAATTGATTTTACAGGAAAAAAGTTTGAAACAAAAGTGGGCCCACTCCCAGAGATGCATATTTTCATTGGTATAAATTTTTTTGATAAAACTGATATATTTAGAGAAAACATCGATTAAAGAAATACCATAACAATAAAAAGCCCTTTTTATTGGCAAAAAGTGATTTTTTCGAAAATTATTAAAAGACTAAAGGTACTCTATTACAAGTATACTCCAAGATGAATAAGAAGTATTTGATCAAAATGTTAATATTTACCAAGTTATTCGCATTTTTCCTTCTTTTCCCCATTTTTTCTATTACCTGCCGTATCTTCAGCAATTTAAAAGAAGGTGTGCTCAAAATTAGTACACGAATAAAGTAAGTCTTGTGCAAAGAATTGGGGTCAGCCACTTGTAGTTAAAACAATGACTTATTCTGCTATAAATAATCATAATCAGTGTCACGTTCTCAGCTTCTGATTATCGTAGAAAGTTGTAATAAAGGTGAATATGATTATAAAAATTAAACAACAAAATCGCTTTACTTAAAAATATCCATTATTTATAATTGTTAAAGTTTATGTTTTGTCGCAGAGATACGTTCGATCTTTGTTACCGTGACGAATGTCAAGTTTCCCAGACCCAGCGTGGGTCATTGGCGTAGGCCGTAGGCATTACGATTGCATTTTTAATGCTATAGAAACCTTATCTCTGATAGAACTGCATTAAAAATGCACCACGAAGAATTTGTAATGCCTACGCCAATGACCCACACTGGGTCTGTGAAACTTGACATTCGTCACGGTAATAAAGATCGAACGTATCTACGCGACAAAACATAAACTTTAAAAATAATAAATAATGGATATTTTAAACTAAAGCGATTTTGTTGTTTAATTTTTATAATCATATTCACCTTTATTACAACTTTCTACAATAATCAGAAGCTGAGAACGTGACACTGATTATGATTTTTTATAGCAGAATAAGTCATCGTTTTAACTACAAGTGCCTGATGCCAATTCTTTGCACAAGACTTACTTTATTCGTGTACTAATTTTGAGCACACCTTCTTTTAAATTGCTAAAGATACAACAGGTGATAGAAAAAATGGGAAAAAGAAGGGAAAATGCGAATAAATTGGTAAATATTAACATTTTGATGAAATAATTCTTATTCATCTTGGAGTATACTTGTAATAGAGTACCTTTAGTCTTTTAATAATTTTCGAAAAAATCACTTTTTGCCAATAAAAAGGGCTTTTTATTGTTATGGTATTTCTTTAATCGATGGTTTTCTCCAAATGTATCAATTTGATTAAAAAATGATATACCAATGAAAATATGCATCTCTGGGAGTGGGCCCACTTTTGTTTCAAACTTTTTCCTGTAAAATCAATTTCAAGAAATTTCATCTGAGTGTCCGGCGACTTCGAAGCCGCCTGGCAATACTTTTGCATCCAGGTAAGTGCCTGGCAATGCGCAGGTGCTATTTCTAATGTCAGCCCCTACATGTACACCAATTTTCAACCTTATCCGAGTCACGCTAGTTGACTGCCAAAAATTCGTACCTTTGACAGGTCGCCACAG
Source organism: Belonocnema kinseyi (assembly GCF_010883055.1). NCBI lineage: Eukaryota > Metazoa > Arthropoda > Insecta > Hymenoptera > Cynipidae > Belonocnema > Belonocnema kinseyi. Next base: position 87,969,296 of record NC_046662.1, read on the forward strand.
GTAAACGCATCCACTCACACCTGCCAGGCACCCATTTTTAGGTTCCTCATCATCAGACGAACATCTCATGTGAAAATTGGCCTTATCCGTATCACTATCCTATTAGGTTCTTTGGTATATTTAAACAAAGTTTTGACTCTTTAAAATCCTTCAAAATCCCTTCAAACGTATAAAATCCTTAAATACTGGTAAAATCCCTAGTAATCCGATGAAAATAAAGGAAAACCCCGTAAGACGTCTCCAAATCTGTAATATTTTTAAAAATTATTTGAAAAATGATAAGAACTTTGATAAACTCCCTACACGGAGAAAAATAGATGTTGGCACAGACTATCGAGATATTAATAAGTAATATCTTAGCGATTTATCTATGGGACAGAAATCTAGATACTGAATTAGAGCATCCGTATACATCAAAAGGAAGATTTTAACTGACAATATCCAAGATATTAAAGGACAGAATCAAAGATATTTAAGAAATATTTTTTAATTGTGCAAAAATTACCTGTAAAGCATGCCATTTTCTATAAAATGCAAAAGAATGTTAATATCGTAGTCCTCTGTTTTGAAAATTCCAATACTCAAGCATTCGCCTTTTTGCATAATTATGCGATTTTTGTGTTAAACTGATAACACACTGTTCAAGGCTAATATGAAAGATGCCTGTAGCTGAGTGCTCATTTTTTTGAGAAAATTGTAACATATTCAAAAACATTTAATCCATTTTCCACCAAAACTTATACTGCAATAGATATCCGAAAAACCACAATACACACGATGAAAGCTCAAGATACAGACAAAATGTTTTGTCGCCACGCCACACGTCAGCGACCTTGCTCCGATAAAATTTAGCTTTTTTAGTATCTTAGATATTAACTGTTAATATCACATATTTTATACTTTCAATATAAACAGATATTGCCCTTTAATATTGTGTATGTTGAATAGAAGATATTAGATAATATGCCGTAATATCTATATATTATGGTTATATATCAAACTTATTAATATCTGCTTTTCAATATATATTTTTTCCGTGTAGAAATCCACTTCAATACCCAGGCGGAAATATTATATATAGTTTATATATAGTGTGAAGTAATATGTGTAATATTCATTTGTTTTATACATTTTTTATATCGCTGCCGATAAAAAAGCTCTGAAACCCCACTGGCAAACGACACTGGGCCGCCAGTGCGTTTTTCAGTGGCTATTTGTGCGATTTTCAGCATCTAAAACGCACTGAGAAGTAAAGGGACGCTCATATAATGTTCCTATTGTATTCGTCACGTACCGCTCGGGCAGAGTTATTTACAGTACCTGGCCGCAACCAAACCGTCTCCCGTTTTAGAATTTTCTTCAAATTATTAACACTTTTGTTTAATTTATGAACTTTCTCATTGTATATATTTATAATTATAACTTATATACTAATACACTGCTTTGAAGTTGAATTCAAAAATGTTGTCTGTTTTGGTGTATGTCATTCCATTTACGAGATAAGTTATATTCACTCCAGTTTTCAACATCTAAAAGAAAAAGTTAGATATGTAACTTAATTGAAACCCGTAGATTCTGAATTTCTAACCATCTCGTAGTTAATTTCAAAATTTTACAAATTTAAACTTTTTATTTTTAATCCCTTTCAGCTGGTCTGCTTGGTAGCCTAGTCGCATTGGTATAGGCACACTGATTTTCACTAACACAATAGTACACACTACTAACAAACCTTTTCAAAGACCTCACAGATTAGATTTATTGGGTGAAAATGGCCTTTTAAAAATTTAAATAGACACTTCAAGAGGAACCCAGATATTGAAAACAAGCGGTAAAGGTAGTGCTGAAGAAACAGCACTGAGTACGCACTGACCAGTACTTTTTCTTTGCTTTTTCAGTGCGTTTTCATCGGCAGTGCGGTGTTCGCACTTTGTAAAATTGAGCCATAGATATTTCAGATTAGGTGGGGATATCCAAGATGTCTGCACGCTGAGGGGCAAAGAATAATACCAAATACATGGGACTAAACTTTATTTTTATAATAGCTTGGAAAATAATTATTTTTCACGAGAAGCGTATTCAAACTATTTAACTATTTAATTACTATTTAATTGAATAATAAAATTGATATGTTTTTTGTAACTGTGAAAAATATTTTTTTCTCAAGTTATAAATTAAATTGTTATTCTCTGGGATTTGTATTATTGCTTGGCCCTCATTGTACAGACATCTTGCCAGCTGACGCCACAACTTACAATACTTAAGGGCATGTGACACAGCCAAATACCTATATTACCGACCTCACTTTATCAGCTCACTGAATATTTTTTTGAACCTAAGAACTTTTTTTGTAAATAAAATATCGAGCTGAAACTTTGGAAAATGTATTAGAGTACAATAAAGTACGTTTAGGTACTGCATTTTGGTAGGAACTTCAGTGCAAATTATTTTATCTTTTTTCCGAATCTCGACATTTTTTAAACGTTCGAACTTTTTTTATACATAAAAGATCGGTCTCAAACTTTGAGAAATGCAAAAACCGAAAGAAAACTACTTTAAAGTAGAAAGCTTAATAATAAAAGATGTAAAAAAAATATTTCGACTATCAATTCCATCGGCATCAGCCGATAAAGTTGTACGCGAAAATACGAACTCTCTAGAGCCTCGTCTAGTGGCCGCCAGGGTTCGTATTTTCGTGTACAACGTTACCAGCTGATGCTGTTGGAATTAATTGTTAAAATATATTTTTTAACATCTTTTATTATTAAGCTTTGTACTTAAACGTAGTTTTCTTTTGGCTTTTGCATTTCTCAAAGTTTGAGACCGATATTTTATTTATAAAAAAAGTTCGAACGTTCAAAAAATGTCGAGGTTCAGAAAAAAGATAAAATAATTTGCAGTGAAGTTCCTTCCAAAATGCAGTACCTAAAGGTACTTTATTGTACTCTAATACATTTTCCAAAGTTTCAGCTGGATGTTTTGTTTACAAAAAAAGTTCTTAGGTTCAAAAGAACATTCAGTGAACTGATAAAAGTGAGGTCGGTAATATAGGTATTTGGCTGTGTCACATGCCCTTAATATTAGAAATCTTAGCGCATATACAACTGGAGGGAACCTGGCAATGAGAGAGTTAGTGGAAAAATAAAAGAGACTGACTATGAGTTAGCGGGATAAGCTATCTCTCTCGCACAGCGATCTGATTGGCTATTTACCGCTCCCTCTAAATGATGGTTAAATAATTACATGTATGCGCGAGTGAAGAGCTATTTATGGAGCAAAATTGAAAAGACCAATCATGTTGCTGTGCGAGAGATCTCTGGCATGCGCAGTAATTATTCTTGTTTATTTTGAGGTAATGTAAGGCCATGTGTCAATTTAAAAATACACAGGAATCACTACTGCGAATGCTCGAGATATCCGCGTTGGGTCACAATATAACTTTTTATCTTGAATAATTCGTACCTTCATAAGAATACATAGTGAAGCATAGGCATGTTAAGATTACTAGAAAAGTAGAGCATATGGATGCTAAATTCCCCACGCATGAAGTTGTTCGATATTTAAAATGAAAAGGTCTTTCTATACGCGTAATAATAGCATCCTCAGATTTAACTGAATTTAAAAAAAAAGCATTAGGAAAACGTATAAAATAAATTTGATCAAAATAAAAACTATTTGGTCAAATTTTTTATTACTAGACATTCATCTAGAAAGTTTGAAATATTTTTCAAATCATTACTTTATTATTAAAGTTAAATATTATGATACCATTTTAACATTCTTATTATTTATAATAATAAGTTTAATTTCATTAATTTAAAAAAATACTTATTTAAATTAGAATTAAAAATACGAGAACTGAATCTACAATTATTTAGGGGCTATAAAACTGTACAATTTAAATAATAATTTATTTTTATATTCTATTTATATTTATATTTATTTATATTTTTATATTTGTACATTTTTATTCAATTCTCGTACTGTTTGTTGCGTAATTATTTACATGAATGTAACAGAACCTCGATTTGAACTTCTCGCCAACAAAATACGCACATTTATATTTATAACTCGAGCATTTAACCTTTTTTGGCTATAATTAATACCTTGAAAAATATAATAAACATTCTGAACATTCATGCGTTAGAAAGAGAGATTCGATAAACTAGATTAGTGGGCATCGAAATCCCACCCCTGGTAATTTCAATCATGCTCATACCTCAAAGCCTAATTTCACAAAGTATGTCGTACCCCAAGTTCGAGAGATATCTGAATCCCTACCGAGGTACAGTAACCACCGTTATAATTTTACCTACAACAAAATATACCCGCAAGTTTTTACTGTGGAGTGATTAATAGCATGGCTATTATTCAACAATTTTAGTTATAGCTTGCATCGAATGAATCTATTTTATCAGAGAGATAGTGTTACTTACTAATATCTTGAAAATTGACGTTGCAACAGAAAGCAGTATTTACCACGAAAGAATGGAAGTTTCGCTGACAGAAATATAAAGTTTTCAACTTTATTGACAATATTTTCAGTATAAAAATTTCATATTTTGACAGATAAAATAATATCACACAATCTAATTATATTAATTAGACGTAATTCAAATCCAAAATATAATAAATCTCATAAATAAGTGAGGCTTGGGCAGAGGGGCAGGCCCGACGAAAATAATATTTACAAGTGCTTAGGTGAAACACGTGTCACAAGTTTCGTCGATAAATGATCGGCAATGTAGAACAGCAACTTATCTTTTGGGCTACATGGAAAAAACTAGTAATTATTATTATTATCAACCCGGTCGGTATGCAGTTTTCTTGTATTGGTACAGTAGAAACATTGCGTAAATTCCGTTTCTAGTAGAATGCTATCAAATAAGAGGTTATGTTACAGCTATCTCTATTTTTATTTAAAATAACTTATTCTTCTTGTTGGATATCTTTAAAGGTAATTTTTTCAGTACATAAAATACAACAGAAGCAAACCCTTATATTTTCTTATCTTTAAATGTTTTTATTTCCGTAAAAAGCTGAAGACGACTTTGCCCCCACGTGAGGGGCAAAGCCGACGAAATACAGCATGTTAGAAATAATTATATTACTAAATCATTGTTTTTTTCATGTGATTAATACTTATAGGAATATGATATAAAATATTTAGAACTCGAAATGAGAAAAAAAATGGATCAATTCAACATCTTATTAACTAAAAAAAAAATCATTGAGTGTTCCCGTGAATTATCGTTAAACTTATAAAAGCTTTTGAAAATTAGAAAATTTCAAATTTGTCCTGAAAATTAGACGAAGGTTCTTGAAATCTCTTAAAATACATTGAAATCTTTGAAATTAATGGAATACCTTCGGAATCTTTTTAAATACTTTAAATCTTTCAAAACCTATATAATCCTTTAAAATCCCTTGAAATGTTTAATCCGTTTGAAAATTCAGAGTTTTGAGATGGCAGAAGTGTTATTTTAGCCAATCAGCTGAGAAGGCAGGGTCATCGTTAACAAAATTTTAAAAAGTGGTAATAGTGGCGGGAGTCGGAGATCCTTTGTTTATAAAATTAACAAATAATAGTGTCGAAGAACAAATTTTCACCACTAAACTTCACTGAGAATTTTATTTGAGGAGAATATATCCAGTGGCAAATTTAAATTACTAAGCCAAAATTAAAAACTAGAATAAACATAGCAAATTTGATTATTTATCTAAATTCCACATGACAAAACCATATGTTGCATACAAGTCTTTCAAAATTTAAACTTTTATCTAATATTCGAAAAGGATCCTTTTTTTAATTTCTTGCAGAAAAATGATTCATTGCTTATTAAGCGGCACATAAAAGTTTAAATAAATAAATATTACAAGTATATTTAAATATAATATTTCTAACAAAATAATTCCAAGATCGGTAAAGCATTAGTTTCAAAAAGTTATTTTGCACGGAAACGTTTTCTTAGTATAATGTAATTACAAAAAGCTCCAAACAAAATACATGGAAAAAGACTTCAGTTGAAATTGTCTTCTGTTGGGTCCTTTCCAAAAGTAAAATCTCTAAATAATAAAGATCTCCAAACTGTTTGTAATAAAAACCATTCATTCTTTTATTGCAGAAAATGGACGGTAACAAGGATGGTGTGGTAACGCTTTCCGAATTCCTGGAAGCTTGTCGTGCTGATCCTGATATTTCCACCAACATAGCAGCCTTCGACACGGCCTTCTGACAGTCGATGCGACCTCACTACACGCCCTGGACCTGAAAATGTTCTTGCAAGCAGATTTGTTTCAGCATTCTCATTTTTCTTCCTGAACTTGAAGAAAAAGCGTGCACCAAAATGTTCTCGTGTGACGATTCACGTCGTCTTGGAGAACCAAGAGCAAATAGTCGTGCAAATGGCAAGAAAAGAGAAAAGGAGAAAAAAGGCAAACGTGCAGACACAAAAATCGTAAAAGCTCAACTGTCGACACCTGCGCCAATTCCCGTAGGAGAATGTTCCGAGTTCGAAAAAGTCTCTCTAAAGTAAAAAGCCATTCAGCGGAATCAATTTTTGATGGTAAAAGATATATAGATTTTGGACAAGCCTTTTCAGCGTAAAAGCTATTCTTTTAAAAACATAAAACAAAGTTGTTTAGCAGAAAAATATATTAAAAATATATTGATGTGAATTTGCAAAGAAATGAACTTTATCTATAATTGTGCCAAACGATTGCATTTTGATGAAATTAACAAAAGGATCTGCTCGTTTTTTTAGACAGAAAGTGGTAAAGTGGATTCGCAAAAACTGAATATTCTAATTGCACGCTGATGCAGATATTTTATTAATAGTCATGATACACGAATATTCATTTCGTGATATTTACTGACAATGAAATTCAACCACGGACTTTGCGATTCACTTTTGTGATTAACTGGTGTTAATATGGCAGATTCGTGAGATGCCGATGTAGAAATAAAATTTCGAAAAGTAACTTATACAGTGCTCAGTAAACTATTATTTAAAAAATTGTATAACATTTTGTTTTCAAAAGTTAAGACGCTCCTGTTTTTCCTTCAAGCCCGGTGCTAGTACTACTTAGCTAAAAGAAAAATGTATACTTGTCGATTAAGTTTCTCGTCTGTAATTTTATTGTTTCGAGTTTTGTATTTTGTATAGACAGAGAAGAGTATATAAATAGCTATTCTCAGACGTAAGTGAGAACGCATGCGCATATTTGAATGATTCGTCTAGAAAATTATTAATTTAAATTATCGTTATTAGCTTCGAAGTCGACGGAGAGCCTGCGAAACGTTGTATTTAGTGTATAAGGGGTGCAAATGTGAACGATGAAAAGTATATTTATTTTTGTGACAGGGCACATTGAGCTTAGTCTTAAAAGCGGGGCGATCCACGACTCGTGGTTTGTCCTTAAAAAGGCGCTGCTAAGAAAAGAAACAAATCAAAGTTATTCTATATACAAAAATAGATCAAAGTTTATTCCAGTTTTGGCAAAAACAAATTATTGATGCAAGGCGTATGATTAAAAAAAAAAACTTGTCACCACTGACTCCTGTTTATTACTGTACATAAAAAATACCTGGACGCAATCGCATATAACTATTAAACAGAATCTTTTTATATCTTTCAAAAACTTTTTGAAGTGTTCAAAAAAATATAATAATAAAAACAATTGGATAATTGTGAAGTATCTATTTTTAGCAGCGTCCATGTTAATGTGTAAATTTAAAGTATAAATTGAGATAAACATTGAATGTTGTCTCATAAAATCGATCACTACCACAAGTCTTTGAAATTAATCCATAATAAATGTATAAAGCTGATGAGAAGAAAGGAACCACTATTTAGATATATTCGACTTTCCCTCGAGAGAACCCAGTACCTACTGTACCTTAATTGTGAATGAAAAAAGACTTAAGGTATTCCTAATCTAAAGAAGAAGAAAAAACAATTCTGCCCAATAACTTATCTATTGTGCATTTATTGTATCTGTAGCGCCAGTAAGCTGTAATGTTCAAGTTAGCTGTTCCAACTCATGGTACTACACCACCACTTAAATTGTTCGACGTACTTAAACTATCTCTTAAGACAGGATTGTGCCGAATTTCAAATTTATGCAATTAGCATAAATTTCTTCCACAAGTAAAGCCTGCTATATCCTACAATTGAGGCATCGATACACAATTAGTTTTGGTAGTAAGCATGTTTACGCGTGTATGGAAATTCTTTGAAAGTTAATTAAATTTAAGATTGATTCTTTGGAAAAACAAGTACATTCAATAAAATTAAACTCAATTTTAAAGGAATTGAAAGACTAACTGAGTAAATTTAAAATTCAATTTCACGAAATATTAATGGAATTATATTAAATTCGTGCAAATTAAATTATATTCATGTACATTTGAATAAATTAATTATACTTCGAATTAATTTCATATTTTTTCCACTGAATTAAAGGTAAATTTAAAGTAATGGAATTGAATAAATGTGAATTTCAAAGAATTCATATAAATTCACTCAGATTGAAATTAATTAAAGTGAATTCAAAATGATTCTGTTAAATTTAATTAATTTAAGAAATTCAGAAAGATTAGAGATATATTACAAAGAATTAAATTGATTTCGATTGAATTTAGATTAAATTTCACTGAATTTTAGTGGGATTTCGTTGAATTCGTATAATATAAATTATATTGGAGTGAATTTTAATAAATTTGTTGTTGCTTCGAATCATTTAAATGTTTATTCTGTTAAATTATAAATAAAGTGAGAGTTTGAATTGAATTAAACTAAATTAAAAATAATACATGTAAATATAATAAAATTAAAAAGAATTCATATTAGCTGAAAATTATTCCGCAGCATTGAATAAAATTTAATCAATTTAGCCAAATTGAAGACATATTAAACAGATTTCAACAAAATGCACTTAAATTTTAAGTAAATTAAACTCAATTTCGCGTAAATTCAAAAGAAATCAACTAAATTTAAAGTAAAATAAAACAAATAAAGAATAATTATTGAATGACCTAGAATTCTATTGAATTTAAGTGAATTTCACTGAATTTAGGTGTATTGCACTGAATTCAAATTGATTACACTGAATTAAAGTAAATTCAACTGAATGCACGTTAATTACGGTGGATTTTAGCTTATATTCAACTGAATTTTACGTAAATTCAAAAAAATATAAATGAATTCACCCTCCTCAACTCAATTCAACGTCATTCATTTCAATTCGAGTCGTAATAAATGCCAAGGAATTCGAAGGAATTAAAATAAATTTAAGAACTCTAGCAAAATTAAAGACATTCCCATTTGACATTAGCAGAAAAGCCGACAATATTTTTGCTTTGCAGTTTAGTTAGAAAGTAAAAACTGCCAGGATGCTGGAAATTTTGATTGGTTATATAATTTCTCAAGCTAGTGCTAATATATTTATATCATAAATTTTCATCCCACCTTAAACATTCGTGTTGTCAAATTCAAAATAATTGTTAAAAAATGCATTCTTTGTATCCGCAAAATATCCTACTTTTTTAATTAAATTATATTTAGTAAAAACACACTACTTTTACATTAAATGGCTATTATTCTTCCGTCCAAACAAGAAAAGTCGTAACTACATTTCGGATGAGTCCCCTGTCAACCTAACCGAAATTGGGATGGCAGGGGACTCATCCGAAATGTAGTTACGACTTTTCTTGTTGGTACGTCAATATTGTCGATAAACATTTATTTGGCCTTTTGTGGAGAGATATTGACGTCTTCTTTCGTTAGAGTCAAGATTACTGAATAATAGAAACTTTTCAATTAACAGATTACTTTCGAACCTCCTTATATCACTTCTGCTTTTTTAATATAAACGTGATTGTATCGAGAGGTAATTGATAGTTTGCTTTACATACAATTAAACAAATTGACGTATTAAACAATTTAAACAATTTAATTATTTATTAAACAAATAAAAAAAATAAAAAATTAAACTATTACATGCAATTTTTGCCAAATTTTCATACATGATACCTTAGATATCATTTAAATCCCGCGATCTTTAAAAATCGGAGTTATCGATTTAAGGTGCCAAATTTGTCACCAAATCGATTCCATAAGAACTCTCGAGGATCTTTTCAAGAGTTGCGAAGATTTTTAAAGATTTGAAAGGTCTCCGAAATCTTGCACATTTGAATCTGATTTTGGAATTTTAGGTTTTCGAAGCCACGGGCAGAAACCCTTACAGTAAGGGAAATAGGGACGAGAGGAAATAGAAAAAATACTATACATTTCCTACTATAAATCTAACAAATCTCGATGCCTCAATTCTGAGTGGTTTTACTTTCTTGATCTTGTCGAAAAGTTTCGAGATCTATATTAAAAGCTCTAAGCTCTAGAAACAGGCTTTAAAGGACCTTCTAAATATCTAGTATGCATCTTAATCTGTGTTTTGCACATAGGTATAGCTCAAACTTGAGTATGGCTCGTGCCAGTCCGCATATTTAAAGCTGCTCTGCCGTACAAATTAAAAAGACACTTATATCTGTTCAACTTCGAACGGAGAAAATCAAGTAGAAAGATTTTGTCTCGAAAAAGTATTATGGAATTAACTTTGTATAAATGTTCCAATGTCATTCATACAAATTAATGAATATTTGTCTTATTTTTGAAAATTTTCAATTTTGTTTTTTTGCTATAAAAAAAAACAACATGCGGTTGCTCATAGTGAACAATACAAGGGAAGAAAGACGCGAGTTGACACGCGGCTTTCTTATCTGTAGAATAACTCGACCTCCGCAATGGCTTACAAGCCTAGAAAACACCTGAGACTGTTCGTTCTGTCGACTTGATTTTAAACGAAAGAGACGCGGCTTTCTTGACTTGTAAATAGACGCGAAGCTCAGTTATTCTACATAGGCACACGCAGAAAAAAGAAATGAAATATTTACCAAGCAAGAATTGTGAAGGGTTTCTTGTAACCGTAACAGTATAAACTGCTCTTAATGAGAGGGTGAAAATGTAAAAATCACTTAGCATTTCGTAAATGTCTCAGTGAAATTAACGGTTATCCTTCAGTAAAAGAAACCTCTATTCCCTCGTATTGCATACTGAACGACATGTAAAATCCACTGAACCGAGATTACAATAGTAGTGCAGTGGACATTACCGAAAGATCGGTACATGCTACTGATCCGATCGGTTTACTTAACTCGCCCCTAAAGTCGCAACGCTACCTATCCGCGCGGAGCACCGGTTGAATTCACGACGCAATCGGCAATGAATGGATTGCATCACCTAAAAAACATTCCTTTTTGACATTTCTGTGACAGTCGTCACATTACTCCACAGTCTCACTTAGCAAAGAAGGGATTTTATGAAAATAGCACCATTTTGGATGGCACAACTTATTCACAAATCGCGTACACTTGAGAGATTATTGGAGCAAGACGTGTTTTTGTTCCGTGACTATTTCAGCTGACATATAGATATGATGTGAATGCTACAACTTTTGTTGTGTGCCGCGATGGCATGGTTGCGTATTCAGAAGTCGTTTCCAAGTTCACCAATCTCAGTTACAAATGCATTTCAAAATTATTTTACAGATCGCAACTCGTATACTAGTGCAGTGGTTAAGACTGTTGACTTGCGTGCTTAGGTTTATGCGTTCGAATCCCCCCATTGCGTGCGAAATTTTAATTGTATTATAAGCATTGTAACTTATAAATAACGATTAATTATAAGTATATCCGAAAATATTTGTGAGAAATAACCGTGCGCTTATTTATTAATTATTTTTTTTTAGAAATACTTTTTGGCAATTTATAGTGCTGTCTTGACTAGAGTCTTAAGTCGATAACATAATTCAGATCTCTTTATATTATTCAGATCTCTTTATATTATTCGTTAAAGTGACATGATAATTCGTAATTGCAGCATCCAGGAACTGTACAGAATAGCGACTGGATCGGTAAAATCTACTGATCCGCAGGTCAGCACCACTTGGGAATCGGTACTAGTAACCATCATTGATAGTCATTCTTATTTGCCTATAATTGTAACGTTTACTGAACTGTCATGTTGTCCAAATGCGTGCTAGGAAGATCGGTAGATTTAACTTGGTTTTCAGTGAAATGTAAGGTTCTTTTTTCTGCATGCAGAAAAACTTTAGTTAACATGCACTCGACCTTATTGTATATTAAGACGGAACCTCGAGCCTTTTACAAGTTAACAAAAGCCTCGAGTCGGCAGGCGGTCTTTCTGAATTGTATTTCCATACGTCATACCTGTCGTTTAGAGGCCAAATACAACTTTTTAGTGACTTACGGTTTAATCCTGCAGCGATTTTCGCCAAAAATGTGACTTAGGTGTCTTTTTAACTTGCGCTGCAGTGCTGTGTGGAGAATTCACGTTTTCCGCAAACTTTCGTCAAACTTGTTTCCTACTAGAAAGTACAAGTAGTATACTTCGCGGAAGAATCGATTCAAAAGCTTCCGGCTTTTACTCTCTCTATGCGGAAAAGAACATTTATGTTCTATCTCTCATATCTTGTAGCTGAACCAGCAATAATAATATCTCTCCTATCTCGACGAAAATTCTTCCTTTTTCGATAGTGGGCTACTAATTGCAACGTAGAACAGGGAGACGAGCAAAGTCGAGGTAATTTGATGAAAATTCACTGTTCTGGAAATGAAGAATCCTGGATGAAAAAATTAATTTAAAAAACTTACATTTTTACTGTAAAAGAACAATTTTTCCTAAATTCCAATTTTGTAATTTTACCGATGTAGAATTTTTCTCGAAACATTTTATTTCGATAAGTATTTTAAACCCTTCTATTTTTATCAAATTAAAAAAACTTTAATATCGGTGATACAGGGTAGAAATCTAGCCTAGTCTTCTAAAATTATAAATACTAAATCTTATTCAAAAACAGCGAATTCACAAAACTTTTACATTTCATGAATACTTTAGAGGACCATTCACTAGGTCCGCTAGGGCATATTTTCATCCTTTTTCACATTTATTCACAATTTGACATAGAACTCGACACCCTTTTAAACTGTTTACACATTTATATTCATTATGTATTTATATTTATCCATCTGCTGAAAAATGAAGAATTAAAAGCAGTGTTAATAAATAGTAGTTTTTTAATTTACAATTAAATGCACATAAATTTATATATAAATGTGTAAAAAGATGAAAATGTTGTTGTGTTAAAAGTGAAATTGTGTATAAATGTGAACAAGCACGAAAATATGCCCTAGCCACTAGGCCGTATACTGGGCCCGTTAGGGCCTAGCAGGCCCAGTGAACGGCGGTCACTTTACGGTCATGAAATTCCGTAACCATTTCATCACTAAAATGATATTTTTCATCCAATTACACCGACTAGAAAATAATGAGCAGGAATAAACCAAACTTAATGAACAAACTACATAATAATGATAAATAGGTTTCTGATCGGACTGTGCTTGTAATGGCTGACAGATGGTCCAATCATAGAAAATATGTGTATATAAGAGAATGATATAGTTGAAATAAATAATAGCCTAACAATAACAAAAAATACCTCACGGCTTTTGAGAACTGCAGGGAGTATGAGAAAATGCAGCTTGAAGAACAGCGAAAGATTCCCTGGGAACTCAGACGTCGTTCGGTTAACACGAGTTAAACGCGCAAATTGATATATGATGTTAAATATGATGGATTTTAAATGATGGAAAACATTCAAAGGGCAATATATTTTCAATGTAAATCAATAATATATGTATAGATCCCCGATAAAACAACGTATCTAATAGTTTTAACGACTCGTCCAGGCCGCAATATGGAAACGGGATTTGCCGGTGAAGCCATCTGTATTTTTAATTACAAATATTGTGATAAAAAGTGGTATCATTATCGTATCATTTTATCTTCAATTTCAGCTGCAAGACATTTTTAATCTTTCCCGGGAAAATTCGTTTCCGCGAACCGCCAAACTGTGTAAGGAAGTAATTGTTTGGGTGTTGATTGTTAAATGTTAGATTAGTCAAGGATGATCCGAAATCCCATTTCAGTCACCGCTCACTTTACGTATCGTTATACACTGAGAAAACTATACCGCATAAATTACAATATATATCGTAATTCCTGCGCTATATATCGTAATTATCGCATTATAATAGCGCAAAATCGTGATATCATACATTGCAAGTTTTAACATTATATACCGCATAATTGTGCAATCTGTAACGTAAGGATTTAAGTTTATTACGCTATCACATTGTATTTCTACTTTTTTGATCTCGCGAGGGTTCGAGTAGTGAACAAACGATCACAGGAAAAATTAAAGATAAAGTTTACATTGATTCCAGGTGAAAGATTCACCGGAACAAAAATTAACCTTGCCAGATAAACTTCACATGAATCGAAGATAATTTCAGATTTGTAACCTTGCCTAGATAATCTTTCATCGTATAATTGCTCCATTTTTATTCTAGGTGTAGTGACAATTACGACGCCAGCGCTACCCAGCGTCGTTAAACTTCATTAAATTTGAGAGAAATGGAGATTCCCATCTGTCAGTTCGTCAGTTACATTTTGCGTCGACGAGTTCAGAATTATTTTCCTAGCCTCAGTTGCAGGTCTTACTTCCTTACTTGCAGCAATTTTTTACTTTTTTCTGTGATCGTTTTAAATCTGGTGTCCCTATTTATAGCTCGAACTCACTCATACTCTGCCTTTTTCCCATTTCTGCTAAGGAAGCCGTATAGCAGACGACGGCAACAAAATTTAACTTCATTTTTTTCTGTAATATTAGTGCATTACATGGACATAGAAAACACGAGACTAGGCATGCCATTGCTGGGTTGATGCAATAAGGGGGGAGGTCCGCAATCTTTTAATGTGCTGCGACAAACATGGCAGCGCCCACATGTTTATATTTTCATGCACAGTTTGTCGGCAAAAATGCTCGTGCGCATAATCAAGTGGCACATCGTAAGATGGCGGCTCTCTCCACTCATGGAATTCTCCCCCCTTCCGTGGATTCAACCCCGCTCGACAAGTTAGGATATCATGCCTAGTCCCGTGTTTCTTATGGCCATGGTGTATTATAATATCGTACAAAGCTCCAGGACCTGATTGTAAGTTATCATATTGTGCATTCTTGCAATATAGAGGTTTTGCGATATCATTGTGCGATATATCTTTCTCCGTGTAATTGTTTCCCAATCACCTTCTAAAAAATACCTGTTTATTTTCGAAAAATTTCCATTTTTATCCGTTGAAAATAAATGGGTAGCCGTTTTAATCCAGAAAAAAATGCATTTAAACGATCCATAAACAATTAAATCTTGTTAAACTGAAAAATTTAACATGTTAAAACTTTGATAAATTAAGCACTTCAAAAGTTAAGTGGTGAAAAAAATATATGCCCGCGCTTTCATTTTTAATGCTCTAAATTAATGAATCGATCAATTTTGTAAATGTATAAAATTATATTATTTTAAGCAATTTTCAGTTAGAGAACTTAAAAATTGAATGATTCAAATTTTGTTTCAAACTGAACTTTTTAAACATTTATTTAATTTGAAATTAAAATTATAGTCATTTTAATTCACCTCAAATTAGTGACTTTTTAATTCTTAATTAAACATGAATATTCCACACTTTCAATTATAAATTAAACATTTTTTAAATAAAACAATTCAAATTTTGACGTTTAAAGTCTAAATTCAGCGGAACTGAAAAATTACGAAAAATAAAATATGACACTATAAAATTGCCGATACAGAAAAATTTTAGAATCTAAACAATTAAAAATTGTTTTATAATAAATAATAATAAAATAACAAATATGTGTACAATATAAAAGTACTTTGTTTATTATTTCAGTACTTAACAATTTCTTATTTGTTTGGATTCAAGAGTTTTCAAATTCGGCAATATTAAAAAGTGTCGACAATTTTATTACAATTTTAAATTTTCGACTGCTTCTTAAAATCCCTTAAAAATTTATCTTTTTTGGTAGAAATTCCACTTTCTTCAGTGAAAAGTGCAATTGTTTGTTAAACTGCTTTGTTAAAAATTCATTTCTGTGGTAGAAGATGCCTAATTTTAGTTGAAAATTCATCTTCTTTTGTTGTTGAAAATTCAACTATTTGATTGAAAAATCATTTATTTGGCTCAAGATTTATCTTTTTCGTTTGGGAATTCATCTGTTTTTGTAGATTTTTCTGGTTGAAAATGCAATTAGTTGGTTAAACATTAATCTTATGTGGTTGAGTATTCAACTATTGGATTGAAAATTTTTCTCATTTGTTTCTCAATTACATTTTATTTCAAATTAAAAACATTTTTCTAATTGAAATATCCTTTATTACATTTATCACTGAAAATTGGTCTTTTTTACTTCAAACCATCAAAAGTTGGTTAAAAGTTGAACTAATTTGTTAAGCATTTATTTTATTGGTTGAATATTCATAATTTTAGTTAAAAATTCCTCTCTTTAGTTAAAAACTTAACTATTTTAACTATTCAATTATTGTTCAATTTTTAATACTAGAATTAAAATTAAATTTTTAAAATCATTAATTAATTTATATTTATGGTTGATCTTCTAAGTTAACAAATAAAGTTAACATAAAAATAATTGTAATCAAACTTATTTTAAATTGCATTAAATGATGCGATATGAAATTTGTAATATTTCAAGTGATTGGATATATTTTTTCTTCTAAAAATTGCTAAAATTCCCTGTCGTTTCCTCGTTTTTTTTTTCCCGGTCACAAAAATTCCTGGTCTTATCGGTTTCCTGGTCCAACTTCCACCCTGATAGAACTAATACTAAATCATTAATCAATTACGTATACCATGAATACAGGGCCATGTAATACTTACTTCATTCCAACCTTACCAACGTTTATTTTCCAACAACTCACCTCCAAACGAATTGACAAATCAAATTGAAAATTTAGGCAATTAAAATTAAATACTATAAGTTTTTATAGTTCTAAATTTTTGAAAATACAAAAAAAATGTTAATATTTTTTTTTGTATTTTCAAAAATCTATGAAAAAACGTCGGTAAATTAGAAACTGATAAGTATTACATGTCCCTAATAAGTCACCGAATAAAATCCAATCTTTGGCCTCAACTCCATTACCGAATTGACGATAAAGAGTATCCCCACTGTATTTTCATTAAATGATAGAGTATTTGGTTTCTTCTTTGAGAAATGAGAAAAAGATCGTATATACTTTTTACTATTATTATTTCAACCACTTTAAT
Source organism: Belonocnema kinseyi (assembly GCF_010883055.1). Lineage (NCBI taxonomy): Eukaryota > Metazoa > Arthropoda > Insecta > Hymenoptera > Cynipidae > Belonocnema > Belonocnema kinseyi. The sequence continues at coordinate 87,986,572 of NC_046662.1, forward strand.
ATCGTACAAAATCTTCCTCGAAACACAATAAATAATGTCTTTTAGAAACATTTTGTGAATCGCTGAGTCCACGGACTCAATACGTATTATTGTACGATATATGGAGAGAGAGAAAGAAAGAATATATTAATGCCATGTTGTCAAGTGTCATTATGTGAATACTAGTCATAGTATCCTCAAAATTACCCGAATGTTAAAAATAACACGGAAAATAACAATGGATTTAGTTTCTTAATATGTCATTACCATTCTCATTAAAATTTACACCCATTGAAAACAAAATCAACCAATAAACTTCTCTCTTAAGGCCATATAATAGTTTATACTTTCCCGATTCCTACCTTACCGACATTTTTTCGCAACAACTCACGTCCCCGTCAGTAATTGCGAAAAAATGTCGGTAAAATAGGAATTGCCGATTCTTTTCAATTATCAAAGATGCAAATCTAGAAAAAAAACGTTCGTAAATACTGTGTCATTAAATCTTCATCTGCAGAAGATATATAATTGAAATATAATTATTTATAAACCTTGCGAATTCGTGAAATATGTACTATTCTTTATGAAAAAATAGACCTTTTTTTTAATTTTCAGTCATATTTATTTATTTAGGTGCGCTTTTCTTTGAACTATAATCTATATGCGATTTGTTTACATTGCTGCCACTGCCGTCGCTTGTCAGAGTTGTCATCCATCGCAACGAAATTCGCTTGTATGCTTCGAGGTGAGTCTTATCGAAAATGCCTCTTTGACGCGAGGTTATATCATATCAGCATTATAATATTATACATAGTAATTTTTATAAGTTTAAGGACTCGAAAGTTAACTTGATTAAACTATGTTAATGCTCCCGCAGTTGTTAAAATAGTTCTGTTCAAAATTCTCTTAGTTTATGCCGAAATCTAGTCTTGATTATATTAATCTTATAATTATTAAAGATTTATTACCGTATAATACGTGCGATTATGTAACTGTTTTATAAATAAATAGATGATTCATGTTTGTCAGTCTACTTAATTTCTTTATAAGGTTTGATCGTATACTGTTAGAAAATTCGAATATTTATTAAACTGCTCGAAATGGTAAGACACTTGCGAAAGAAAGAAAAGCGAAATGTAAAATAAGTAATTTTAAAATAACATGCCCGCTGCGCGGTCACATTCTCATTGCGCGCAGTGCATCGCGCCGATTTTAAGCGCGCCTAGGTCGCGCTGGTACACTCTCGCGCTTCGCGCTCGTTTTCGTACGTTTCATGCGTACACTTTAACTAAATTTGTTCAAATATCGTAAATACTATAAATTAAATCGAAAACTGTGATTTAAACTTCTAAGAAATTACAACCATAATTTTTAACTGAATTTTTTTCTATTTGTTCTTAAATTAGGTTCTAAAAGCACCTACGGCTTTGACGATTACATTCTCATTACGAAACTCGCGCTCGATAACTTGTGTTTAATTAAAAAACTTCATCAAGATAATGTGTAAATCTTATTAAAATCTACTAAAACCAACGCTTTAAACTTATGGATCTCTTAAAAAACCAAAATGGCATATTTTTGAAAATAATCTAACTTTTGGAACTTTTGTCTTATTAAGAAATTTCATGATAATAGTTTCGAAAAACATATAATGTATATCTAGTAGAAATTTGAATTGATATTTTTTAACCTCTTAAAAAAATATTCTTTTCCTTTTTTTAATTTTCAAAATGTTGAGAAGCATATAACTTTTTGAAGTTGTATCGAATTTAAAAATGTCATTAGAATAATTTGCAAGTCTTTTTGACGCGCACTAGAAAATTTGACAAAAATTTCTAAAAATCAAAAAAGTTTTATTCAAATTTTGAAGGAGGTCAAACTTTTTGAATTTTTGTCTAATCAAAAAATAGTTTCTAATCTTTTAGAAAAATATCTTTTTCTATTTTTCTAAACATTTTCAAAATTTTCAAAAGTGCATAACTCTTCTGATTTTTATCGAAATTGCAAATTTTATTAGGATAATTTGCAAGTCTTTTACGCATCTATAAGAAAATTTTACAAAAATTTCTAAAATTCGAAAAAAAAATTGAAAATTTTGAAACTCTAATTTTTTAAATTGTGGGCTAATCGATAAATTTGACTAAAATATTTTTTAAATATATTTGTTATCTAGTAAAAAATTGTAAAGAAATTTTTGGATTCATGAAAAAAATAATTTTTTCTATTTTTTGAAAATTTTTGAAAAGTATGTAACTTTTCTAATTTTCATCAAAATCAAAAATTGTATGTGGATAATTTGCAAGTCTTTTACCCAACTATAAGAAACATTGACAAAAATTACTAAAATTTAAAAAAAATTCTGAAAATGCTTTCAATTTTTTAATTTTAGTTGGAAATGTCTGATTAACGAAATTAACCTTCATTTTGGGGACCTTCAGAAGTGTATGAAATGCGGACTCGATTGGACAAATCCTTCAAAAGTTAGCGTGGCTACAACATTCAGGTACCATACATACAGACATACATACATACATACATACATACATACATACATACATACATACAGACAGACATACAGACAGGCAGACATACAGACAGACAGGCACAGACAAAATGTTATGATTTTCGGATTCGGAGCGTGCCAAAACGTAAAGATCCGTTAAAAACCAGAGATCGAAAATTTGGACGATTACATTACATAGAAAGAGGTGGAACAAAATTATCGATAATCTTACACACTTTGTTATTAACTACCTGATTGCTTGCATACTATACTAAATGATTATGACTTTAAATGGCTGTTTTCAGTTTGTACTCTTAAATTTTCTGGAATTTGGTCAATCACAATTTACAAAAGGGAATTTTAATTCTATAAATTTGTTTCTAAAAGTGAAAAATTAAGTTTTATATGGTTCTTTAATAATAATAAAAAGCTGTTCTGAACTTGATGGCAGAATAATTTTAAAATGACAAAAGGATACTATTGATAACACCTTTAACATATTGAATAAAATAATATGTCATCAATAAAGATTCCGAATTTGATAAAAGAACAAAAATGTATTGTAAATGTTTTTTTTTAATATTTGCAAATTATTCTGTTCTTAACATTTTGCAACCTCAATATATAATTTGTAAACTTTTTCAAAATTTCACAGATATGAGAAAAATAAAATTATGAGCAAAGGTAAAAAAAGTTTAAAATAATTTAGGTTTTATTCTAAAAGTTTAATTTCAAGCCTGAAGAATATGTCGCAAATAAATCTGGACGATTTTAAGCCAAAGCTTTTAACTTTTGGAGGATTTAAAAAATGTTAGAAAACTTTAAATTATTTTAAGAGATATTTCAAAGATTTGAAAAGATTCAAACAAAATTTACATTTTGAAACGATTTTAGACAACTTTGAACAAAATGTGGATTTTTAAAAATGTTGAAAAATGAGGTCTTTTTAGGACAAATCTGGATTGATTATTTTGAAAAATTAATTCTATTTTTAATTTATGTATAAAGGCTTTTAAATGTTTTAAATGATTTCCCAAATTTTCGAAAGAAATGTAGACGTTTTAAAAGCAAACTTTTTTTATTTTGCAAGATTACAAAATTATAGAAGCAATTCGAATAAATTAAAGAGATATTTAGAAGCTTTCTAAAAATAGCTTAAAGAAAACAAATAAAACATTCTTAAGATATCTGGGGAAATTCTTAATACATACTTTTGTATCTTGCAAAATTTATTTGAAAAGAATATGCAAAAAGATACCAATACATACTTCAAGATTTCCAAAATTGTGAAAAAAGTATCTGAAATATTTTACAGAAATTTTTTGAACTTTGCAGAATTTTTTCAACAATTTAGAAAAAAAGCAAACATTTTAAAAGATGGAATTCCAGAAATAATTTAAAAATTGACAACATTTCAAATAAATTTTGGACAATTTTATTAAATATTTTTTTTATTTTTTCCAAGCGTCATTGGGTAAAATCCTACACCCAAAAAATTCATATAAATTTATTAGATATTTCTAAGACTTAACTAAAACCTTCAAAAATATTTTGGAACTTTCTCGAAATACTTAGGAAAATTATATTTATATAACTTTAAGCCACATAAACAAAGAAACTTGAAAAAGTAAGTACTTATTCGAAATCGTTTTTTGCTAAAAACTTAACAATTTTGTTAAAAATTAACTTTTTTTAATCAAAATTCCTCTCTTTTGATAGAAATTTCATCTTTTTATCCAAATTTGGTTGAATATTCTTAATTATAGTTGAAGAATCGTCTTTTAGGTACAAAAAATTAATCTCCTTGGTAGAGAATTCATGTACTTAGTTGAAAATTAACTTTTTTGTTGAAAATTTAATATTTTAGGGCCAAAGAAGTAAACTATTTTACGAGGGTGGATTGATAAGTTTCCGGCCTGACCAAGAGATGGCGCCACTAGGCCTACCTTGAGGTGGCGTTCTATAGTACCATCCTTAGATAGCT
>NC_046662.1:87991137-88005792 GCF_010883055.1 Belonocnema kinseyi
ATGTATCAGCCTTGGAGGAGATTATGTTGAGAAATAAAAAAAAAAAATTCTTAAAAACGTTTTTCTTGGTCAGGCCGGAAACTTATCAATCCACCCTCGTATAACAAAATTCGTTTCTTTTGGGAAATATTTTATATTTTTTTGGTTCAAAATTTGACTTTTTTAGTTGATGATTAAATTATTTTCTTGAAAATTTGTCTTTTTTGGGTCAACTCAACTACTTTTGATAAAAATTAAAAATAATTTCGGATTGGAACATCAACTTTTATATGGCTTGTTGAGACTTTTTTGTTAAAATTTTGATTTGACATATATTCCTGAAGTCTAGATCCTCTTAAGCCCAAAACCTTTTAAATTTCCTCAAAAATCTTAGGAGAGTTATAATTATGTAATTTTTAAAATAATTAAACAAATAAACCTAGAAAAATGGTTATTCGCAATTTTTTTTATTAAAAATAATTTCCCTCTAAAATCCTAAAGTTTCGAGGATACAAAATTGCTGAAAATGTTATGTGGCATTTTACACCAAAAGAAGGCATTTTTAATAAACTATTAAGAGGATATAAAAAATTTTTGTTACAATTTAGATTAAGCTGCCGGTGTGCAAATTATATTTCAAAGAATATTTACAATTTTGAAACAATTTAAGGTTATGTTAACGTTTTTTTAAACTGAATCAGTTTTTTAGATCAAAAATCATGAAATTTCAAAGAATATTTACAATTTTAAACAATTTCATGTTATGTTTTGATAGTTTTTTAATGATTAGTAAAAAAAAAATTAGATTTTGCAGAATATTTACAATTTTTTAACAAATTTAGATTTTCTTGGTGTCTTTCACTTAAAATTGTTACTTTTAAACAAAAATAATTAAATGTAACTCCAATGATTTATTTTTTAAATAATAGAATTTAAAAGCTTAAATCATTTCAAAGGAGATTAATAATTTTTAACAATTTTAACTCACGTTTGCGTTTTACATTAAAAATTGGTAATTTAAACAAATATAATCATAATTTGAACAAGATTTTGAGTCTTTGAGCAATTTAGGTTTACGTTAATTTTTTCGTTGGACATTGGTGGTTTTAATTTTTCCTGAATTATATTTCAAAGAAGATATAAAACTTTTAACCATTTTAGGCTATATTAGCGTTTTCCATCAGAAATCGGTGTTGTTAGTAAAAACTGAATTAAAAAAATGATAAAGGTAGAATTTTTTTGTACAAATGTAGGATAAGCCAGAGGCTTTCAATATAAATTTCAAAGAAGGTTGATAATTTTGTAACAATTTAAAGTTTTATTAACATTTTTTTCATTAAATCGGTTATTATAACAAAAATCATTAAATGTCAAAAAAGATTTACAGTACTAAACAACTAGTGCTTACGTTATATTAGTGTCTTTTGTTGGTAATTATTGGCATTAAAAAAATTAGATTTCAAAGAATAGTTACAATTTTTAACAACTTTAAGTTATTTTGGATTGTGGAACCTGAAATCGGTCATTTTAATGAAAAATCATTAGAATTAAATCCCGTGATTTTTGCAGAGATCAGAACCCTTAATTTTAAAAGGGTCCAGGGACCTAAATGGTCCAGTAAGGGTCCGGTCCGGACCCGAATCCTTAAGAACTTAAAAGGTACGGGTGCGGACTCGGACCCCTATTCATTTGAAAGGTTCGGGTCCGGATCCGGACCCTTAAGAAATTGAAGGGTACGGGTCCATACCCAAACTCTTAAGAATTTAAAAGTATCAGTTTCGGACCCTAACCCTTGGAAATTTAAAGTGTACAGTTCTGGACACGTACCCTTAAGAATTTAAAAGGTCCGGGTTCGGACCTGTACCCTTAAGGAAAAAAAGGGTATGGGTCCAGCCCCGGACCCTCAAGGAACCTTTTAATACTGGGTCCAACCTTAAAGGTTGAAGCTTTACATTTAAAAAGTTGAAAATTTGGTGGACGACCAAATGAAAAAGAATAAAAAGAAACACAAATTTGAGGGCACAGAACATAAATTTGATGTCAAACTTGAAAAATTCGAAAACTTAAATAGAATTTCAAAAAATTTCATTAATTTAATAGATTTCTAAGCAAGTCAGTACAAGGAGTATTTTTGAGTCACCGAACAAAAATTATGGGTCGAAATTCAAAAATTTGACTCAAATTTAGAACACTTTATTCATTTGGTAGATTTCTATTAAGGTCAGTACGAGGAAGGTTTTCGAGTCATAGAACAAAAATATGGGGTCAAAATTTAAAAATTCCAAAATTTAGCTCAAATTTTGAAACTTTTATTAATATAGTATATTTATATTAAAGCAATAAGGATGAGGGTTTTCGAGTTACAAAACAAAAATTTGAGGTTGAAATTCAAAAATTCAAAAGTTGACTCAAATTTTGAAAATTTTATTAATTTGGCTCAGAATAAAAAAATTCCAAAATTTTACTCAAACGCAAGAAATATATAATTAATTTGGTAAATTTTCATGATAGTTATAAAGGGGGAGGGGATTTTTCAGACTTAGAATGCACCATTCCACGGCGTACGTTGTTACTTATTTCTCGAAATCTAAGGGAGATTCCATTTTGATATTTACAGAACTTTTGGAGGTTTGTAAGCTATCCATAAAAAAATTAAAGAAAGTAAAAAGTGGGGTTTTAAAGAACTTTAGTTTAAAAATTTGTTTTTCAAAGATATTTGAATAATAAATAAAAAAATAAAAAAATACATAAATTACGAATAATTTAACAGATATATTGGGTATAGCCACGGAAATGACCTGGCGCCATCTGTTACCAAAAAGTGGCAATTTCTTAGGGATGAATTCCACTTGTTTACATGCGATTGAAAATAAATAAATTTATACTGAAAATAAGAGTTTAATTGACAGGTAACGAGAGTGCCTGTAGGAAAGCTGATAAAATCTTGATTTTGTGAAGAAAACAACAAACTTTTTTTGTGGGTTAATTCAAAAAAGTTTTAATTGAGAAAAATGTGATTAATTTTCATAGCGCTTAGGAATTAGTATCGATTTTTTCAGTGTTAGATTCCCCCGGATTTTTTCCTAAGATAAGGAATATTTTCTCTTCAAAATCTGGGAAATGATAACGAACATGCTAACGAACGTCCCCGCACACTTTTTTGTGTTAGCTTTTTCAAAAAAAAATTGATATTGCTAACAACGTGCGTGTATATTTCGAGGTTATGTGTGTTACAATTCTCCCGAGCGTTACTTCCAAACTACACAATATTTTTGGCAGAAAACTTTAGACTTACAGATAAACATAGCCCTACCGAAAGAAATCTCTGAGTTTTCTTTAGCGAAATAGCTTGGCCCATTTGAGCCTATAAACAAAGTCGATTTGAAACAAAATAGTCTCGGAGATAGTTTGAGAGATTTGGGTCCTTTTCAAGATCCTTTTAGTGGTCGTTTTAAGAGTGGTGCGACGGTAATATAATGTTCCTTTTGTATTCGTCACGTACCGGGCGGACAGAGTTATTTACAGTAGTTGGTCGTGGCTAATCCGATCTCCCTTTTTAAATTTCTCTTCAAATTATTAACACTTTTTTTTAATTGATGAATTTTCTCATTATACTTATCTATAATGATAACATATTGTTTTGTCTCGCGTTTATTTTAACATGAGAATTTGGGAATAATAAATAGGTACTTCTCCCATACAAATAAAACTCAACTTGTAGAATATAAAATTAGTGTATTTTGAATATTACAAGTGGAATTGGAAATTTGTGCTACCGAATATATGTGAACGCGTATAACGAGGTGTGCTCTGAGTCAGGTCGAAGAGCTTCTAATGATATTTTTGAGAACGAACAGTACGCAAGGAAGAGAAGCGTTAGAGAGCTGAGGAGAAGGGAGGATTTTGGAAATCGCAAATAGTGGGGAAAGAAGTGGAATTTGATTGGTTTGACAAATGGTGGATGGTAGAGAAATAAAGGGTCAAGATGTCCAGACATCTGGTAAACCTAGTTAACTCAATTCTAGGAAGGCTGCCCGAAAAGGCTTAAGATTGTAGGCGAGACGAAGCAAAAATTTGACAAAAGAGAAACTTGTACAATAAAGCGCACGAAGTACGGTTAAGCTATAAACCAAAATTTAAAGATTCAATGTACACTGCAAAAGGGGCTGCTTCTAAGCGTAAATACAATAGAGAGGGGAAGCGCACTCCTAAAGGCAGTAAACAAAAAAGGTTTCAAAACTACGGATAAGCAGAAGGGGAAATACATACGTAAATCAGTAATGACAAATATTCAAGAATGTTAATATTAAAAAATAGGCTGAGACGTAACATACTGCCACCTTTGAACAATTTAAGTTCAAATCCAAAGTCGAGGTTACGTCAATCTACGAAAATGGTACAAAATATAAAATGATATCAGAAATTTCAGATCAAATTCCAATTTCCAAAAGGCATCAGTAGCACAAAATAAATGTAAGAATATGTAAGGACTAAAAATAATTAAAGACTAATACATATTCCATCAAGCGTGTCCATAATTGATCAAATGATGAGTTTTCTCCACAGCTATTCAATTGGAAGAGGGCACAATCGTTTCACGCAACGTTTATAATCGCCGGTGCTCGTTCTCAAGATAACTACCCTGATTACTCCATCTGCTCCTGGCTGGACGTCGATGAGGCGGCCTATTGACCATTTTAATGGTGGAAGATTGTCCTCTTGGATGAGAACCAAAGTTCCAACGTTGATGCAGTTGTTGGAGGTGGACTGCCACTTGCTGCGAACAATTAATTGATTAAGATATTCTTTCTGCCATCGAGCCCAGAAATGCTGTCTCATTTTCTGTGCATGCTGCCAAGCTGATAAGCGATTGGAAATCGTGTCCTGAAAGTCCATCTGAGGGAAGCTCGTCAATGGACCGCCGATAAGGAAATGACCTGGGGTCAAAGGACGAAGGTCGTTAGGATCGGAAGAAAGAGGCGAGATGGGACGAGAATTTAATATAGCTTCAGTTTCAATTATGAAAGTTTCCAACTGCTCAAATGTTAGCAATGTGTCACCAACCGATCTCAAGAGGTGGTGCTTGAAGGATTTTACAGCGGCTTCCCAAATGCCACCGAAATGTGGCGATCTGGGAGGGATAAAGTGCCATGTAATTTTTTCTTGCGCTAGATATTGTTGCACCTTTTTGTTGTGCTCGGTCGAAATAAGCAGATTATAGAGCTCATCAAGCTCACGATTTGTACCAACAAAATTTGTCGCGTTGTCGGAATGTATTGTCCGGGATTTTCCTCTCCTAGAGAAGAGTCGCTTCAAACTGGCAATGAAACCCTCTGTTGTTAAGTCGCTGACCAATTCGAGATGGACAGCTGTTGTTTACATGCAAATATAAATCGCCACATAAACCTTTATTTTGTTTCGATTTCGAAAGCGCTTTTCCTTGATGTAGAAAGCACCACAGTAGTCGACGCCGATATTAAGAAACGGACGAGAAAAGGAAATGCGTTCTAAAGGTAGGTTGCCCATGAGATAGTCAGCGCCTCTGGCTTTCGCACGAAAGCATGGAATGCATTGGCGAATCACCTGTCGTGTTACATTGCGAACATTGATAGGCCAAATGTTCTTCACGAATAAGAAGACGTGTGATATGATGACTAGGGGGTAACAGGGCGGGATGCCTTTGTTCTTCTGGCAATGAAGAGTGAGAGAGTCGACCACCTACACGGAGAATCCCCTGACTATCGAGAAAAGGGTTCAAGGAAATCAGTTTACTTTGACTATCAAACATTTTATTGTTTTTTAGCGCGTTAATTTCTTTTAAAAATGCAGCGCCTTGCGTGAGCTTTACGATTGCACGATTTGCGAGATCAATTTCATCTTTATTAATACAACCGGTTAATTTGTTGTTTTTATTTTTCTTCTTTGTGTTATGAGCAAAGCGAAAAATGTAACAAATTACATGCTGAAGTTTTCTAATGGAACTATACTTTTCTAATAAATTCCCAGCAGAGACATCGATTTTCATACAAACTTGCGGGGCACACGTTTCGCGCATTTCTGGAATTTTGCTCAGAAAATCTTTTTTCTGGGGCCAGAATTGTTCATCTTGAGATAGCCAAGAGGGACCATTTTTCCAAATAGTAGAATCAATAAATTCTCGCGCTGTTTGACCGCGAGAAACGAGATCAGCAGGATTGTCTTGGGATGACACGTGCCTCCAGTGGCACGATTGTGTGAGCTTTTGAACTTTAGCTACTCTATTCGAAACGAACGTTTTCAATAAATGTGGTTCTATATTCAACCAGTCAAGATCTATGGTTGAATCCGACCATAAATTGACTTTACTAATATCAATATCGAGCGCTTGCCGAGTTGCTGCATGCAGACGAGCGAGAAGAACAGCCGAACACAATTCTAATCGTGGTAAAGTCAAGGGAGTTACTGGAGCAACTCTCGATTTTGAGCAAACTAATTGGATGTATATATTACCCTGAGCATCAATTGAACGCAAATAAATGCAAGCCCCGTAAGCTTGTTCACTTGCGTCGCAGTAACCATGCATTTGTATTTCGACAGCTTGAGGCACGGTTATATGCCGGTCAAACTTGAGATTGCTTAAAAGAGGCAATTGATTCTTGTATTCTAGCCACGAAGTATGAATATAAGAAGGGATAGATTCATCCCAATCCACTCCTGCCTTCCACAACAGTTGGATAATAATCTTAGCTTTCACTATTATTGGTCCCAATAATCCTAATGGATCGAATAATTTGGCGACCTCCGAGAAAATAGTCCGTTTGCTCACCTTTTTACTGGAGTCTGATGTTTTGACAGAATAAAAAAGTGTGTCTTCTCGGGAGTTCCATTGAATACCGAGAGTTTTGACAGCTGCGCCAGGATCGAGGGACATATGAGTGCTATCTGGATTTTCTGGGTATTCCGAAACTAGATTTGGGTCATTTGAGGCCCATTTTCGAAGATTCAACCCACCCTTTTTCAAGAGCTTGAGAAGATCGTCTCGAAGAAATGCAGCTTCCTGGTGCGTGTTTACCCCAGTTAAGAGATCGTCTACATAAACATCTCTTTTTACTATTGCTGCTGCGATTGGATGCCGAGTACCTGCATCGTCAGCCAATTGATGTAGCGCACGAATAGCGAGAAAGGATGCGCAGGCAGTACCGTAAGTGACCGTATCAAGAGTATATTCTTTGATAGGTTCTTGAACAGTGGAACGAAACAAGATTTTTTGAAAAATAGTGTCATCAGGATGAACCAAAACCTGGCGGTACATTTTTTTGATATCAGCAGTGAGAACGAAAAGGTGCGATCGAAAGCGAATAAGCAAATCAAAAAGATCATCCTGAATCTTGGGACCAACCATCAAAGTATCATTAAGGGATATGCCAGACGATGTTTTCGGGGAACCATCGATGACTACGCGAATTTTTGTTGTTAGGCTATCTTCCTTCACTACAGCGTGATGCGGAAGATAAAACCCAACTTCTGGGGCATTCTCGACTTCATAAAGATATTTATGTTTCAATTTGTCATACTCAAGAAAAAAATCAAAATATTCTTTTTTGAACTCAGGGTTTTTGTTAAATCGATTTTCTAAAGAATTGAAAAGTTTTAGAGCCATAGAACGAGATTCTCCGAGTTGATTTTTCTTTTCATTAAAAGGGAATCTAACGATATATCTACCCTCGGGAGTTCTTTGGGTATTATATTTGAAATGAACTTCGCATGCCGTTTCTTCAGAGGAAAGTGCTTTTAGAGCTGAAATTTCTTCTATTTCCCAGAATCTAGTGAGATTAGTATTTGGAGAATTTGCGAAAACCGAAAAGTGGCATTGAATATTTCTATCCGACGGATGGAATCTATTTATCCCTCCAGCGATAATCCAACCGAGCTGCGTTTTTTGAAGAATTGCACCGGGATGATTTTTCAATGCTATTTGGCCAACACACAAAAGCTTATAAAAAAGCTTGACACCAATGAGAAGATCGACACTGGATGGCCTATGAAAATCTGGATCAGCCAAGGAAATGTTTTTTGGGATTTCTAAAAGTGTCAGATTTATAGGGGTCGAGGGCATTGACTTCAAGATACTAGGAACGACGAGAAGTTCTATCGATTTTTGAAATTTATTAAATAACGATTTTATATTTGCTGTGACGGCGTGAATTATTTTTGTAGAACTGTCGTGAAGACCTGTTACAGAAATATCAACAGATTCTCTAACCAATTGTAAAAAATCAGCAGCTTCCTCAGTGATAAAATGAGCCTGAGAGCCAGCATCTAAAAACACGCGACAAGTTTTTGATTTTCCTTGCTTGTTAAGTAGGTCAACGACGGCAGTGGCTAACAGGGCTTCAGAAGAAATCTGTGGTTGATAACAACTGGCCTCAGAACTAGGATTGGAAACTGTAGATTGATTTCCACCAGATGCCATGGTCGAACTATTATTTGGCTTTTGATTGGGAAAATGCAAGAGTGTATGATGTTTTTTATTACAAATATGGCATTGCTTGGACGGACATTGATCAATATGATGATTCTTCCGCAAACAATTCAAACAAAGGGAAGCCCTTTTCGCGACTTCGTATCTCTCATATGGCGATAGATTTTCGAATTTTTTACAAGAAAAACATTGTGTTCTTCAGCGCAACAAGGACACAAATGTTTTGTGGTTAAAATAGCGTAAGTTTCTTGCGAACAATTATTAGTACGAACGTGTGATGAGAAATTTTTGTCCGACGAATTTGATTGTTTGTTACCCGATTGAAAACCCGAAGCATCTTCGAATTGAGCGCGACGCTGCAAAAAAGTAATTATTTCCTTCATAGTGGGCTTCATAGATTCGCTAGTGATATCTTCCCATTTTTCTCGAATAGAAGGAAATAATTTATCTCTAACTATAACTCCAAAAAAAACACGAACAGGGATTTTGTTTGAAATTGGCGGAAGATCTATTAAAGCTTTCACGTGACTTTGCCGTATCACCTTCTGATTATCGTAGCGATCTTTCAACAATTTCCAGGCCACTTCATAATTTTCTGCTGATGATTCGATTGAAGAGATAACGTCCGCGGCTTCATCTACGAGACAGTCTTTCAATTGAAACAATTTCTGAATGGGAGGAATGCGCGAATCTTGATCAACAAGCGAATTGAATAAATCATAGAACCCTAACCAAGCATCAAATTTTCCGTTAAAGGTTGGTAAACTAATTTTAGGCAGACTTGAGAAACCAATAGGAACGTTAAAAATAGCTTGATTCTCGGAACTTTGAGACGAGTTCTCAGAAAGTTCCTCATCATCGACAAGAGTTTCATATTCAATTTGAATTTTTTCGAACTTTTCGCGATTTATTTCTATTTCTTTGAAGCGCTTTTCTAAAAGTGGAAAATCTTTTGAGGAATCAAATTTGTTGAGAAACGTTTCATAAGTACTTAAAGTGCGCTTTGCATTTTTTCGCTGGGCTTTGAGGAGCTTTATTTTATCTGCTTTTTGAGAGGCTTTGAGAGCTATTTCCCGAGCTTCCGCGGTAACTTCATTATCATTTGTCATTTTGAAATAATCGAAAAATAACTAACAAGAGCAGAAAGAAAAATACATAATGGGAGGATGTGTTAAGAAGGAATCGGCGGTACAAAAAACTCACTGACCTTTGATGACTATCAAGAATGACGATAGCTGCGATGATTGCAACTGCGATGTGCATGGCAGGGACTACGTTGAAGACAGCGATGACGACTGCGATGACGACTGTGATTGTACCAGATTCCGTTGTTGATAGGAACTCTGGAGCACGATGATCCAACTCAATGGATAATGTTGAAGTATTCACTTCGATTAACACAATTTTTCGAAATGTTTAATGTTCACTGTTCACAAAACACTAGTTCAAGTAGCACGATCTAGATATTGATAACACTCTCGTTGTAACGGACAAATTATTTCGAATGCACTATATTGGAGTATGCACACTGTTTTTATCACGATGGAATAAAGGCACAAGTATTTTTCACACGACGTGCTTCTACAGTTCGACAGTTTCAAACGCACGCGGTGAAAATTGTTCAGAAATCCTGCTAATGAAGGACCATGTTTTGTCTCGCGTTTATTTTAACATGAGAATTTGGGAATAATAAATAGGTACTTTTCCCATACAAATAAGACTCAACTTGTAGAATATAAAATTAGTGTATTTTGAATATTACAAGTGGAATTGGAAATTTGTGCTACCGAATTTATGTGAACGCGTATAACGAGGTGTGCTCTGAGTCAGGTCGAAGAGCTTCTAATGACATTTTTGAGAACGAACAGTACGCAAGGAAGAGAAGCGTTAGAGAGCTGAGGAGAAGGGAGAATTTTAGAAATCGCAAATAGTGGGGAAAGAAGTGGAATTTGATTGGTTTGACAAATGGTGGATGGTAGAGGAATGAAGGGTATGTCCAGGCATCTGGTAAACCTAGTTAACTCAATTCTAGGAAGGCTGCCCTAAAAGGCTTAAGATTGTAGGCGAGACGAAGCAAAAATTTGACAAAAGAGAAACTTGTACAATAAAGCGCACGAAGTACGGTTAAGCTATAAACCAAAATTTAAAGATTCAATGTACACTGCAAAAGGAGCTGCTTCTAAGCGTAAATA
The DNA here is from genome assembly GCF_010883055.1 of Belonocnema kinseyi. Classification (NCBI taxonomy): domain Eukaryota; kingdom Metazoa; phylum Arthropoda; class Insecta; order Hymenoptera; family Cynipidae; genus Belonocnema; species Belonocnema kinseyi. The sequence goes on from NC_046662.1 coordinate 88,001,770, forward strand.
CAATAGAGAGGGGAAGCGCATTCCTAAAGGCAGTAAACAAAAAAGGTTTCAAAACTACGGATAAGCAGAAGGGGAAATACATACGTAAATCAGTAATGACAAATATTCAAGAATGTTAATATTAAAAAATAAGCTGAGACGTAACACATATATACTGATATAGAATTTTCTATTTGAATTCAAAAATGTTGTCTTTTTTGGCGTATCTCATTCCATTTACGAGAAACGTTCTATTAATTCCAATTTTAAGCATTAAAAAAAAAGTTAGATATCTGAAGTCATCGAAACCCGTAGATTCCGAATTAATATGTTTTAGGCTGTTAACTATGAAATTAAAAAAAATCTACTTCTAAATCTTAATCCTAAAGCTTAACAAAGGACCCTTAAGTGTCGGCTACTCTATTGCGATAGCCTCTCTGCTTGTTATTTATGATCGTATTCTTATTTCAATTTCGGAAAGGATATTTTAAAGTCTTCAGACCATTTAAACGAGCTTCCTGGACCTTTAAAAATATCTACCTGAGTGCCTGCGGAGAATTTCTCTGAGCTTCTTTGACCTAAAGAATTTCTAGTATATACTCAAAGATTCTTTTCGTAAGGAGTAACTAATCTCCCGGAACTAACCTTGTTTACAAGCAAACAAAAAAGCTTATTTCATAAATAATTTCCAAATTATCGTAAAGGCAGAGATGAAAAACGACGTAACCTCAAAATAATGCACATGCATACAATTTTTATTTAGCACAAGAAATTTTGTTATTATTATCCCTCAAATAAAAGAGTCCGAGGACGTCCATTATGATATTGTATCCCTTCTAGAAAAAAAGTATTGGATCCGATTGGGATTGATTGAAGGTTGCATCGTTCTTAATCGGTGTTAATCGGAACAGAAATTGTATATCGTTCTTAATCATTTTCAATCGGCACACGCTTTTGCATCGTTCCTAATAGGGTAAACACGCCTGCGCATTTAAACGAAATTTGTTCACGGAGAAAAGTAGATATTGAAAAGCAGATATTGAAAACTTTGATATTTAACCATATTATATAGATATTATGGCATAATATCTAATATCTTCTATTCAACATACAAAATATTAAAGGGCAATGTCTGTTTATATTGAAAGTATAAAATGTGTGATATTAACAGTTAATATCTAAGATATTAAAAAAGCTACATTTTATCGGAGCAAGGTCACTGACGTGTGGCGTGGCGACAAAAGATTTTAACCCCGCTTTGTCTGTATCTTGAGCTTTCATCGTGTGTATTGTGGTTTTTCGGATATCTATTGCACTATAAGTTTTGGTAGAAATGGATTAAATGTTTTTGGATATGTTATAATTTTCTCAAGAAAATGAGGATCCAGCTACAGGCATTTTTCATATTAGCCTTGAATAGTGTGTTATCTGTTCCACACCAAAATCGAATAATTATGCAAAAAGGCGAATGCTTGAGGATTCGGATTTTCAAAACAGAGGACTACGATGTTAACATTAATTTGCATTTTATAGAAAATAGCATGCTTTACAGGTAATTTTTGCACAATTAAAAAATATTTCTTGAATATATTAGATTATGCCCTTTCACATCTTGGATATTGTCAGTTAAAATCTTCTTTTTAATATCTACGGATGTTCTAATTCAGTATCTAGCATTCTGTCCCATAGTTAAATCGCCAAGATATTACCTATTAATAACTAGATAGTCTGTGCTAACATCTATTTTTCACCGTTTACTTTGAAATTTTCATAATTAAGTATAACTGCGAAAAGATTATATTAATTGTGCATAATAATTAGGATATACGATTTCAAAATTAAAAGAATTTTGACGAAATTCGCATCGAGTTTGAAATTTATCATATTATTTCGCATTGAAACAATTTATTAGGTAAACTATAATAATATTGACAAAGATATAAACATTTTTTTTTGTAAAGGGATTCATAAAATATAGAACATTTGTATTTTTAAAGTAACAAGTCTGATTTAATTAACAGTACTCTTTAACCTGACTGATTACTGATTACACTGTAATTTACATGATGTATTACACGCTATAAATTTTGTACGCTTTCTACATTATAAGTGTTTCGCACTATTTAAATAAATAGTTGCTTATAATATAACTCAGAAAAATCACTATAAAAATTATTGGAAAATCTGTTAGTGATAGTTCCTTGATCACGAGGGAATTATTTGAAATCTTTAAACAGTTTTCTTTTATCGAGATGTAATTTAAAAACAAAAAGTAAAGAACCATTTTCAAATAATTCCCGCGTGATCAAAGTGCTGCCACCAACATGGCCGTGGCCAACCTAAAAATCACCTCGCGTCCCGATTGAGGATAGCCGACCTCAATCGTTCTGAATCGGTCCGACCCGATTAGGAAACAACATTGGGAACGATTGGATATTACTTTAAATCGCTCGCAATTGGATTCAATCATTCTTTTCTAGAAGGGGTAGCATCTCCGAATTGATTTTTTTTTTAAATGTTCAGTTTTGTGGAAACAAAGCCTGGGGAACTATACCCGATTGACCAGACGACGCAGTATCACATGCCCTTAAACGATTTAGTTGGAGTTGCGTTTTGAATTTCTCTTGTCAATGGCAGATCTCCTAGCTCATTACAAATATCACATCAAGCATTTCAATACTCTTGTTTTTTGAAAAAGAAGTAATAAGATATATGGAAAAATTATTGTGTTAATTAAGGCATGAATATTATATTTATACGTTTTATTACTTTTGTAAACGTAATGCTAGTTGTGAGATTTTGAGCTTAGAAAGTTTAATTATCCCATTATATTTATGGAGTATATTTCATTTTAATTTAAATTTCATGAAGTATATTTTATGAAAAAATATAGTTTAAAAAAATTAAAGTTTGTTGAAAATAAGTAATAATTTATTATTTTAACGAATGGTGAACAATTGAAAATAAATTTTTGTCACTTAACGATAATACAGTAATATTTTTGTAACAAAATATTATTTTAGAAAAAAATTTATTTGAATAAATGAAGTTTGTTTAAACAATGAAACATTAATTAACCAATGGTGGTCAATATTTTACTGGCGAAATAGTGATAATTATTCATTTTTAAAATTGAGAAAAAAGTTATTTAAATAAATTAGTTTGTTGAAGTAATTGAAAATTAATTAAGCAAGGTTAAGCATACTTTTAATTTGCTCGATTTCAAACATTGGGATATTCTAATGTGAAAATTATACAATTTTGATTTTTAAGTTCATAAGGTTACAGTAAATGTTCACTGAAACCTTTAAAATACATAGTATCTATAATAGTAAATTTACAAAATAGCAATACTTATCAAAATGAAAATCATATTATATTTGTTATTTAATAAACACCTGTAATTTAACGTCGTAATGGGGAGAACTAACAGACGCTAGTCTGTTAACGGTGCACTGAATTTAGCTTATTCCCTTTACTTTCACTTCTGCAACCTTACCACATGCATTACTGCTAAACTTTTTCCGTTATTCAATGTTTTAGGATGAAAATCGATGGAATGGCTTAGAGCTTAAAATCCTGTTCTAATTAAAATATACATCATCAATCCCCTTGTTGACATTCTACTGGAAATTTTTATGGTTATGTTCATAACCAACAACGAAACTAGAACGTTTTTAGATGGAATGAAAAGACCATTTTTTCACTAAATCTTTTTGTAAAAAAGTTTCCTCTATTATTTAGTTTCGTTTTGAAAAATGTTACATATGTTTTCAAAGCAATCATCTATTTATTTATTATATTTAAAAACAATACGCACCCCTGATAACAAAATGTCGACACTGAGTCCGCATGGTACGTGCACAATGTGCACAATAGTCGACACGTTGTATTGTGAAGATACCGACACATGTAACCTCATATGCGTTGAATGTGTCGACACAGCGCACAGTGGGGTGAAATCGGAAAACGAGGTTCAAAATGACATTTAGAACGCAATTATGCACCGATTTTAGATTTTTTTTTTGAAAAATTCAGAACTAA
>NC_046662.1:88005892-88016002 GCF_010883055.1 Belonocnema kinseyi
AAATTTAGTTCTGAATTTTTCAAAAAAAAAATCTAAAATCGGTGCATAATTGCGTTCTAAATGTCATTTTGAACCTCGTTTTCCGATTTCACCCCACTGTGCAGCGTGTCGGCACACTGTTCTTACAATGCAACCGCATATCCGACGAATCGTGACATGCGCGTGTCGGAAAACAGCCCTTACATAATTATAATAATTGTAATTTTATTTATTATTAATTGAGAAGACGGATTAAATGAAGGGACAATACTAGAATACTACAATACTAGAACAATTTTTTAATTTTACAAACATAAACTGTTTAGTTTAGGGCAGACTTTTGGAATATTACACTAAGAAACAGGTACCCGACCGAAAAATTTCGTTCTACTTTCGTCACTGCCAGTAAACCCTTAAAAAGTTTGATTTCATCATTTAAGTAATTTAATATGCTATCTAGTTTCCCCCAACAAACCGAGTGAATAGAGAGGATACTCTACAAGAGTATCCTCATAGTATCCACATAATATCCCTTCCGTAACATGCAACAAAAACTAAAAAAAAAACAGCAAGATCAACTTTTAAATCTGTGAAATTCGGATTTTACGTTAAAATTCCCATTAGAGGATCACGAAGTAATCGTAGTAGTTCTTTTTTCATAACGCTAAAAAGTTAAACAAAATATAAGACGTTTAACACCTGGGCTACACTTCAAACGGATCATCAGTAAGTAGCAGTCAACAGGCGTTATACGTCTTATATTTTTAAAACTTTTTACCGTTATAAAAAACTATTGCGATTACTGCGTGACCTTCTAATGGAAATTCTAAAGTAGAATCCAAATTTCGCCAATTTGGAAGTTGATCTTGCTGTTTTTTTTGCATGATACGGAAGGGATACTATGTGGATACTATGAGAATACTCTGTAGAGTATCCTTTCCGTCCACGCAGTCCTCCAGGGTCGTCTAAATTTGGAAATAGAAGTTAAATAAAGTTTTAAACATTTTTTTATTGTTTTCAATAAAATAGTTACACTTTTAAACAAAAATTTTAATTTCCATCCAAAAAGCTCAATTGTATACCAAAAGAGGCACTTTTACTAGAATGCATGAACTTTGCACAAAAGAAATTCATTTTCCACCAAGGCTAATCTTCGATACAAAAAATTAATGTTTAATCACAGTTAAATTTTCAACAAAAACGATTATTTTCTTGTAGTTAAAAATAATTATTATTTTTTCAAAAACAAAAAGTATTTTCTACGAAATAGTTAAATTTTCAGAAAACAAATTTTTTCAACTAAATTGATAAATCATCAACAACAAAAACTAAATTTTTAAATTTCGAATCGCTTTAAATTATTGAAATTAATTGAAAATTCCTTCGAATGTTTAAAAACATCCTAAAATATTTCAAATCCTTTAAAATCTTTTTAAACTTTTCAAAACTCAAGGCATCCTTTGGATGTTTTCATGTCTTTAAAAGGTCCTCAAGACGTCCTTAAAGACGTCCTCCGAAAGACGTATATAGGACAAGTTTAGGACTTGTGCGCCCACTGGGAAATTATTGAAATCAATGGAAAATTCCTTGGAATCTATTAACATATCCTAAAATATATCAAATCTTTCAAAATCTCATATTAATTTACTGTAATCAATTCAAAAGTTCTTGGAACCTTTTAAAATACTCTCAAATATTTAAAAACCTTCAAAATCTTTTGAAACACCTTGTAACCTTCAAAAATTGCTTGCTTCGCGATCGAACAGTTTTACTCGAGGTTAAATACCAACCACCGATCTGGGGGTTTTGCCGCAAATTTGTTTTTCCGCCCGGGTTGCACTGAAGCACAATTCTCAAGTTGGAATATTTCGCAACCTTTCCCTTTGTTTAGCACCGAGTGTATTTGATCGGGGAACACGACTTGTAACTTCGCTCCCGCCATGCACACGTAACCTCTTTGTCGCAGATCGGCTTCTTCTTCTTCTTCTTCTTCTTCTTCTTCTGCGTTGGCACTATACCTGCTTTACTAAAAGCTTTGTATACCCGGCCATGACCAAGTTGAAAGAGTCTATCCTCTCCACTCTATCTGAAACATAGTGTCGGGCAGGACACAACTGCGCAACTCGCAAGAGACGGCAGTCGGCCCGGTTTCCCGATACATGTGGCAAGGCGGTAAAATTCAACAGATAATGTTGCTTTCTTCAAGAATTTAAATAAATGGCTGGCAGTTTTAATGGATGGGTTAGCTAATAATTGATAAGAACGAAAAGGGGGAGGACATTTCAGAATTCTTGATAGGGCTTTAGTTAGTTCCGATCTATAGACTTCGAATCTGGGACAAGCCCATAGAATGTTGTCTAAGTCTTTGTCAACTTCAGGATCACAGTGGCATCCTCCAGAAGGTATTATATTTTTCCGAGCAAGACTTGCTTTCAAGGCATAGTGATTGTTTCTCATGCGACGTAGGGAGACTATCCACTCTCTAGGGGCAGTGAATGATGAGAACCAGGGTTTTTTACTGAATTTGTAGTAACGCTAGGTGAAAAGAACACCCTTATTTTTTCCTATTTCTGTAAAGTAATTGTGGCAAATTTGGTCGAGAGTTTTTCGGGCAAAGCCGAAGAAGTCAGAGAAAGGAAGAGGGATTTTGAGAAAGGAGGCTTCTTTGGCTGCTGTTTTAGCTGCCACGTCTGCTGCTTCGTTTCCTGGTATACCCTAATGTCCAGGAATCCATACTAGAGAGACTACGCATTTAAGTTTCTCTAGAACTGCTAAACGATTTTTAATAATAAAGATCAAATAAGAATTTATGGAAGCAGGACATTTATTGCCAATACTCTTTAGAACACTGAGTGAGCCCGTGAAAATCACTGATTTAAAAAACGGGTTTTGGATGATGTAATCTAGTGTATAGAGTATGACTATAGTTTTAATCGAGAAAATAGAGGCAAAATCTGACAGTTTCCACATTCGAACTAATTGAGCATCTGGGCATACTTGAGCACAACCAGCTATTGCTTCAGGTATTGATTTTGAACCGTCTGTATAAAAGTGGATATAGTTCTGTAACTCATTTTCTACCAGGTCTCGAAAGTCCTGTCTTGAGGAGGGGCTTTTTTTGGATTAGTCGACCTATTGCTGTGTTAATGTTTGGGGAAAGTAGTAGGTCTTCGTATGGAAATTCATATTGAGGGTATGTTTTTGATCTAGGGATGCGATGTTTAAAACCTTTAACATTTTCAAATGCATTTAGAAGGACAAACCGATTTTGTATACCGCTTTTAGTGATTCTAACGCATTCAGATAGGGCTAGTAGCATATCTGGAAGTGGATGATTAAGGTCTCAGAAGGTTCTAATGACGTATTTTTTGGCCAAAAAACAGAATCTTTTTTTGAATGGAGGTTCACAGCATTCTCTAGGTGACTTTGCCATAACCTTTAGTTTTCCGAAGCCGCTGCTACGGATGTCGTTGATCAGGCCTAGAAAGTGGTTTTGAAGCATACGACCACGAGTGTCAGGAGCAAGATTTTGTTTTCATTCTCTGAATTGGGGTTGCGCTGGACGATAATGGGGCATTCTCCTTTTTCAAAAACACTATACCCCAATTGGGAGGGTTTCATAGTTTCCCTTGTCTGAGAGCGTTGGGCACTATTCAGGTTGAGGTTAGGGTTAGGGTTAGTCAGATCTGGCAAAACACTCGAAGCTCTTGCAGAGCTGTTTGACAATTGTGTCTCGGGAATTATGTTTTCATCTGCGGGGATTGATAAAGAAGAAAACATGTCAACGGTATCCATGTCTTCTGACTCATCATCTGGAAGGGACAACTGGGACGCGAGATCCGTTTTTTTCAACTCCTCTCTGTCTCTTACGTTTCGCGGGCACTACACGGTAACCTTCAAAATCCTTGTTCTTAAGGAACATAAGAGCTTTCGCGCCATTTTCAAGGTCCTGCGTGGGGATGGGTGTCAGTGGGTCGTTTACGGTTTCCGAAAGGGCTCCCCCCAAACAACTGAACATTTCATTGCTCGAGGCCATGCCTCAGAAATGTCTTTTACAACAAATTTATATTGAAGAGTTTAGGCGGAGTATACAACGCTTGGGAAATCGAGCACCTGACTCGTACTTTAAAAATGGCCGATGCTGGCCAGTGACGGGATGTTACTCACCACATACCCCAGGCCTGGTTTATTAACCACACCTGGGTGAGAATTGAAGCTTCGCACGCAAAGCGACAAGAGCTAATTCGCCTGCAAGGTACACACGAGATTTTTGTTATTTAAGAACAGTACACCGCACTATTAAGTGAGACTGCACAAAAACACCTCCATCTTCAACCGCGTACACTTTTTCAATTATGTGAATACTACGCAAGGACACAATTGCTTTATTCCACACATGGTATTACAAGTCTGTTTTTATCGATTGTAACATTTTGACATTCAGAGGTAAAATATAAACAAAAGCAGACCATTCTGATGCACTAATAAAATCTAATCGAATTCGTCCAATTATTTAGTATTGTGTAGAATTTATTAATATTTATTATTACGTGCTGCAGAACGGTATGCACGTTTATTTAATTTCAAAAAATATAATATCAATATAACTTCATTATTCATTTAAAAATTATTTATTATATGATTGGTTTCATTACATCCGTATATGAAAATTAAATTTCAATTATTATATTATTAGAAAAATTGAAATATCACCTTTTATAACACAAATATTTATAACTTACAGTTCTTATTTGTTGAAACTTTTTTTTTTAACTTATTAATCGTATATATTTTCAAGCTCTATTAACATTATTTAATGCAATTATTATTGTTTGACTTTGAAAAATTGTATTTTCGATTTCCTACTAAAATATCGTTTTAAATTTTGCTTTCATACAAAACGTGCAGCTCTCTTCATAGTGCCAACGCAGCGCCACCACGGCGGTTGGTGCAGCGGCCAGGCCACATTTATGTAATCTATAGTACCAAACGTGCGAGCAGATGCTTTCCCTTGTGTTGGGAACGCAGTAGTCCCACAAAAGCGAATGAAATTGTCACACCAGTATAAACTTTAACTGTATAACTCCGCGCGAAAGTCGGCGTACGGATTCCTTGCTCCCGCCGAAAGGGAGCGTTACTGGACCAATACTGTTAAGACAACAGCTGTTCCAATGTGGGAACAGAGCGTGGCCAATATGAGAGACGATGTGTACCAAGTTGCAGGCGAGCAGCTCGCCCAAAAAATTTTCAGTGTACAGAGTGTTCTCACCTTGAGTGAACATTAAGCACCCTCACCTCGTAAATACATCGTGTTGCGTTCTTGGCGACACATCGTGTTGGCACATTGTGTAGTTACAGTGCAACTTCACACATTGTTATCTGGGACGTGCTAAGGGACCGTTCATAAACTACGTTACCAATTTTTGACCCCCACCCCACCCCCTCGTTTATAACTGTATATTTGTCTGCCCCCCCCCCCCGCTAAAGTAACATAGCCATTTGCTGAACATGGATTTTACGTTTATTCTGCGTTAGTTTGCGCTTCTGGCAAAATTTTTTATTTAGCTTTTGACCTTAATCAACTTATTCCTCTATTTAAAATAAAACTCTCGTACTGAATTTCATAAAAAGCTACCAGGTCTACTGCGCAACTCTACTGCGCATATTTAAATACCCCATAACTTCACTGCACATCTACAGAGTCCAACTGTAACAAGGTTGCAGAGTGGATGTGTTTTCACTAAGAAATGAATTTTTCGAGTTTTCCGAGTGTGGCGCTCTCTCGAATTGATTGTGGCCTCCCCGCGGGAGTTCGGCTTCTTGATTGCTATCAAGAAGATGTACATTAAGCTAGCACCTCCACAATCGAATTTTTGAATTTTTCATAGCTCAGAATTTTGGTCTTTTTTTGGGCTGCAATATAAATTTTCAGTAATTCATTAACGGGATATTTTTGGGCTTTTTTGGGGTCCCAGAAAATACCCACTTCGATTTTTGGGCTCCAACCCTTACAGTAAAAAATTAACCCCATTATAACACGTAGATATGAAATTGTCAACAAATAACTTTTATTAAATTTTAGAGCTTGAATAAAGTCTCTGATTCATGGGCTCCTCGAAAATACACGCTACGATTTTTGGGCTTCAACCCTTAACGTCAAAAATCAACCCACGTAGATACTACTTTGTCAAAAAATCAATCTTTCTAGATTTTTTCAATGGAAATAAAGTCTCTGATTTTTTGGATCCTATAAAATAACCGCTACGATTTTTGGGCTTCAACCCTTAACGTAAAAAATCAAACCCTCTCTACCACGTAAATACAACTTTGTCTGCAAATAAATTTTTGTAGAATTTTTTAATGGAAATAGAATCTCTGATTTTTGGGCTCCTCGGAAATACCCGATATAATTTTTGGGCTTCAACCCTCAACGTCAAAAATCAACCCCTCTCTACCACGTAAATACAATTTTGTCTGCAAATAAATTTTTATAGAATTTTTTAATGGAAATAGAATCTCTGATTTTTGGGCTCCTCGGAAATACCCGATATAATTTTTGGGCTTCAACCCTCAACTTCAAAAATCAACCCCTCTCTACCACGTAAATACAACTTTATCTGCAAATAAATTTTTATAGAATTTTTTAATGGAAACAGAGTCTCTGATTTTTGGGCTCCTCGAAAATACACGCTACGATTTTGGGCTTCAACCCTTAACGTCAAAAATCAACCCCTCTCTACCACGTAAATACAACTTTGTCTGCAAATAAAGGACCCCGCACTAAATGTATGGGAAAATGGCTTTCGGTGGATTTAGCTGAAACTTTGTAATTTTTAAGGTTATAAGTGCCGGATGAAATATCCGTAAAAAAATAAAAAATAAATGGACAGTTTTAGCGCTATGCGGCGCCAAGCGCTCAAGGTCAGTGAAAAAAACGAATTACAAACAGATTTTGTTACAAAAGCGATGTCAACATGGAAATCACGATTCAGATCGTGGTCTGTCATATTTTCGCCTACACCGTTGACTCATATAACGCGCTTCTCAAAACGATCAAATGCTAAGCGCCCAAGATTTTAACTTGACTAATTCATCACTTTTTTAAAGGCAGAAATGGTACCAAAGTAACATTAGTAACTAGTGCGTACATTCCGATAATTACATTATACTGTTCTCAAGAGTGCCGAACGCTAAGCTGTCATAATCAGTGAATAGAACGAATTACAATAGATTTAGTTACAAAAGCGATGACAACATAGAAATCACGGTTCAGATCGTGGTCTGTCATATTTTCGCCTACACCGTTGACCGATCTGAGAAGCGCGCTATATGAGTCAACGGTGTTGACTCATATTGTCATTGGTTTGGCTAAACATGTTACTGACCACTTCTTGATGCATGTTTCGTATACAGAAATCGCTTGTGTCGCTAAAGCTACTAGGATTGGTTCTATTCGCTGATCATGGGCGCTTAGCGTTCGCCCCTCTGACGAAGGATACACTGTTATTATCGATGTGCGCACTAGTTACTAATGTTACTTTGGATACCATTTCTGTCTTTAAAAAAGGAATTGCTTAGTCAAGTTCAAATCTTGGGCGCTTAGCGTTTGATCGTTTCGAGAAGCGCGCAATATAACTCACTGGTTTGGCTAAACATATTACTGACTACTTTCTGATGCGTGATTCTTATAGTGACATCACTTTTGTCGCTAAAGTTACTAGGATTGGTTTTATTCGCTGATCTTCAGCGCTTGGCGTTTAACCCTCTTGCGAAGGGTAGAATGTTATTATCGGTGTGTGCGAACTAACTAGTTCGCACACACCGATAACATTAGTAACATTAGTAACTACTAATGTTACTTTGAGTACCATTTCTGCCTTTGAAGAAATGATGAATTAGTCAAGTTAAAATCTTGGGCGCTTAGCGTTTCATCGTTTTGAGAAGCGCGCTATATGAGTCAACGGTGTAGGCGAAAATATGACAGACCACGATCTGAACCGTGATTTCTATGTTGACATCGCTTTTGTAACTAAATCTATTGTAATTCGTTCTATTCACTGATTATGAGCGCTTAGCGTTCGGCACTCTTGCGAACAGTACAATGTAATTATCGGAGTGTACGCACTAGTTACTAATGTTGCTTTGGGTACTATTTCTGCCATTAAAAAAGTGATGAATTAGTCAAATTAAAATCTTGGGTGCTTAGCGTTTGATCGTTTTTAGAAGCGCGCTATATGAATCAACGGTGTAGGCGAAAATATGACAGACCACGATCTGAATCGTGATTTCTATGTTGACATAGCTTTTGTAACAAAATTTGTTGTTATTCGTTTTTTTCACTGACCTTGAGCGCTTACCGCCGCATAGCGCAAAAACTGTCCATTTTTTTATATTTTTTTTACGGATATTTCATACGGCAATTATAACCTTAAAAATTACAAAGTTTCAGCTAAATCCACCGAAAGCCATTTTCCCATACATTTAGTGCGGGGTCCTTTATTTGCAGACAAAGTTGTATTTACGTGGTTGAGAGGGATTAATTTTTGACGTTAAGGGTTGAAGCCCAAAAATCGTATCGGATATTTTCGAGGAGCCCAAAAATCAAAGACTTATTTCCATTAAAAAATTTTAGAAAAATTGATTTTTTTTTTACTGTAAGGGTTAGAGCCCAAAAATCTAAGTGGGTATTTTCTGGGAGCCCAAAAAAGCCCAAAAATATCCCATTAATGAATTACTAAAGAATTTCAATTTTTTGAAGGGGGTTAATTTTGGAAGTTAAGGGTTGGTTTGGGGCAATTTTTTTTTGCGGATTTTAAGAGCCCAAAAAAAGCGCAAAATCTGGTGTAATTGAATTTTTATTATTTAGTGATTTAAAGAAGTGGAGGTGCTGGGTTAATGTAAGCTGGCACCTCCACAAGAAAATTGATTTTTTGAAAAAAAGTAAAGGAGTCCACAAATTTTTATTGCAGCACAAAAAAAGCCCAAAAAAAGCCCAAAATTCTGAGCTATGAAAAATTCAAAAATTCGTTGGTGGAGGTGCTAGCTTAATGTACCTATCAAGAAGCCATCTGTTATCGGTGTTAATTGCCTGGCCGCTAAAGAAAATCTCTGCTTTCAAACAGCATAACCTTTAAAGCGGCCGGCGCGCCGCGCGCGGGCTCACAACTTTACGCGGGAACTTCCCTAGACGGAGGCATGACCTCAAACAAGGGCCCACCAGACCCCCTTGTGAGTAATCAAAGCACCGACCCCCACAGCAAACCAACTACAGTTGTTTTTAAAGGCGCCGAATGCCTCCTTACGATGAGGCGATCGAAACGACACAAGACAGAGGACAGTGACATTACAAACGCTCTTTCTCAACCCCTCCCGAAGGACAATGACTCTGAACTTATGGACCACTCTGACCTTAACAGTACTGACACGCTCACCGGAACACAGACTTACGACGCCTACAAACAAACAGAAACTAACAACAGACAACAGACATTCAGCAACGGCCCCCTTACCCAGCCTATTCTCGAATATCGTTATGAAGAAACTGAACGGGGATCGTGTAAGGTGATTGTAAAATGCCTTGCTAACTTTAAGCGCAACTTTTATCTCTCCCTTACACAATTCGGCTTCCGGAAAAGTATATCTTACGCGGATAATCTGACCTTACTTTCCACGGACATTTGGACGGGGTTTGTCAAGGGTGAGGTCACAGCAGGTCTTTTTTTGGACCTAAAAGGGGCCTTTCTCAGCGTAATCTCCCAAATTTTAGTAGAAGATCTGAGAGATTTAGGCGTTCCTAAAAATATAGCTAAATTTGTCTACAACTCTATTTCATGCAAGAACATTTATTTTAATATCAATAACAAATTGGTCGCACCTAGAATAAGCACAGTCGGCCTTCCCCAGGGTTACATTCCGAGTCCCATAATGTATTCAGTGTATACTGGCAAGCTCCGTCGACTTTTGCCAGCGGGGTTTATCATATTCGAATTTGCAGATGATATAGTAATTTTATTTAGATACAGTGATCCCGGACTACCAGGTGTATACATATGAAACCGGTATTTTTTCAAGAAAAAAACACATTTATTTCAAGAGAATGATAACAAATATTTTATTCAAAGTATGCGCCCT
>NC_046662.1:88016102-88018073 GCF_010883055.1 Belonocnema kinseyi
CGACATTTTCAAGAGCGAAAAAAATCACGATGTCATATGAAACTTGAAATGTTTGGTATTGGATATTGTTGACAGATGACAATACGCCAATTTGCACAAATGATAAGTTGCGACAGTGCCTACAAGTGTGCCTACTAGCCGCTAGATGGCAATACCGGTTTCATATGTATACACCTGGTATGCATCACATCTCTGCAACGATGCATAAATGCATTGGCAGAATTTTTACATGAACGCGAATTAGAAATTTGGCCTGAGAAAACAAAACTAATTCTTTTTAACAAAATAAAATTGAATTTGGATGACCCCATATATACATTAAATCTTAATAACTGTTTCATTAAGCCCTGATTGGTTTCAACCAAGTCCTGAGACTAGCCGTAGGCTATAGGACAAGTACCCCTATAAATGTAATTTTAGCAGAAATATGTGAACCCCCCCCCCCCCTTAAATTTCGATTCAGTTTTCTAGCCAAAAAATATATCGTAAAGATGTTCGCAAACCGTAGTCACCCCCTAACAAACAAGCTTGAGGATCTTTGGAATAGCACACATCAAAACAACCCTCATAGAATCACAGACATTTTTACACTCACAGCAGCCTTTAAGAACACCCGGAATCTTATGCCCCAAATACGCGGATCTTTCCACCATTCCCTCTTTGAATTTCCATACAGTGATCATACTTTGTCTCCTCAAATAAACGTTCAAATAGGTTTTCTCCTGACCCACCATCTTTCTTCCAGAATACTATTGAGGAGTTCGGAGACTCCTTGATTTTCTATACGGAGGGCTCAAAGTCTCAAGATGGTAAATCTGCGGGCTGCGCCTCGGTTTGCCCCGCTGGGCATTTTACACACTCATGGAAAATTAAGCATCCATTTTCTCTATTGAAGCAATAGCCATTTTATATACACTATATTTCATTATAAAGCATAAATTTTAAAAAGTTGTTATTTTCACGGACTCGTTAAGTGTCTTAGAAAGTGTCTCTACAACTAACCCCAGTAAAATTAAATCTCACCTTATCTTCCTAATCAGAAACCGTCTTGCCTCCCTTACCGCACTTAAATGTAATATTACCCTAGAATGGGGACCAGGCCAAAGGGAATTCCGGGAAATAATTTTCAAAGACTATTGTGAAACAAGAGGAAAGTGTTTTGGTACTTTTTACACAAATCAATTTTACAAAACCCGCAGAAGACCCTGGTTTTCCAGTTTCCTTGTAAAATGGGAGTGGGTCGTATCCCTTTGTTGCATGAGAAGTAATCACCACTCGCTCAGAGCTAGCCTAGGGCCTAAGAACATCATAGACTCGCCTAGTTGCCCTTGCAACCCTCAAATAGACGAAGACCTTGAACACGTCCTCCTATAAGCAAAGCTTCAAAATTCCCGCCTATGTGAGTGCGCGGGTGACGGTTTTGGAGGGAGAGGGAGTACCCGCGCATAAGTAAGCGCGGGTACCACTTCCCCTTCCAGCTTCGTCATCCGCTTTCGCATTTCGAGATCGCGTCGAGATGCGACGTTCTGCCCTACTGGGCAGCTCGCCTAATTTGTTTCAGATAACAAACCTACCGTTTCACCACTATCTATGGAATCACACATTATCTGATCATGGCTGAATATACACGACTGCAGTCAGTATGAAGCCAACGCATGCGCACCGAAGTGCGCACTATAATCATCATCACAGCACATCTATAAGGAATATTTAGCTATACTACACAATAGAACTAATACACACAATAGAACTCTATTGTGCAGAGCTGCCAGATCGTGGATGGAAATTACCCCCACCATACCTACCGTTTGGGAGCCGCAAAACAGAAAGTGCATGATTACTACTGTGAGTTCGTATGTAAGCCGAAAGTGCACGATTCGACCTCGGAGTTCTGCTGTACGATGATTGCCGATCTGAAGGCTTCGGAAGACTTCGGTGGTCTTCTATTTATATCTTGCTCCCCATTTGAAA
>NC_046662.1:88018173-88039549 GCF_010883055.1 Belonocnema kinseyi
ACACCTCACCCAGGTGCCATTCAGCTTTCGGCACGGTTTTCACACCTCCGCTTGAGGGTTAATTCTTTCGGGACCACCCCTGGACAATTGTCCGCGACTGCCTATTTATTTTTGTAACCATATTCAGCAGAAACCCTTGGTACAGGGACTGCATTTTCGCTTACATACGAACTCACAGTGGTAATCATGCACTTTCTATTTTGCGGCTCCCAAACGGTAGGTATGGTGGGGGTAATTTCCATCCACGATCTGGCAGCTCTGCATTGTGTATGTTCACGTACCCCAGGCAAGATTGCGCAGCCATAAGTGCCACATTATTATATTGTGCATATGTAGTGGCATATAATTTTACTGTGCAACTGTGGGTGCTATGCAACACTACTGTGTCTATATAAATGTTCCCTAACTCTACTGCACATCCATAAATGACTTAAATCTATACTGCGGATTCGTAAGTTCCATGAAATTCTATTGCGCAGAATAAATTCATTTGAACTCTACTGCGCTCATGCGAGTGCCCTTAAGTTACTGCACAGTTATAAATACAGTGTGACTATACTGCGCAACCATAAATGACATGTAACTTTACTACGCAGCAGTATGTACCGTGTAACTTTATTGCACATCAACATATGCCGTTAAACTTTACCTCGCATCCGCAAATGTTATGTAACTATGCTGCGCAAATATAAATGCCCCCTCCCCCACCACCTTATGCGCAACCATCGCTAAGATCTAGTTATACTGCGCAGATATAAGTTTCGCTGAATTCTATTGTACATATATAAGTATTCTTAACATTGCGAGCGCGCGCGCGTGTGTGTGTGTGTGAAATGGAACTCTACTGCACAGTGCAGCCATAAGTGGCACTAAATTAGTGCGCAAATGTAGGTACTGCCCTGAACTTAAAGGGTACAGTTCCGGACCCTTTAGAATTTAAAAGGTTCGGGTCCGACCTTGGACTCTCAAGAACTTAAAGGGTACGGGTCCGGACCCGTACACAAAAGAATTCAAAATCTCCAGGTGTGGACCCGTACCCTTAATAAATTAAAGGGTCCGGGTTCGGACCTGAAACCTTAAAGATTTAAAAAGTCCGGGTTCACAATCTTTAACAATGTCGGACTATGTTAATGTTTTTCGTTAGGAATTTACACTTTTACTCAAAATAATCATTCCATTTCAAAAATTCATAATTTTTCAACAATTTTAAGTGGCATTAGCGTTTTTAATCGAAAATTTGTTTTGAAAAAACCTTATAATTTGAATAAGATTTAAAATCTTTTAAAAATTTAAAATTATATCAATGTTTTTCGTCCAAAACAAAAATGTTCAAAATCTAAAATGCAAGAATTTTTAAAATTTTTTAGTTCATTTTTAAGTGTTGTAAATTCGACTTTCAATTTTCTTGCAATTTCAACAGGTGAAAGCAAAAGAAAATGCGATTTTTTTATTAAAAACAAGTGCTAAAAATGTCATGTTTACATAATTTCACCACGAGAATTTAATACATTAACATTTTAATCTTTAAAAATAAATTAGGTCGATTTTTTCGAAGATAATATAATAATAAAACAATTTTTTGTTGCGTTATTTTTTACATCTAAAAGTTGTATTTTTATCAAAAATGCAACTGCTTAATTATCAACTTAATGCACCAAAATATATTATATTAATCTGCAGTTAAGATATAATTTTTTATCAATTAGCACAAATCTTGTCTGTATATTTTTATTTAGGAATTCCATGAGACAAAAGAAATAATAATCACGCGTGAGTACGTTTTCTATTATACGAAGAAAAAATAAAATAATTTTCTCTAAAAAGGGAACTTGCAATAATAAGAACAATGAAAAATAATAATATGACTTAAAATAAGAAAGTGGTGCGCAAATTTCGAAATGCGTTTCTCACAGAGAAGGAATCATTAAGTAATTAAATTCTTTCTCGTATATTTTAATATTTATATTAATACCAGAAAATCTTGTATGGTTTTAAATGAAAATTCAACCTTTAAAAACTTTTTGACGTTCTGCCACCTATATTGTAATCACACTTTATATAATAGGAACGCAAGCTTATTTTTTTCTGTACAGTTTATAAATTATTTCCATTCAAATGTTTAATTCACAATTACTGTTCATATATCTCATAACTACTGACCATGGAACCTAGAAAGTGTGTCGAAATTGCTAAGATATAAAATATTTCGTAAAAAAGGAAACTGAACTTTAACTCTTCGAGATACAAAAGACCTTATAAGTACAAATTGAATTAGACGACCTGCGACACTACGAAGTAGAACACTCACTGAATTTTTCTTCAAGTTGGTCACTAATGAATTTCCAATACCTTCTTCTGATTTTATCATATTCCTCTGCCAATTCTTTACAAAGCTGAAAAAAGCAAAGAGAATTAGATTATAGACTATACCGTCCTTTATTACATACAATTTTTATTATAACCTATACAATCACGCAAGCCTTCGATCGACTTAATTGGACTTCGGTCGATTTAAAAACAAATTCTAGACTTCATGCTGACAGTTCAAAACCAGAAAAACTTCAGACTTTGAGAGGAAAACCAAATTTACATTAAAGATGAATAATAGATTAATAAAGAAAATATCTGCAAATTAATTCCTACATTATAGTGATTCCAAGAAAATCAGTCTCCAAACGTCACAAGAATCTCTACATAATTTGAATGATTTCAAATACATTTTTTCGATTTCATTTGATAAAGGCCTAAAAACACAAAATATACAAAAATATTATTTTAACAGACTTCGCAGCACAAAATTCTCTCAGGAAGAGGCAAAATTAGGAATATTTTTCACAAAACTAGGGGAATTACTACTTTTCAATAAAGTTAATTTATAGATATGATATAAAATTTGGTCAAAATATATTGCATTTTCCACAAAATCCCCGATGGAAATAATTTTTACAAGAAAGTACACTTCCACAACTGTAAATTTTTGTTAACACATGTACTTTTTTGGGAAGAAAATTTACCAAATTGAACAACAAAAATACAGTTAAATACAAATAGCTAATTTTTCTTATATTTTCTTGTAGAAAAGTAAATTATTGTATAAAATTACAAATATTTACAAACAAAAATATAAGATTTCACAAAAGTTGAAATATTGGGAAACTGTACTTAAAATTATGTTATATATGCTCCAATGTTGTATATTACACTTGTACCAAGAACTTTGGCTATTGTAATAAATCACATTGAACTGTAGTTTAACTATTGAAAATTGAACAATAATTGATTTTACGGAACGATTCTGAATCTGTTCCAAATTAAGCAATTTACGGATTTTAACGATAAAAATGAAATTTTAAACTCTCAGTAGTATTTAAAAAAAATTAAACTAATAGATTAGTAATTGAACACTCTTATTCAATTCCAAATACTGTTTAAATATGGTTTTAATCTAAAATATTCCATTTTTAACCATTTAATTTTTTATTTTTAAATTAAGGATAGCATTTTTTTCAATATTTAGCAATATTTTACTTTTCATCTAAAATGAGCCATTATTAATGAAATATTAAAAAACAAACAATTTTAAACTGAATTATTTGAAATAGAAAACCTTAAATTATTATTATTTCAGAATGTTAAATTTAAACTTTGCATGTTACAATTTTAATTATTCTATTTAACAAATTTTTATTGTTTAAGTTAAATTATTTAATTTTTATGCATAAATAACAATTTAACTATTGTTAATTTTGCCTAGGTTTGATTTAGTTAAACAGATATTTACAAGTTTTGAGAATGTCCAATCTTAGTTTAAAATTGTAAAAGATTTCGAAAAATAAATAAATAAAAGTGGATTTTTGAAGATTCCGAAACAAAATTTTGAAGCGTTTTAATGATCTTTAAAGGTTTTAAGAAACTACAAAAAATTTCCTAAGTTTGGTGGGAAAATACAAAATGATTTTTTAGTTTAAAAAATTAATTTTAAGAGGATATTTAAAAATATTAAAAATGTGTTTTAATTAGTAAAAGGCAATGAAACAATTATTAATTTGGAAAATAATCGAGTGAGTTTTCAATATATTTAGAAATTTTGAAAAGTTAAAGTTGAAAAAATTCAAAAATATTTTTAAATGAGAACAAATTTGAAACAATTTAAAAGACAATGTAGATTTTGAAAACTTCAAATACAAAATTTATAAGGTTTTTAAGCATTTTGAAAGGTACTAAACGAATTAAAAATGTGTATCAAAATTCCTAGAAAGACTAAGAATAATTTTTTTAATTAATTTTAAAAGCATATTTAAAAGATTTTCGAAATTCTTAAAAAAAAATCTGGATGATTTTAAGGTCGTTTTTTTTCTACTTTTGTAGGGTTTTATAAAAACTTTAGGGAAAATTCGAGTTCCAGGATAATAAAATTATTATTAGATTCATAGACAATTTTTTAATGATTTTTTAAACAGATTTTTAAGAGAATATTTAAAAAGATTTCAAAACAAAATTTAATGTATGAATTAATGTTTC
Organism: Belonocnema kinseyi; assembly: GCF_010883055.1. Taxonomy (NCBI): domain Eukaryota; kingdom Metazoa; phylum Arthropoda; class Insecta; order Hymenoptera; family Cynipidae; genus Belonocnema; species Belonocnema kinseyi. The sequence continues at coordinate 88,022,695 of NC_046662.1, forward strand.
TAGCTTAAAATTTCTAAAAACGATACACTTTTGAAGAATTATAAATTTTTTTATTCATCTTCAATTCATAGCATTGAAAATATAGCGTGACTTTTTTTTAATCTTTTGCCTGCACAATGTATAAAAGTTAGAATCTATAAAAATTAAGATCAGATTACGGCTTTTAACTTAAAAAATTTCAATTGATCAGTGTTAATAGCTTTGATTTAATACGCGTGAATTAAAATTTTTTTCAGCTTTAATTTTTAAATTCAAAAGTATGTATTTCACTTTGACTGTCTCAATTTGCTTTTTAGTTTTTATAACTTCAAATGAAAAGATTTTTATTCCCAAGAGTCTGTTCTTTCTCAATTTTTATTTCCTGTTAAAAAGTTTTATTTTCGACCTAGGATGAGTAATACATGATTATATATTATTGACTTTTAATATTCTACTATTTCTTTAACTTTTGAAAATAAAAGTTTTTTCTAATAGCCATCATCTATACATCTTAATTTAAAATTATCTCAATGCAATATTCCAAATATTTATCATCCTAGATCAAAAAAGAACAAAATTTTTGGCTACAAAATACCTTAAATTCTTGTAGATTCTTGTAGTTGAACTTTTTTGTAAATTCTTGCAGAAAATTAAAACTACAATAAAGTACAACAAACTAGGAAAAAAAAAGTTCAAAATTCATATCAATAATAGAAAAAAGTTGTACTATCCTGTAATTTTGGTCGTAATTTATTGTATTTATTTGCAGATTCCTTTAAAAATAGTTTTAGTTTTCTGAATTTTCTATCAAATGATAAAATTTTTAAATGAAAAAAATTTCACTTCAACCAAAAACAGATGCATTTCCAACCACATTGTTGACATTTCAATACAAAAGGACTAAACTTGTATCAAAAATAAAAAAAATAATTGAAATTCCTATAAAACAATTGAAATATAATCTACAATAATGAATCTAGAACAAAAAAATTAATTTTTAACCAAAAAATTCATCTTTCCACCATGTAGTTGAATTTGCAATAAAAAAAATTAATTTTCAATAAAAAAACATAATAATTGATACTTCAAGCAAAAAATGCGAGACTTTAACTAAATAGAACCTTTAACCAAATTCATCTGAATTTGCAAACAACCAAAGAAGATAACATTTCTAGTAAATATTTGCGTTTTCTACAAATTTCTGGAATTTTCATGCTAAGAACACGAATTTGCTAGAAAACAGATCAATGTTCACCCCGAAGTGAATTTTCTAATACAAAGTTCATTTTCAACCAAGTATTTGAATTTTGTCCGAAAATAATAGAATTTTCACCCCAAAAAGACAAATTTTCAATGAAACAGATGAATTCTTAAGCATAAAGACGAATTTTCTGTGCAATTGAAAAAAATTTATTTTCAGTGACAAAATAAACTAACTTTCAAACAAACGGTTTTCAACTCAATAGTTTATTTTCCACGAAAATAATTGAATTTTTAACATTAAAAAGTGAACATTTTCAAAAAGACAATGACATTTTCAATTTGAAAATACGACTTTTAAAAAAAAGTTAATTGTCAAACAAATACTGGATTTTTAAGCTAAAAACGAGCAATTTTCAACAAAAAATGGAAAAGTTAAATATGCGGCCCCAAACATTTATTTTCAAGCGAAAAAAATCGCAAAAAGAGATGAAATTGCAACTAAAATGATAAATCATTAACAACAACAAAGAAGATATAATTTTTGACAAAGTAGTTTAAGGTTTGACCAAATAGTTGAATTTTCTATGAAAAATGTAAAAGTTAATATTTCAACGAAAAAAAACGAATATTCAACAAAATAGTTGATTCCTCAACCAAGTCAGACGATTAATTTCCAACTAAATAGTTGCATTATTAACAAGAAAAAGGAAGAACTTTCAAACAATCAGTTAGATTTTCAATTAAGAAGATTAATTTTCCATCCACAAAAAGCAAAATTACAACAAAATTCATAAATGTTCAACCAAATTTTTAAATTTTCAACTAAAAACGAAAAGACTCGAACCAATAATGAAATAGATTATCAGTTAAAGTTTAATTTTCAACCAAAAAAGAAAGCCGCCGTTACGTGAAATGTTTTTTTATGTTTAGAAACATAATAAAAGTTTCCGAAATGAAAAAAAGATTTTGAAGATGAATTATTGTAATAAAGAACTTAAATAAAATTTTGATGTAACACTAAATGCTTTTTTCAATATTGTTGTAGTCATACAAAAATTGAAGTTACCACATGTAAATATATACTGCTTGAAATTCGAAAATTTCAATCTTGTTTTTAAATTTATATACATATAATTATTATTAGACTCTTGAGAATATTAAAAAAAAGTTTTTAAATACATCAGATGTGACAGAAAAGATTCTAGAAGATTTTGAATAAATTCTTTCATTGTGTAGGATTTTAGAAAACATTAGAAAAAATTCAAGTATTTTTAAAAGATATTTAGGACTTAGAAGTTTGGAAGAAATCAAGAAATATTTTATATATGTTCGGAAATGTTTCCAAGTTTATAAATATTCCTTATCTATTTAAAACTTCTTATATTCCTGGAAATATTTTCATATGACTCGAATTTTTCTCAAATTTTTGAAAAATCATTTGAAATGTAAAAAAAATTGCATTATAATCTTCTTCATTTTCCAAAGCAATTAGAATCTACTACACTATTTTTCGAAATTTTAGGAAATCGTTTGATATATTTCAAAACCTTTTTTAATTTTCTCTTAAAGTTTATTTTTCAAAATAAAAAATAATTTAAATTTTTCATACGCATATTAAGCAGATTATTTTTTTCAATCTTCTCAAAATTTCTAAACCTTCTAGGCTGTAATAAATTATTCAAGTGTTTTGTGTTTGTTTTTAATTTTGCAAAATTAAAAAAGTTGCCTTTAAAGCTTTGCAGATTTTTCTTTGAAGATTTTAAAAATCTTATTTAATCGCTTGAAACGTTTTGAAACAATCTCTTCAAATCAATTTTCCGAAATACAAAATCATTTTAATCATTGCTAGGAACTTAATAAAATTTTCGTTTTCGTAAAACCTTAAAAATACTTTAAAAACATAAATTTGCGTTTTGTTCGAAGGGCCCTAAATCTAGAATTCTATGCTCTATTAATTTAAAAGATCGTGAGATTCTTACCTTGCGAGCATGATCATAGCAAAATATTGAATCTGGAGATTCATCCTTTTTGTCCCTTTCTTGACAAATGTCTATTATACAACCCAGCAAATGATTTGTCCTAAAACCTTCCGAGTAAAGCTCTTCACACATCTTCATAACTTTCTCATTGTAACCCAATCCTTTTGGATCCTTCATTAATATTCTGAAATAATAAAATCAAAGATTAACTTATATATTCAAAAAACAGTTAATTAGAGTTATAGATGTTACAAAATATGATCTACCCTCTCAAATAATTCCAAGGGCTTTCGTTTCCTTTGACTAATAATATTTTACTAATAGCGAAATCGACTTCGCGTTCAATAATCTCTGGTTCAAACTTTGTCGTATTGTCTAACACAAAATAACGTTGATTCCATGCTGAATTATTTCTCACATCTTCTATCAATAACTGTTCAACATATTCTATTTCATTATCATACAAACTGTAAAAAAGTGGAGATGACCATCATTAGAAAAATCTCAAATTTGCAGATAGAAATAAATTGTAATATAAATCTCTAGCTGTTGCAGATAAAATTATTCAAGGTGAACTCAAATAAAAATTTTGTATGCGTACTTGAAAGTTTTGATAACCCACTGACGATGTTGCCAGGCATGGTAGTTCTTGGCATCCTTTTCTAAAATTAATTTAGTAAAATCTAATTCATGACTGGCATCTTTCAGCCACTCCACTATCACTTGCCTGTGATGCCAGACTTGATAGTTTTTAGAATTATGTTTGATCATAAAGTCAATATATTTCAATTCTTCTCGAAGATCACTACCCAGGGTTTGAAGAATTTCTCTTCTGTAGGTCCATACTGTGTAATTTGCGGGATTTAACCAGATACAGTCGACGGTTAACTCCAGAACTCGTTCTGACTTTTCTCCAGAAATTAAAATTGCTCGAAAGTAATCGTAGACGTCCTTAACTGTTGAGATTTAAAAAATAGAGATAGCAATTATTCACAGGATGAATTACCTCAAATCTTGACAAAAACCGGACAATTCCAGGATTTTTCAATTATATATTTTTTGTTATGGTACTGATTAGTTATTTATAAGTAATTATTCGATTTTATTTTCATGCTTAAAATTCAAGGCATATTTAATATACTTCTTTTTGAATAAGAGATCTTTTCCTGAGATTAGTAAAAACAATTTTAAAAAGTTTGATTTGAATAATATAATATCAGTACTATAAAGTTACTTATAGAAATAAAAAAGCATTGTCATATAATTTTATATTACCCAAAAATTAAGTACGCCCGAAAAAAATTTCACGCGACTTTAAAAACAATTAATTTGTGTGCAAAAATTAATTGACAGTTCCAGATTTTTCAGGTGCGTTGATACCTTAAATTCAACATAAAAAATTCAATAAGTTTCGTAACTAATTTCGAGAAATATATACAAATCTCAAAAAAATAGAATAAAATTGGATAGAAAAAGTGAGGTTATGTATCAAATGAGTGTCTTCGCTTCTTGATCTCGTTTCCCTCGAAAGGCATGAACTCATCAATAATAAAGTGTAATGGGAAAAGTAAAAAACCATTTTCTTTTCAAAATAAAAGAATATTTACTCACATTTTTCGGAGTATGCAATTGCAACAATCGGATGAGGACCGTCATCCTGAGGCACTGGAACAACATCTTTCCATTCCTTTCTGTCTCTATAGAAAATCCATTTAGGTCGTTTGAAGTGCTCCTCGAGTGTTGCCTCGTCATCAGAACTATCTGACATTTTTCTTTTTATTAACCGTAAAAACCACTCCAAAACTGCAAAACGATAAATCTTTCTTTACTAACGTTTAGTTGGTGTAGTTTACATACCGCACCGCATGATTCACGCATACATAGTCAACAAATCAATACGCATGCGCAGAATCATTTTCACTTCTCATTATCTTTGCCAAAGATATTATAAACATAGATGCGGTGCGGCAAAGATATCTTTGCCAATACTAAGTCGGTAAATACTAAATACTTAAAAATATAAAATACAAATCTTATATCGAGAATTTTGATTTATCATTTCGAATTAATGAATCAATTATTTGAATAAATTTCGCATCAAGAAAATATGTAGATGCATAAGATTTACTTTTAAATTGAATTAAAATGGAATTGTATTTTAATAAATATTTTTAGCTGACATCTTTTATAGAAAAAATTAGTCATTTTGCAATTAAAATTTACTGCCTATGAATTATATTATTTTGTTGTTTTGATAAAAAGCGGTAGAAATTCTACTAAATGAAAATGTACGTTTGAAGACATTAAAAGTTTCAATTGATAAACATATTGAGTTGAAATTTAAAATAATTAATTTTTTAAATAAATATGATCGTACAGCGTTCTCGCATGTATAATTAGCGATTTTAAGTATTTAGATGTAGAGTTAAATTTTATAGGAATACCGCCTCCCTTACGATTATTAATTTAAGTAAACAATAATTCGTAAATTTCTATGTTTGTGTAATTAATTATAAATTAAATAGATTATAATAAAACGACAAAATTATATAATAAATATATTTTTATTTTATTTTTTTATATAATATTTTATAGAAATTGATGTATCTTACTATGTATGTAAGTTATGTCCCGATTTTTTAAATTGAGAACCCCATAATTTCAAAATTGAACAAATGTATTTTTGAATTTTACTCGAGTGGTTGATCAGAATAAATAAATATTTTGCCTAACATTTCTCAATTTAAACTAAAAGGTCAGAAATTATTAGAAAGTTTCAAACACATTTATCTCTTAATTGTTAGTTTGTAATAAAATAATCCGTAAATTAACTATTTATTGTCGCGGGCAAATTCTCATCGGGCGCTGAGCGCGTGGCTCGCAAGTTTGAGCGCGCCTGGGGCGCGCGTCTTTTGATTCCCGCGATTCCCGCTCAGATTTTATTCTTTACATTTAGAATGCTTGAATGAAATTTTATCAAAAACATCTCTTTAGATCGCAGTATTTATATGCGTGTTCATATTCTGAATTTATTTCTCAAATAACTATAGTTAAAGATTAAATTTCTCAAAGCTCTGTAGGCTTTGAGATACACAATATTATCGTGACACTCACGCTGAACACTCGTTTTTTGACAAACAGTTGTAAATTTATATTTTCTGAACCACCTTAAAATAAACTTAAAAAAATAAAATCCTTTTTTTAGACATTTTTCTCTATCTCGCGTTATTATGCTAATAATAGGATTTTGTTTTTCATATTATTTTTTATACACGTATAAAGCAAAATATCCTACAAGTCTTCTTTCAGATTTTTTACGTATCTTGCGTCTTTTAGCGTAATATTGGAATTTTCGATTATCTGCATATATTACTCACGATAAAACAAAATTAGGAGTCCCATTGAAAAGTGGTTTAAAGAAATTTTGTAGGATTTTTCAAAACCTATAATTTCTCTTTGAGACTTTTTGTCGTATTTTGCGTCATTTGGTTCAAAATTTGAATGTTGTGGTGTCAAATTTCGGGCAATTCTAATACTTTCTCCATCATAAATAATAAGAATGTAATAAATGAATACAAATTTGTATCACTTTCTTGGGGGAATAACTTTTTTCTATCAATTTGTTTTTGTAGCTTTTGTTGTTTTTCCACAAATTTTTCATTTTTATTTTTAATACCATTTTTATGATCAATACCAAAACTACGTGTCATGTCAAAAAATAATTCATAACAAACTTGGAGCTCTTTTTCGAGTAAATAATTTTTTTTCGTAAAAGTTGTCCTCAGTTGAAGAGGGCAGCACCTCGAGGCATGCAAAAATGTAGTTAGATATATATATCGTGTGCCACTCCGACCTCCCGTGCCACATCTATGCTTATAATTTCTTTGATTATACTAATATATTATACTAATTATATTATTAGGGAAATTATACAATCTTAAATTGTATGATTAATCCCTTCAAAAAATGTTGACGACTGATTTTTATCCTCATCAGATTTCATACGTTTTCTTGGAGTGGTTCTTATTCAAACACAATTAAATTTGTATACAGCAAAATTTACATCCTTAAACGTTTCTACGTTTTGCGTACAATTAAAAAAATTTCATTTTCAAACTTCCAAATTTTTATTACCGCAAATATTAAAAATAGTCGACTTTTAAGCTGCGAAATTAATTAACTTTAAATTTGAAATACTTAGTCCTGAAATAATTTAAATTGGCATGCCTAAGAATAAAAGTTTCTTTCAAAGTTTACAATTTTAAGTGTCACTCGTAGCTGTTTAATATCGACGGGTTCGAATTCGCGTTTACTGTATCATTGAAAGTTTTAAATTCAAAATTGTTTCGTTTCAAAAATTAACTAATTGAAATTTAAAAAATTCAAAAAATTAAACGATTTGAAATTAAAATGTTAAAAATTGTATTTTTAAAAACAAAAATAGATCAAAGTTTGTAAAATATATATAATTTGTAAAATGCATACCTCATTAATTTCTTTAACTTTGAATTGTTACAATTTATGCTGATTATCTCACCCGAAAAATATATGGAATGTGAAGGTCAAAAAACAATGAAACATCACATAAATTTAAATTTTTTTTAATAAACAACACAGCAAAAAAACATTTACACTAAGACTGGCATATCTTTCAAATAAAAAAAAAGTGAATAGGGCTGAAATTTCTGTTAACCCTAACAGTAATTTATACATAATGAATATCTTATGTTTATGAATATCATACATATGCACTCTTCGATCACTCTTTTACTTTCATCCATTTTTCAGTCAATCACACAAGTCCCAAAATTCACAAGGACTTTATCAAATTTTGCTCAAATCGGGTATTTGAAGCCTACGAAATGCTGCTATTTCATAGCCAAAATAAGTAACTACAGAAGACGTTTTACAACACTCAATCCTATATGTACACAATTTACATCATGATGTTCCAGTTCGGTGAAAATTTAGAAACCTAATGTATGAAAAAATCATACTCCTACATTATCAATTTGCTCAATTTCTCAAAGACTTTCAAGCTAAACTAAATTTTCCGCTATCAAATCAGCTCTCACCATAACACACTTAGTTCTATTAGCTTTTACATCAAGAATTTTTACGTAAATTTTACGAATATTTATAAACTTGCAACTGCAATAAACTTTCACAGTCGAGTAATTAAATGTTCGTAATTTTGTATGAGACAAAAAATGTAATTAAGATGTTAAAAATAAAAATAAGTGCATTATTCGCTCACATTAAAAATGGACCTAAGATGCGTGTAAATTCAAGTCAATTAAATATTTTTAATTCTTCTCCTCCTTCTTTTTCTCATCTTCCTTCTCGGGTTCTTGTTGTGTACTCTGGTTGGAGCTTTCACGTTCAGAAGCCATCTTTTTGTACGCCATTTCAAATAATTTCAGACTGGCCTGCTGAAGTTCGTTGGTTTGTTTCTTTATTTCTTCTGGATCCATCTCATCTTTCTTCGCCAAAGTTTCCTTCATCTTTGCGATCTTCTCCGTCAAATTCGTGCACTAAAATAGGGAGAAACACATGAAATAAACATTCATTCCCATGATGGAAGAAAAATAAATATGCCACGACAGGTAGACCACTCGATCTTTGAGTGTACACTAGATTTTAAGAATTAAAAAAGATGTTAAAAACCTCAACAAATATTAAAGATATCAAAATATTTCTCAATATTGTAAAGATTTCACAATGATTTCAAAAATTCCAAAGATTTAAAAAATGTCACAAAGATTAATAATAAGATCCCATATAGAAAAAAAACTATTTAAGATGTCAAACGTCGTTTATACAGTCAATCTTCAACAATGATTTCACAGATTTTAAAGGCTTCACAAGAATAAACAGGCCTCACCGTCCCCAAAGGATAAAATATACGGACCCAAGGTGACTTTTAATCACACACATAAGGTAACTTTGGCGCGCTTAAAGGTTAATAAATACAGTATAAATTACTAACTCATGAAAACAATTCTTGAAAACAATTTCTGTAAAATTAGGATTGACTTTAGAGGAATTTAAGGTAAACGAGAAGAATTCGACGAAATACATATAAATTCAAGTTCAATTAAAAATACGACAAACCTTCGTTGAATTTAGTTATTTTGAAATTAGCTCAGAAATGTTTAAGAAAATCCCACAGAACTTCAATAATTCAGGTTAAATTAAGAAGAAATGAGGAAGAATTCCATAAAAGAATTCCAGTCAATTTCAAAAGAATGGAAATGAATTTTCACAAATTTTTAGTATAAAATTAATACTTTTATTTCAGTTAAATTTGAGTGAATTTATAGGAATTTAATGGAAGCGAGAAGAATTCAATGAAATTCATCCAAAATCAAACTGAATAAAAAATTGAAAAATCAAGTGAATTCAAAACAATTAGAAAATATGAAAAAAATCATTAAATAAAAGAACTTTGAAATAAGTTTCGAAAAACTAAAGAGAATTTAAAATAAATATGCTGAAATGTCTAAATTTAAGGTGAGTTTAAAAGACTTTAAGATGAATGAAACAAAAAAATATTTAAAATCCACTGAATTGAGTAAATTTCAGTTAATTTAGAAGAATTCAAAAGGACTAAAGACAATTCAGGATAAATTAATAAGAATTCTAAACGAATTGCATCAAATATTTGAAATCTCTTGAAACTCTACGAAATCCCTCACTTCCTGTGAATAAATTCTTTGAAGTCCATTAAAATATTATACAATTCCGTGAAAATACCTTGAAAACTTTTAAAACCCCCATAAAATAATAGAAATCCGCGGAAATCTGATAAAATCCCTTGGAATCTTTCCAGGTATCCTATAACCGTACAGATCCTGTAAAATCCTTTCGTATCTTCTGAAATTCTAAGAAATTCTATAAAACCCGCATGCAAATTTGTTTAAATCCCACAAAAGTATTAAAAACCGTCGAAAACCACTTAGTTTGTTCAAATCTCTTGAAAATGCCTTGGAATATTTTAATATTCCTTACAACATTTTGAAGTCTTTGAAATACCTTCAAACTATTAAAATAAACAAATAACAGTTCTAGAAATCTCTTAAAATTTCCACAAATACTTTAAATCCTTCGATATCTTTTGAAACATTTGAAAGCTCTTGAAAATGCCTGGAAATCTTTTACAATACACTCAAATATTTCAATCCCTTTAAAATCCCATTAAATTGCTGAAATCCATTAAAGATTTATTTGTAACCTTTCAAAATAACCTATAATATTTTTAAATTAATAATCTTAAATTTTTTTAAATCCATTGAATTAATTAGGACTTAATAAATTTAGAAGAATTCAGGTGAATTGAAAAATTCAAAAGAGTTCCAAAGAAGTAAGGATAAATATTATTAAACAATGTGAAATTCTACAATATCAAATCTGGCGATATTTTCGAAAATCCAGAAAAATGTATTAAAATACATTGAGAGCTTTAAAATCACTCAAAAGCATACCAATCTTCAGAAATTGTATAAAATGCTCGGAAATCTTTTAAAATATCTTAAAACCTTGTAGGACCTATAAAATTGTTCCATTCAAGACAATTCAGATATTTAATAGTGATTAAACCACGCGTTGATTTGTTGAAAGAAAAAACGTAAACGCAATTCAAGATCTTTTCCAGATCACCCCTTTTTAAATGAAATAATTAAATAACAGTTTGTTATAGATGTAAAAATTGTTAAGAAAGCAGAATCACACATAAATTCTTAATTTTTCACATATTCACATATTTAAAATCCTTGAAATCTGACATCTTTGTGAATTTTTTGAAATATTTGTGAAATCTTTCTTTAATCTGTGTTTCTGAAATTTAATGTCTTCGTTTGAAATCTTCTCAAATTTGTTGAAACCTTTTTATTTTATTTAACATCTTTGAAATATTATCGAAATCTTCCGTAATGTTTTGAAATCATTAAAATATTTGAAATCGTTTCAAATCTTCGAAATATTTTTAAATCGTTGAAAGATGGTGTACCGTGCCCTTTTTGAAATCTTTGGAAATCTTTATTTTTTTGAGATCTGCGTGCAATTTTTATTGAATCTGTTGTATTCATTTGAAATCATTAAAAAATTTTTTTAATCTATGTAAAATCTTTTGAAATCATAGAAGTCTTTAAAATCCTTACAATCTTTATGAAATATTCGAAATATTTGGAATCCTTAAAATCTTTGTAAAATATTCAGAATTCTTTAAAATACTGTAAAAATCTTTGAAATATTTTAAAACCTTTTAAGATCTTTAGTAATTTTTGTAATCCAGTGTACACTCAAAAACTGAGCAGTAAACCTCTTGAAAAATCCATCATGTTGTCACGGCTCATTCTAATTTTGAAACTGAGTTAACGTCGAAAATTTCAACTACTAAATTTTTATAATTTGTAAATTGAATATCACAAAAAAAATGAAGACTTTAACATTCTATAATAGCGGAGACAAAATTAAGTAAGTCTACAAAAAATGCCCAGAAATGTCTTTATTCATTGTGTAATGAGTAAAGATTTTAATTACTTTTCGCATTTCGATCAAATAACTGTTTTAAAAGAAAAAAAAACAACTTAATTCCAGGGTATTAAAGTTTAAAAAAAGTCAAGAAAAATTCCAAGTTTTCAAGGTAGCTGGACATGAATAAATAAAAATATTACCTCTTCTTGCGGCAATTGGGCTTTGTATTCCTCCATCTTAGCCTCGGTGTCGTGAATAATTCCTTCAGCTTGATTTACAACCTCTACTCTTTCCTTCTTTATCCTATCTTCCTTTGCATACTGTTCGGCTTTCTTCACCATATTTTCTATCTCATCCTTGCTGAGACCACCGCTGGACTGAATTACGACTGAAATTTATCAAGATTCAGATAATATCCTTTTCTAAAAAGCAGTGACAAACAAATAATTGCTTTTATAGAAATTAATCAGAAATTAGTGTCTACACATGCTACTCTTTAGAGTAACCTTGAGCGACGAAAAATAAAAACATCATAGTAAGAAATCACGCTTCGAAAAACTTCTTTTACGGAAACAAACTTACTTTGCTGTTCTTTGCCGGTACCCTTATCCCTAGCCGAAACGTGAACGATACCATTGGCATCAATGTCGAACGTAACTTCAATTTGTGGAACACCTCTGGGTGCTGGTGGAATTCCAACGAGAGTAAACTGCCCTAAAATCTTATTGTCAGCCGCCATTTCTCGTTCACCTTGATGAACTTTAATTTCGACTTGTGTCTGTCCGTCAGCTGCCGTTGAAAATACTTGACTCTTCTTGGTAGGAATCGTGGTGTTACGTGTAATCAGCTTTGTGAAAACTCCTCCTAGAGTCTCAATACCTAAACAGAATGTTTACGAAAGTTAGTCAAACGAAATCAATAAATTTAACATTTAAATTGTAAAACAGAATTCAGGCACTAACGTTTCTTCATTAATTTCAGAGAGAAGATTAGTCCAAAACATCATGAAAAATTTACGGAAAAACTTGCAACTTATGGAGGAACATAGGATGGGTAGAAAAAGGAAAAGATATTAAAGTGGGTCTAATCAAATTCTGGAAAGAAATTCCCTGACAATTCCACTTTTTTTCTCTGTATCTAGGCATTCAATTGATGTGTTTAATTTCGAAAGCTTTGACTAATGATATTACAATATATTATAAAGTATATCAGCACCATAGAGTCATAGACTAATTAATAATTAAATAATACTAAAAACATAATGACTCAAATAAAGAAAACCATTTCAACGAAAGTGATACATTTTTGTCTAGAATGATGAATCTTCAACTGAAATAGACGAAATTTTAACAAACAAACAAAATAATCAACCAAGTAGTTTTATTTTTAACAAAAAATTAATTTTCAAACCAGGAGATTAATTTTTTACCAAAAAAGGCGATTTTTCAACGAAATACATGAATTTTCAACGGAATACTTAAGTTTTTAACTGAGAAAAACAAATTTCCAAAGGTATAGCTGAATTTTAAGCCAAAAAGATCAATTCTTACCTAAAACAACGAACCTTTGGCTTGAACAGTTGAGGTATCAACCAATAAGAGATTGTTAACAAAAAAAATTGATTTTAACACCAAGAAAATTAAATTAAAAATTAAAAAATTAAATTTGAAGTTAAAAGAATATTAAAAAAAAAAAAAAATCTTCAGAAAAATAGTTACATTTTCAAACATTTTGAGTTTAAAATTAATTTTAAAAAAACACAACATTTTCAAAGATTGCAAAACTTATGCAATAGATAAATTTTCAGTAAAAATTAATTTGTAGAAAAAAAGACAGAATTTTCAAAACAAAATAGCCCATTTTTTAAACGAAGTAATGAGCAAGCAATTAAAATGATTCTTCAAAAAAATTTATCAAAAGGGTTTAACTTTCAAACACGTAATTAAATTTCCATTCCCCAAAAGATAAATTACGAAGGAAACATGTAGTAGTTCAGATTTCAAACAAACAAAAATATTTTGATTTTCAATCAAAAACATTTGAAGAAAATAATAAATAAAAGTTTTTAACATGAGTTGAATTTTCAACTAAGAAAGATTTCTCAGTCAAGAGAAATCAAAAATTGCAAAGAAACTGTTGAATTTTCAGGCAAAATGATCAATTTTTAACCAGGAATATTAACTTTATGTAAAAAAAGAACGAAATTCCAATCAAAAGTTAAAAACCATAACTTTAAACTAACAAAAAAACACAATTTTTTAACAAAATTTTAAAATAAAGTCATATAAAGTTACTTTTGCAAATAATGAAGCTCGCGCAAAAATTCCCTGTCTTTAAAAAAAATTCCCTAATATTTCCAGGTATATAAAAATTCCACGACAATTCAGGTTTGCAATTGAATAATTGTAAATTAAATGCATTTAACTGAAAAATTTAGAATTTTTAACTTTTATAAATTGTAGAGTTCAAAAATTCAGATTCAGTTCCAAAATAAAAATCCACATAATCATTTTCAATGCTCTAAATTGAAAAATAAATCAATAAATTTAACCATTTTTTAAATTATAGTATTTCAACCAATCACAAGCTAGATACATTAAAACTTGAAGGGTGAAATTGATTTAAACTGAACCATTTTTACATTAGAAGTTGAATTACTGTTAATTTGAAAAGTTTAAATGTCCTTGCAGGGAGAAGAGATTACTTCTAGAATCTGCTCCTTGATTTTATTCGCCCTTTGGCGCAAGAACTAAGATCATCGGAAGCCATGCTTTTAAAGCACGGTAAAATTATGACGAAACTCACCAAGCGAAAGAGGAGTGACATCGAGCAGCAAAACATCAGTGACATCACCAGCGAGAACTCCGCCCTGAATAGCAGCCCCGATAGCAACCGCTTCGTCGGGATTAACTGCCCTTGATGGCTGCCTTCCAAAGAGGTCTTGAACAGTCTGGCTGACTTTGGGAACTCGGGTCATTCCTCCAACCAACAAAACTTCGCCGATATCAGATTTGGATACTTCTGCGTCGGAGAGAGCTTTCTGGCAAGGCTGAATTGTGCGTTTGATCAGATCTCCGACAAGACTCTCAAATTTACTTCTCGAAAGTTTCAGATTCAAGTGTTTTGGTCCACCTGCATCCATTGTCAGATAGGGAAGGTTGATGTCAGTTTGCAGCGAACTTGAGAGTTCGATCTTTGCCTTCTCAGCAGCCTCTTTCAATCGCTGCATCGCCATTGCATCCTTTGTCACATCGATACCTTGCTGTTAAATCAAAATTAATTAAGCGCGTGCACCTTTCAAAGATTACAAACATCTCTAAAGGCAGTTTTATCAACTTTATCAGTTATAAATGTCCACACTCGCTACTTCATAATGTAACTTTGAGAGACGAAAAATATAATCATCATATTAGAGGGTGTTTACTCAAATCCTGAAAAATAAAATTCCCTGCCAAGTTCCAATTTTTGCTAGGTATCTGAAGTTTTTTCCAGGTACAATTTTTCAGTTTAATTTAGAAAGATTTGATCAATTAAATTACAAGCTATTGCTAGGGATGTACACGATGTACAATCAATCTGAAAACTCGACGGTCATTAAAATGATTGACAAAATCGAAGAAAATAATTTATTAATTTCTGCGAATCTTGACGAAAGCTTCTTTACGTACTTCAGAAAAAAAAGTTAAAATTGTTTACTTAACAGTAGCTAATTGGAGTTTTAATTTTTGCTATCTCTCTAAAGAAAAGTTACAATTCTTATTTAATCCTTATGATGAAGACCTCATTTTATTCGTTGAAGGATTCTCTACAATCCTGTTTGAGTGATGTTTATAAAAATTCAAACTTTCATTGTTTAAACAATAACAACTATATGACTTCTACATTATTTTAACAAATAAATCCCACCCAAATATAATTATAGAAAATCATTCAAAGAATAAAATAAGGTCTTTCTCATTAGGACTAAATAAGCATTGTAACTTTTCTCTAATGAGGAAGAAAAAAAATAAAACTCTAAATAGCTACAGTTAAACGAACAAATTTAACCTGAATTATTCTTTCCCTGATGTAGGCTAAGAAACCTCCTTCAAGATGGGCAAAAATTTATAATAGATCTATTTTTGTTAATTTTATTATTTATTTTTATTTATTTTATTATTTTATAAACCTTGAATTTGTCTCTTAAGACCACATTTATTTTATTTTAACATTTATTTTATCATTTTACACTTCAAATTCGGTGCGCATTTATATAAAATAATTCTATGTGCAATATTAAATTCAAGTTAAACCGCTTCGAAATACCAATTTTTCAAAGTAAAAATATTGCATCTTCGAGAATATAAATTAATTTTGAACCAAACAAATTAATTTCCTGACAAAAATACGAGTTTTCAACAAAATACACGAATTATCAACCAAACAGTTAAATTTTCAATTATAGAAGCTTAATTTTCAACAAAATACTTAAAAAATATCAGTTTTCAAAATAAAGGAATTTTTAATTAAAAAAGATACATTAAATTCAAAAATTTCGACCAAGAAAAAAAGAATTAAAAAAATGAGTTAGATTTTCCAACAAAGTGATGAATTATAGACTAAAATAATTGAATATCAACTAAAAAGATTAATTTTAAATCAAAATAATGGAGTATTCAACTGAAATAATCTTTTAACATTTTCAATAAAAATTTGTTCAAAAAAATTAAAGAAAAGTAAGTTGCATTTTCAAATTTTTAGTTTCTCTTCTTATTCTTCAAACTCGTTGCATATTGAGATAAAATGAATGTAGGTATTATATTAACCCTTAAACGGCCAAAACGCCACTACCGGGACACTGATTTTCAACGGCCAATAACTAAGACTATTCGACACTAGAAAAAATTGAGACACATATATTTTTATTGCTTAAGATCTCCTCTTTCCGACGGTGCCAATGAAATTCCTCAAAAAATTTATTTATTATCCCAAAATGCAGTTTAAACAAAAAAAGAAGTGATTTTTCGTGCCTATTTTTTTTGTGAACCATTTTCCAAAGCTTTTCGAGTCTGTAATTAACCTGGAATTTCACTAACCGGTGGAATAAATGTCTAAACTTTAAGAATCCATGGTTCTAGGATCGATTTTTCGTTTTAGTATTTTCAAAATGGCGTCTTAATGGCAACATTTTTGTGAAAACATTCATGAATTTTTTTACAATAAACGATGCGCTTTTCGGA
>NC_046662.1:88039649-88043794 GCF_010883055.1 Belonocnema kinseyi
AGATAAATGAATTAATTGTTTTCGAATATTTTACAGTATTCTTAAAAATTCCGATACATTTTTAATAGGTGTTAACCATTTTGAAGCATTTTCAAGATTCCAGGCTATTTTTAAAACTTCTAAGGTATTTTCGAGGAATTTTTCAAATTTGAAATTGTATAGGAAATTTTAAAAAAATTCGAAGGAATTAATAATTCATTTCATTAATTTGCAGAAAATTCAAAGATTTAATAAATACTTTACTTTTGTAAGATTTTATCGAATGTTATACTATTTTAGTGGACTTTTTTTTATTGATTTCAATTATTTGAATGGATTACAAACCGATTGCAATATTTTAGGATGAAGAATTTCCTTGAATTTCGGAAAATATGCAACGATTTGACAGGAGGCTTGAATGTTTCTAAATTTACTTAATTCTACCTAATTCAGTGATTTTAAAAAAAGTTGTAGTTTTTATTTAATTGCTCATAAGGATCAAAGGATTTGAAATATTTTAAGGTAATTTTGCACATAGCTTGGAATTTTCGAAAGCTTTAAAATAATTAAAAGGATTTCAACAGATTTGAATTATTTTAGGTTATTTTTAAATATTATAAAGAAATTCGTAATTGATTTGAGTAATTTAATAGCACTTCAAAGGATTTAAAATATTTAACGGTTTTGTAAAATATTCCAAGGCTCTTTTAAGAGTTTTAAAATGTTTCAAGGGATTTTAAGATATCAAAGGATTTTAAATATTTGAGGAAGTTTGAAAAGATTCTCCCAACAAATTTATTTAAATAGTTTGAACGGGATTTCAATGACTTTGAAATATTTTAGGGTATTTTAAGATTCCAATGCATTTCCAAAGTTTTTCTAATTTTAAGGGATTTTAATATTTAATGGATTTCAAAGAATTTGTTCACATGAAGTGAGGAATTTCGTGCAGTTTCAAAGATTTGAAGAGATTTTCATATATTTGTTGCAATTCATTTTGAATTTGCTCTGAATTCTTATTAATTAATCTTGAATTCTTCTAAATTCACTTGGATTTTATTCAATTCAGTGGATTCTGAAACAGTTTTTGTTTAATTTATCTTTGCAGTCTTTTACATTCACCTTCAATTCGTAGGTTTTTCATTAAATTGTAAGCGCTCTTTTAGTTTTTGTAAACCCATTTCAAAATTACTTAATTCAATGAGTTTTTAAAATATTGTTTAATTGTTTTCAATTTACTTCATTGTTTTCGTAATTTAGCTTTATTTCTTGATGAATTTCATCAAATTCTCCTCATTTCCTTCAAGTTCACTCAAATTGTACTGAAATCAATTGCATTTTTTCGATTTTTGACGTTATTTCTAATGCATTTTACTTCTTTTAAATTGGTTTGCAGTCATGAGTCACTTTTTTGGTTATAAATTAGTAGGGTTTTCAAGATTGTAAGAGATTTGAAATTATTTTTCGAAATTCAGCCGGAATACTTATTAATTTATCCTGAATTCTTTTAAATTCTTTAGAATTTTCTTGAAATTTTGTAATTCGCCTCATAAAATCGATTTTCTTTACATTTTTAAAAAAGTTTTTGTTTAATTGATCCTGATGTATTTTAACCCTACCTACAATTCTTAGCCATTTCATAATATTCTATGTTATTCCCATCAATATTTCTAAGCTAATTTCAAAGTTACTGAATTCAATTAAGCCCAGAGGACACACAAGTTCTAAACTTGTCCTATATATGTCTTTCGGCGGACGTCCTGAGGACCTTTTAAAGACATGAAAAGATCCAAAGGATGTCTTAAAGACGTCAAATCACATGACATAAAGGTACATTCTAAGGGCGTCTTTAGGACGTCCCAGTGCTCACTGGGAGTTTTTTCATATTTTCAAATTGTTTTTCAATTAATTGAAACTTTTTGAAATTCACCTTTAATTTTTTTGAATTTCTTCGAAATTCTTCTCATTTATCTTACATTTCTCTTAAGCTGTTTCCAATTTCCTGGAAATAATGGATTTTTTAAATTATTTTAAAAATTTTTTCCCGATGATTGAATTTAAAGTGAATTGCTTTGAAATCTGGTGAATTTGTCCTGAATTTGTTAACATTTAAACGTAGAAAAAGTACCCTTATGAGCGTGACAAAAGTACCCTTTGGTCTCTATATTTTATCCCATAGGGACTGTGAGACCTGTTTTTGGAAATTCTTTAAAATTTTTGAAATCTGGTCAAGACAGTTACTATGATGCTTATATTTTTCGTCTCTCAAAGTTACTTTATAAAGTAACATATGTGGACACTTATAACTGAGTAACTTAACATTTAACTTCGTGTTACTGTGATCACATCTTTTTATCGTGATGGAGAGAAACAGCGGTTTGTTTAATTGAACCTTTGTCGATTTTAGTATTGCTGTATACGACTTGGGTGGAGGTACCTTCGATATTTCCATTTTGGAAATTCAAAAGGGGGTCTTCGAAGTAAAATCGACTAATGGTGATACATTTTTGGGTGGAGAGGACTTCGATAATGCTTTGGTGAATTATCTTGTCACTGAATTCAAGAAAGATGTAAGTATTATTCATTTGTAGACGGCGAGATAAATTGCTAGAAAGCATGGGAAAACTTGGAAGTGACAGGGAATTTTTTTTAAGTCGGAATTTTTTCAAGAGTCTTCTTAATTTTTTTAAATGAGCTTTGAAAATAAATAACAATTATTCATAATTTGTAGAAGTAGCTTTATATTACTATGTTTTTACCTATTTTATTGGAAATTCGTCTTTCTTTTGGTTTGAAACTAATTTTTTGTACTTTAAATTGAACTGTTCTATTCTTGGTTGAGAATTCGTTCTTTTCTTATAAAATTAATCTTCTCTGTTAAAAATTAATCTTTTTGTTTGAAAATTAAACTATTTCTTGATCATTGTTTCTGTCTCTTGACTGAAAAATCTTTCTTTGATCAGAATATATATTTTTGGAATGAAAGTTGTATTACTTGATTAAAAGTTAAAATCTATTTTGTGACAAATACATTTTCTTGGTTCAAGATTCATCGTTTTAATTTGCAATTCATCTATTTAGTTAAACAATTAACTCGTTGGTTGAAAATTAGTTTTTGTAACTGAATATTTCATTATTCAATTTTAGGTTGAAAATATATATGTTTTCATAGAAAACTCATCTTTTTAGATTGAAAATTGATCTTTTTGGTTGAAATTTCAACTACTCCAGATAAAAAATCGTTATTTTTGTTGAAAGTTAATCTTTTTTAGCGAAAAATTCAACATTTTATTTTAAGAATGTTCTTTTTTGGTAGAAATATAGTCTTCTTTTAAAGTTAATGTTCTTGTTTGAAAATTCATCTTTTTAGTTTAAAATGTATTTAGGGCAGTTGTAGATTCGTCATTTTAGTGGAAAATCAATGACTGGTTGAAAATATGTTGTTTTTAGTGTGGAAAATTAATTTTTTCAACTGGAAATGTAACTTCCAATTTTGGTTGAAAAATTATTTTTGTATGGAAAATTGAACTGTTTGGTTAATAATTCATTTATTTTGTTAGAAAATTGTCATTTTTAGTAGAAAATTAATTTTTGATCTTTTGACAATTAAACTATTTGGTTGAAAATCGAGATACACTGTTTAAGGCTATGTGAAGAGTGGGTCACGTGACCAGATTCCTACCTTACTGCCGCCTTTCTTATTTCCCAACTTATTTTCACACGAAGCGCTACATCGAGTTGAAAATTTGGGATAATAAATAAGAAGCAATAAGAAAGGTGGGTCTGGTCTTATACTTTAATAATTATAAAAAAAGTAAAAAAAAATTATTTGCAGCAAATTTTTTTTTATAATTATTCAAGTTTAAGACCAGGCCCACCATTCTTAGTGCTTCTTGTTTAGTATCCCAAATTTTCAACTTTTTGTGACGTTTCGTGTGAACATAAGTTGGGAAACAAAAAAAGTGGCGGTAAGGTAGGAATCTGGTCACGTGACCCACTCATCACATGGCCTTAAAATGTAATATTTTTACTTGAAAAGTTATAATTTCGAAGAGGTTTAAATTTAATTTAACCCTTAAACGGCCAAAACGCCACTACCGGTACACTGCTTTTCAACGGCCAATAACTAAGACTATTCGACACTAGAAAAAATTGAGACACATATA
>NC_046662.1:88043894-88048893 GCF_010883055.1 Belonocnema kinseyi
GTCAGTGAGGCCTGCAAAAATTGAAAAGATTCTAGAGTGATCAACTCCTACTTGCGGTCACACCTTTTCACGTGCTGTTTCAACTTAGCATTCACCTTACATTTTATCCTCGGCCTTGTCCAGGCCATAGGCGAGCGCTGCAGCCGTAGGTTCATTGATTACTCTCAGAACATTAAGTCCTGCGATTTGCCCTGCATCTTTGGTCGCCTGTCTCTGGGAATCGTTGAAATACGCCGGAACAGTTACAACCGCATTTTTAACTTTTGTACTCAAATAAGCTTCCGCGGTTTCTTTCATTTTTATAAGAATAAACGCTCCTATTTGACTCGGCGAATACATTTTTCCATCGGATCCCTGAACCCACGCATCTCCATTGGATGCTTTCACGATTTTATAAGAAACCGTTTTCCTGAAATAACAAACTTTATTCAAATTAAACTTATCGTTTATAAAAATTCTACTTTTAAATTTGACGTAAAGAGGGTGGCGATTTCAAATTGCCGGTTTTTCCTGATCAAGTTTTTACATGTTTTCTGATCAACTAAAAGTACATATTCATACTTGTCTATAAAGACAAACATTTATATTAATTTATGACGTCCATTAAAAACATCCTTTAACACAACAGAACAAAAAAATCGAAAATTAATAAAATAAAAAATAAAAAATATTAACCAAAAATAGCCTAATTAAACTTTTGGTTGAAAACCTTTATTTCCAACAAAATGGCAAATTTACTTTTACTAAAAAAAGATCAATTGTTTAACAAACCTGAAATAACTAAGTTTTAAGAATAAGTTAAATTTTCAGTTAAAACCATTTGAAAGAACTAACTTTCAACCAAATAATCTTTCAAGATTAATTTTTACCAAAAAATATTAATTTTCAACTAAATAAAATCAGCTATCAACTAAAAATTGAATACATTTTTAGTCACAAAATGAATGTTCAACCAAACAGATGAGTTTTATAACAAAAAGATGAATTTTCAACCATAAAGAGTAATTTTCTAATTTTTTTTTTTAAGTATCAATTTTCAACAAAACATTTGAATTTCCATCCAAAAAAGATACATTTTCAGCCAAAAAGAGAACAGTTACATTTTCTGTTAAAAATCTTATCTTTTTTTTAAATTAAAATCTTTTGTTTATAATTCAACGATATTTCTTCTTTGAAATGCTACTTCTACCATAAGAACTATCCCAAGTATTTTTTATCTAGAATTTGAAAAAAGAAACTTAAATTATATCTTTACGGAAACTTCTTATCCTAAACAGTCAATCCAAACTTCAGTCAGCTAAGAAAATCAAAAAAATTGCAAAAGGTTTTTCTTGTAATGAAAAATAATGAACACTCAATAATAAAGTAAAAATCACTTTTCTAAATTGGACAAAATTATTAAAATAATAAAAACTTGCATCGCTCTGCAACCAGACGTAAATGTCCGATCTTTCAATTAAATGTCGGGTCAAGTCACCACCCTGGAAAAGTTATTGTGGAAATAAATTACATACATTTCCTTTTGGACTTCAGCATCCTCGAATTTGCGACCTATGAGCCGCTTAGTTGCGTAGAATGTATTTGCTGAATTCGTCACGGCTTGGCGTTTAGCTGGCATGCCAACTAGACGCTCACCATCTGCAATTTTAGAAAACTTTTGAAAATGCCCGTTTTTAAAACCCTGGAAGGTGATTTCCATATTATAAATAGACGACATCACGAACCTTTACTAAATGCAACGTAGGAAGGAGTTGTTCGGGAACCTTCTGCATTTTCAATAACTTTCGCCTGCTTACCCTCCATCACAGCGACGCATGAAAATGTCGTTCCGAGATCTATACCGACAACGGCTCCCTTGACACCGTCCGATCTAATTAATAAAAACATTTAAGAAACGCATACATTTTTATCTAAGATTGATCATTTTAATGTGGATTAAATTTGTAGACACTCAATTAAATTGAGTGAATTGGAGACAACTGCAAGCAACATGTTCAGTTTTCAAACTAATTTTAACTTTTGCAATTTGAACTTTGCTTATTTTGACGATGCCATTTAGAACAAAATGTTCATTCTAATGGCGCTCCAGATTGTAAAATTCTTCATTTTCGAAGGTATCAAATGGAAACTGTTTAAGTCCTAGGGACCTTAAAGATTTAAGGCTTGATTTAGAGATTTAAAACAATCAATTGATCAAAGTGTCTATTCGTATGACCGGCCGAATGAATAGTAAAGTTCTAATTTGTCGTGGAGGCGGTTTGCATGAACAGGCAAAGTATTTATGTAATTAATATTTTACTACGAACAATTGTATTTCTTTAATTACTCAAATACAAAACCGTGCAGATTTCAATGTTTTCTTATAATTTAAATGAAATCTAATCTATTAAACATTTTTCTTCAATGTTATTGGGAACATTTTAATGATACATTTTTATAGAATCGCGCCAACTTATCACAATTATTGTGAACAATTTTGCTCGCATGGTGCAAGACGTTTAAAGATTGAACAAAAATCTTTGAATAACTCAAATATTTGTTTGCAAACAAAATTTAAACGAGCAACCATGAGGTTTTAAATTAAATTTATTTAAACTATACAGTCCTTTGATTTTTAATATTTTGCTACAGATGTATCGTCGGTTTGTGTGCGGCTAGCAACGAAAAGAAATTGAGTAAAATCTTAATGTATCGTATTTTTTCTTGGTATTTTTTGTCTATTCATGTGCAAAAAATACAAAAAATGTATTATGGTATCCATATTTTGTACTATACATTTTTTTAAATGAAAAAAACTCGTTTTTCTGAGTAATTTTGTTTAACTGGATCTCTCTGAAATTCGCCTATTTTTCAGTCACTAAAATAATTATAATTTTTCAGCTGCGACTTTTAAGTTTTTTGTTTTTAAAGCTCTGAGCACTATAAACCTGTGAATTGTGTCTATACAATTCATTCTTAAATAAAATATGATTGTTTAAAAAGTAATTTTCCATTTTTTCATCACCTTTGTTTAAATAATTGTTTAAAAATATAAAGTTGTCAATAACAAAATATCTCCTTTAAATCTATTGTATGGATTCAGAAGAATAACTTCATTTTTCCAGATTTTAATAAAAAAATATTGATAATTAAATCTAGCGATTTCTGAACATCTTCTCCTGAATTCTGACTTGTCCTAACGATTTCTGTCGAGAAACTTTAAAGCTGCATAGACATTTGAAGTAATAATTTTTGAGCTAAATATCACAACAAAATTTATAATTTAACAGTCCTTGCTACGATATGAAGACTATTAAAACAAAAATACGTATTATACTGATTATTCACAACAAAGTATCTTCATTAAGTCTTAAAATTCAACATAGAGGTTATATGTCTTGTGGGCCAGCAGAAAACAGCAAAAATATATTGTATCCGGCCAGCGTCGGTGGAACCGTTCGGCCTGGCGCACCCATTGCTTTAAAGCTATTCATACGGCCATATACGCATGAATATTCTCAGCCACAATTAACTTGTCCTTTATCGAATTCGAAGAAAAAAAGAGAAGGGAGGAGCATATAGGAATAAATTAATCGCGTTATCTTTAGAGCGAAGCGTCTTGAATCTAACAATCCTAACCTCCAAAAAATGTGTTATCACAAAAAATTTAGTCTTACTTGTAACGATACTGGTACAAATCGGACGAACTTTGAGACGAAGGTGCAACCACAGGAGCGACCGCCTGAAAATTATTATTTTTCTTTCTATAATATTTAAAAAATCATAATAGATTAGATAAGCTAACATGCATTTCCCTTGAAGACGTGGCAAAGCCAAAAAAAGATAATTTCACAAGGAAAAATGACAAATCGTTAAAAATAGTAATGTATCAGACAAGGCCATATATTATATCATCATTACATTATCAAAAAATAAAGTGAAGAGTGCGTTTCAGAACATTTTGCGACGTAGCACATGCCGGTGTACCAAACGGAGCAATGATATGCCCCAACGTAAGACAACGTTGTTGTTTGAGTCATTATTTAGCTAAAATACGACAGTTTATAATGAAATAGAAACTTTAAGTATATAAAATTAAATTACGTAAAAGTGAAACGGGAAAAATATCGTAGAAAAATGAAGAAAACGCCTTATGAATATAGGACAGGACAGCATGGGTAACTTACATTTTTCAACAGAGTACTGAATCGTTGCCTCCTGGCGATGCCAACGCCGACTCCGGTACATCCTTGGGAAAGAAAGCGCGTCGCCATTAACATTTTTGTTGCCTTGATTTGTAGAATTTTTGGAAAAAATTACCCGAAAAGTCGGGAGCTTTTCTTTCACGTGCAGCGATGAGTGATGCAATCTAACCAGCTACTGGCATTAAAACTAATAAAATGGAAGGACGCACGCGCAAATTTATGACCTCCGAGAGAAATATTTTGGACCAATCATCAATGAGCACTAACTAAAAGCACCAATGAAATTTTAGATCTATAAGACAGGGCCATCTACCATCTCAAAAAACTTCCGAAAGATTCGGAACCAGAAAGATCTGGAACTTTCGTTTCATCAGAAATTCATTTTATGTTCTACAAAAATAAAAGTACTATTATACTTTTTCATCCTTACCTTTGACCGTAGATTTTGAATTATTCGTGCAATTAACCCTACACGTATCTTGCGGAGGACAAATGTGCCCCACGCGAAATTCAATTAATTCTCCTGAGCAAATATCTCTGATTTTTTGTTGCAGACCCTAACCATAATGGTTAGGTTGATGTTGTCGGTTGTTCGCTATCCCTGGACTCTGTCAAGTAAAAAGCAAAAATTGAGCGCTTGGGGCACATTTGTCCCCCAGAGGATCCTTTACGTTCGAGTTTCGTCACGTTAAGTCAATTTCACATTTTCATGTAAATAAACGCATTTGACGTGTATTTACATTATATCATGGTATTTTAATGTTTCAAATTGATTTTTTGTAATTTAAGTGAAAATTATATATAAAAATTACTAA
>NC_046662.1:88048993-88052975 GCF_010883055.1 Belonocnema kinseyi
TAATTTTATTCATACAGTGCTCATAAATTCCAATAATAAATCAATTAATGAATAATTGTTTTTTTTTTTTATCAAAGACATCCAGTATACACGAACTAAAAAGTGCCAATGCTGTGACTAGTGTCGCAGGAAAGAGAGAGAAGTTGCAACCGACCTGTGTGTGACGAACATAGGGCGGTCTTGTGCCACCTTTGCACCGAAGTATATTGAGCTTATTTGATGCAAAATTTCTTTTAATTAATTGTTTTTTAATTCAATTTTATTTCGAGAATTAGTTTGAAAATAAAAATAGTTTTTTAGAAAAGGCTTCTTTTTTTAATTCTGATGAATTTTTCCTATCTTTCAAACTTACTTACCGCTTCTTCATTGAAAAAACTTTTTCTTAATTTTTTTATCTTTATTTAAATGAAACCATCTTATTGTGCATCAGAAAACAAAGAGATTGACCTATTATACATTCAAATTATTTATAATAATAAGCATTCTGCCCGCACTTATGATATTTCTCATTTTCTGAAATTTTCTAACTTCCAATGTTCAAACAAATATACTTTGTGGAAGAAACCTAATTATAACCTACATCACCTTAAGGTGCAATTTGTCCTCTTCAAAATGGCCAAATGGGGGACATATGTCACCCACAGGAGCCGGTGAGGAGAAAAACATGTATAGGATCCGCCTAGGGTTAATGTTTTACATGGTACCAGAGTACTAGTTGAGAAAAATGGTATAATACTTTTGTAATTCTGGTCTTTTTTATCACAGTTGATTGTTGCGTTAAAAAAGCATTCTTTTGGGCCTTTTTTCGAAAGATTGAACAAGAACAGCACGTGGAGGTACTTCTGGAATTTGAATGTAAATAAATTTGACAATATATAGTTATTACTTCATATAAATATAATTCCTTCAAAGAATTATTTAATTTAATCTAAATCTTAAAAATTAAACTATTAAAAAAACATTAAAAATTATATCGTTTCTACTACAGAAAATAAATATTGAAGAGCCTTCAGTTATTGAAAATATTTAAAATTGAAGAATTTTCAATTTTCAGTTGTGAATTTAAAAAATATATATGAAAATTACATACTTTTACAACATAAATCATGAAAATTTAATAAGTTTCAATCCTACCATGTTGAAAATTCCTATATAAAATCCTGTATAAGATCCTACATAAGTACTTCAAGGAGAAGTAACCAGGATCTTATGTATAGGTTCCTGTACAGTATCCTGGTCATCGTGAAATGGCTGACATATAGGATCTTAACCAGGTACCCAAATGACTCAGACACGCGAGGCGTATGTGACGCCATATGCATGGTTCGAGTTCGTCGGGTGAGTTGCTAGAAATTTTATGATGTCTATATTGTCCAGCCTCTATAGTCTATGGCTGCGCGTGTTTACGCACTCTTGGTTTATGTTTAGAAACTCCAGTCAGCAGTTTGAGGGTTCGAATCCTCGGAGTTGTGCGAATTTATAAATAAATATCAATTAAATCACACCAATAAAATTCTTCCCAGAACACGTTTCTGGGCAGGAACCTTTGTAATTCCCGGTGTCATTTTATATATAAATGAAAATTATTCATATATAGGTTCCCGTATAGGATTTTCTAAAGTACATGAACGCTCATAGAATCCCTTCTAGAAATAATCAATTGAGATCAATAAGAAACAATATAACTAATACCTCGATCGTTCCGAATCGTGTTTCTTAATTGTGCCAAAACGATTGGCAATGATTGAGCATTTTGCATTTCCAAATGTTTCGAATCGGGTACTTGGAATTTGTCATGTGATATCAGCACTTTTGTCTGGCGAAAATTATTTAAAGACAGTTATTTACTTTTTCGGAATAATAAAAATTTGAATTCGTATATAGTACGAAACAAAGTAAATAAATATTTTGTAAATAATTCTTACTATATGAAAGTGGTTCTACGAAAAAATGTGCTAATAGTATTTTGTGTTAAAAATATAAAATCAGATACACAATAGAAATAAAAAAGTTGATTTTGTTGTAATAAAGCAAAATTGTTATTTTTTATTATGAGTTCTTGGATTGTTTATTTTAGTGAAAACGTTGGTAAATTGTTATAAGTTTTAAAATCGGTTCAAATTTTAAAAAAAGTAATATAAGAGATAAAATATTTTTTTGTCAGAAAGAGATCTTAATTTTTAAATATTCGCAATTATTAACACATAAATTCATATTATAAAAAAAAGTTTTTATTAATTCAACTTTCTAAATTTTTAGTTTATTGAAATATAAGTACTCAAAATAATGGACAAAATTCTTTCTAAATTGAACAGTGAATTTACATCAATCTCGGTGATTTTATATTCGGTAATCCCTAGATTATGACTTCCCCTTAACCACTAATGATTGACGTAAAATGAACTTTTTCTATTATTCGCAAGGTAGCCACTAAAATCGAAAACAGAATCTGGAGTAATTTCCTGGTTAAAAAAATTGTACACGAGTCAATACAATTCAAAGTTTAGTTATTTGAAGCTGAATATTTTATTATTTAAAGTATTTAAGACTAAATTGCAAATTAAACCAATCGAAGTGAAAGTTTTCTGAACACTGAGCGTTCTAAATATTTAATTAAAACATTTAAAACAGCGATTTCGAGTTCAAACGTTCATTAATATATGTAAAAATGACAAGCCTCCTAGAAACTTTTTTTTATTAATAAAGCATTTAAAATTGCACAATACGGATTCAGAAGCCTTTAACTTTCTTTAATTTAAAATTATGCCATGTAAAATTTAAGTATAAAAAAAAATACATTTTTAATCTTGTTTCGATTTGATTTGAATTAGTAAAAATGCAGACTTCAAAAATAGGATTTTAAAATTTAGATTTCTAAACTGCTTATATTTAAACTTAATAATTTCTTAATTTTAGAATTTCAAACTCAAAGTTTAAAACAATTCGTAAATTAAAAATTAAACTCTTATTCTTTGATATGCTAAAATGTCGAAAAACGTCCACACGCATAAGATTTGATGAAATTATGAGAATGACAACTGAATGTAAAGACCAAAAATAAACTTTTTTCAGACTACCAAATAAAAAACTTTAACAACATTACAGAAATATGTGGCCATTAATCACAGTGTTTCAGGAAGGAGAAAATATAAAAAATTGCTGAGCTTATAGAAGGAAAACCGTTTGTTGTGATGAATTCCGCACGTATTCAATTCAAATTTGAACCTAATGAAACCTAAATGAATCTAATTCTATACAATTAATAATTTCAAACCTTTAAAATAAAAATATTTGCAAACCAAATTATTTAAAATATTCAAATTTTAATATTTTAAATATTTGATACTAGATTTTCAAGACTTTTAATTCCAACTTATTTATAAATTCAAAATTGTTATATTGCAAGAAACTTAAAAGAATTGGATAAGTTTTTCTACTGAAAATTTAATGAGTTACCTATAATTTATTTAGCCTGCGTTTCAAAATATTGGCGCCATCCTACCTTCTATAATGTTTCCAATCGTTTTCAATTGGGTATCCATTATTCTGAGTTGGTGGTTAAGTTTTCATTGCAGCATTTTGATTTTTCCTTAATTATTCACAAGCGGTTTTTTATTCTGTCAAGCAAAAAAATTTGAAGAATATGAATTTAAAAAGAAGTAAATAAACGTATGACAATAATATACCGGCTAAATCAAACTGCCTACTTGATAATCATACTACATCACTGTCACATCTCTAAACGGTGTGATTTTTATATGTTGTTAATCAATATACTTTTAGCTTTTCATTCGGTATACCGTCTAAACATTATATTTTTTTGTACTTAAAACTTTTGTTAAATTACTAAAAATTTAATATCTAACTGTTTGATCCTAAGATAAATAAATAATAATATAACATTGCAACAGATTCGAAAACTCTCTCAGACTGTGAATATTGAATTGGATCCTTTTAGGATTCAGGTTTTTTGTTAGAAGTT
>NC_046662.1:88053075-88062716 GCF_010883055.1 Belonocnema kinseyi
AATACGCCAATTAGCACAAATGGTAAGTTCCGACAGTGCCTACAAGTGTGCCTACTGGCCGCTAGATGGCAATGCCGGTTTCATATGTATACACCTGGTACACCTCAATGTAACTTCGACCGTAAGATCTAGTCAGATCTTTGCGAACCGTCGGTATCTTCACCTCGTCCTTTCAATTCTATTCCCTAAGCAAGTCTACTTATATTTACCATTTTTTATAGTCCTGTAAATAGTTTGTGTTGTACTCTAAAATATATGTGCATCATTAATTTGAATAACTGAGTCATTACATTTATAACCCCTGACCTACGTGCAACGTAAAACTATTCTTTTTACAGGCATAAATAATTACAAGCAGACATTTTTTAAACTCACAATCAAACACTAACCAATAAACACATGTGCGTCATGTGTGTTACAAACGGAAACTGCAGAGGGCGTATTGCAGGCAAGTGTATTTACTCAATTCAATCCGATTGGGAACAATTGACACAATTAGCAACAATTTAAACCGATTCAACTTTTGACCACTCTTAATAGTTTTTAATCGTGTCCAATCGATTATTTCTAGGAGGGACCATGTAAAGCAGCGATTCCCAAACTAGTGCCGCCGGCCAATGAGGCTGCCGCCGGCAGGGGGATGCCGCCCCGGGCCCAGCCACTAGGCAGCCCCCCCCCCGCTATAAGGACCCTTTCATTGTCATCAGATTTAAGGCTGTTTTAATAACTAAAATCCTAAAGATATGGCTCGCGTGAAGCATGGTGTATCAAGCAGTGAAGCAGTCAAGTGTCCCTCCTTGGCGGCAGGGTATTATGAAAAACAGTGAGGGTGGCGGCCCTGCCGCTCCCCAGAAAGTGCATAAAAGTTTGGGAATCGCTTATGTAAAAGTTCTTGCAGAGTTCCTGTGTAGGATTCTATAAAGAAATTTATAATTTTTGAAAATCAAGAGTTTTCAATTTTAATTCTTCGACATTATAGAACTTTCAATTGTAAATGTTTAAATTTAAATGCTTAAAGGGTTTTTAATTTTGAATACTTAACTATTCTAAATGGTGCAAGTATTCCAAAGCATTGAAAAGAAAGAATTTCCCAACGTAAATTTTCAAAATTGCACGGGAAAAAACGTTGAAAATTACATACCTTCCATAACTTATTTCAGAGATAAAAATTGTTTAAAATGCATATTTTTTACCTTTGCATGTTTGAAATGAAATCTCTAGAATGTCAGAAATACATCTGTACATGTTTGGTATTAATATTTTAAGTAGGCAAATGCAGTACATTTTTAACAAAACAAAATTACAAAAATGATCGAAAATGGCAAAAATCGCATTTTCTTCGGGAATTTTCTTAAAATTGTGTGAAATTAAAAAATCATAATACATAATTACATATTTTTAGGTTCCAAATTGAAATATTGAATCAGCCATTTTGAATTCACAAAATTATATTACTGTAAATAAATTGAAAAAGAAACCGCAAAAACCTTAAGATAAGCATTTTGATCAAATTGGGACCATTTTCAGATTTTTATCTCGTCATATTCTATTAGCCAACTTGAATTTGTAAATTCTGTCAACGAATTCAGATTCACCAACCCCGAAAACTTTAAAATACTAATTTTTTCTATTCTAGCACTAATAGACGAATTTCCAATAATATATTTACATTTTCAGCTAAGAAAAATGAAGAGTGTTTTATACTGAAAAAGAATTTTGTGTTAATATTCGTTATATTTTGTTTACTTCTAGTTTGATTTTTAAGTTATTGTTTGGATTGAATATTATATGCGACCTTCGTTTGCAGGCTCTCAGGACGGTTCCCAAATTTGCCCCATTCTTGGAAATTATTTACTTTTGTGTTCCATGCTCGAACCTTTTATTACTGAAAATTATTTGAGGTTGATTGATACGATTGAAAGAATTTATTGTAAATTGGAAATGGACAAGATGCAATAATAAACCTTTACTAGTCGAAGGTCACTCTCCTATTTAGAAAGTTACAATTATCCTTTCCCTCGGTCCTACATCATTAAAAATTTAATTATAATAAGAGGGAAGGGTATTCCTGAGTCTCTGCTTAACAGAAAAAGATTTAGTGTTAACTCGATAGCGAACAGGGAGAAGTCTCTCCAAAAATGTAAATTAAATATTAAGGCATTGGAGAATATACCATGGAAAGTAATTTTAAAATTTAGTGTTAATCATTTCAAAAATAACATCTTCCTTCATATACAAAACATACAACACACCGAGTGAACTTAATTGCTAACTCGGAGGTTTCGTTTCATACGGAACAAAGAGTAAATATAAAATGTAATTGTTAAGATTTCAATTTAAAAAAGTGTAATTCATTCAAACCAGAATTTTTTCTAATAAAGGAGTTGAATACTCAACAAAAACAGATTTATTTTCAATCAGTTACATTAAAAAAAAAAAACAGATTAAAATTTTACCAAAAAGATTAATTGTCAAACATTGATTAAACTGACGCGAATTAACGCTTTTCGAAGTTCTTAAAAAACTTCGACTTTTAAACTCAAAATCTTCAAAAGTTTGCATTGCTTAGATTTTTTTAAATCTTTACAAGTTTGAAATTCTTTTTGTATCTTTTTAAAACTTCTAAATATCTCTTAAACTGACATAAAGTATTTCAACACAGCTTTAATAAATATAATGAAAATAATTCTAAATACAAAATGAAAATTTTTATGAACTATTTATTTCTGAGGATTTTATTTCTTTGCTTTTAAAATTATATAAATATAATTTCCCTTAGACTTTTGAAAAAACTCTGAATCATTTAAAAAAATTAGTTAAATCATCAATCAAAAAAATTATCTTTGAACCAGTTGTAAGACTTTTTAGTCAAGAAAGATAAAAAATTGTAGAGAAAAATAATGTTTAATAAAAAAGAAAAAATTTCGATTAACAATTTATTTTCAAGTTTCTTTGTTTATTTACTTTAAGGTTATAGAAATATCATTTTCCTAGGTTTCCCTAGGAAAATTTTTGACAGGATTTTACTAAATTTAAGGACAAATTTGTGTCAGTTTAAAAGATATTTTAATTTAGAATTATATTTTTATCTTCTCAAAAATTCTAAAGACTACCTCTTAAAGTTATTCAAGTTGTTCCTATGATTTTGTAATCATGCAAAATTTAAAAAATATGATTCGAAATTTTTTACATTCTTTTCCAAAATTAAGGAAATAATTTGAAACGTTCTAAAATCAATTTTAATTTTTCCTAAAATCTCAAGAAAAAATGCTATTATCTTCAAAATTTCCGAAATCCTTAAAAAGCTTCAAAAGTTTATTTTTAAACTTTCAAAAATCTATATTTCTTTTTCAAATTTTAATTTGCATCTGAATCTTTTCGAATGTTTAAAAACTTTGAAATATCTCTTGAAGTAATTCAAAGTTTCCCTACAATTTTTTTAAATCCTGCTAATATGAAACACATTTTTTTTACAATCTTCCAAACTCTTTCTCGATATATAATTTTAAATCTTTAAAGCGTAAAATTAATCTTTTAAAATAAAATGTCAATCGTTTTAAAAAAAACAGTTAACCTGTACCCACAATTACATTTGTCTCGTCTCATTGGAAGTTCGAAAAACTGTACAAATTATTGTAGTAACAGAATGTTTTGAACGGAATCACTTCAGAATATTTTAAAACATGTTCAATTAAAATTGTTTATTTTACTAATAATGTTTAGAAACATTCAGAAATCAATTGTATCATAAAATAAAATTACTTATTTGGAAATGAGGTATTTCATGTTGTGACGTTACCTGGCAAGATTTCTGCATGCCGAGGACCAAGCAAGTATACCAATTGCATGGGACAAAGCTTATTTTTTATGGTAAAGGAGGAAAAAGTTATTTAAGATGAGTGCATTTGGATATTATTCTTTATTTTTCTGAAGCTATTCACTTAAATCAGGGATCTCCACAATCCACAGGTGCAGCATGGCCCAGGATCGCTCGGCCTTCAAAATTTAAGAGCTTTTTTACAAATCGAGAATCTGTAAATAAGATTATTTCAGAATAAGGGTTCAAAAATAGAAAAAATTAAAAACTTGAAAAATTGATTACTTAAAATTCGAAGGAATTGAAATTGCATTAGCGCTTTGAAATAAGAATAATTTTTTATTTAATCTTGCTTTAAAGTATATTGAATGTTTCAAAGTCAAAGCTGCTTAACTTGTAGAATTTAAAATTTGTATTACATTTAGAAAAATTAAAATTGATGCCACACGTTTTTTTTCTACGATAAAAAATTAAATTTTTTTTTTTTACCCAAATAAATTTATGTTGAAAAATTATTTTCCCCAATTTAATGAAAAAATAAAGTTTCGTCCTATGTAAAATTGGTATTATTGTTTGGCTGCTTAAGAAGGAAGTACAGGAACTTTTTTTCAAAAAATCGACTTTCCAAAAATAACGAATTCTTGTACCTGATTGACGTGATTAAAAAAAATTCTGGACCGATCGGGCTGAAATTTTCACAGCTTATTGTGCACATGTGCGCTTATCGTACGAACCACCAGAATTATTGTTGATTGACATTTAGCACGTTTTAAAACAATTTATAGGGAAAAAATGTTGTAAAATTACCAAACCTGCCGTTTTGTATTATTTTTTTTCGAATTTTAATTTCTGCGGCCCGATCATAACTACAATCCTACTCTTCAATAATATTACGAATTTTTTTTATTTCGGAAACTTAGAATTGGAGATATCTCGTGTCAACCAGATATTAGCAGAGTCAACTTCAGACAGCCGCACCAGCCACATTTACGATGCAATTTGTATTTAAAAAATTCTAATAGTATTTGATGTCAATATTTATGTGTAAAAAGTCATGTGTGTAAGTCATATATTTACGCAGTATGCAACCAATCACCTATTTTTTTAGATAGAATAAATTATTGATTTATTACAAAATTAAAGTCCAACTAAAGTTCGAAAAAATTAACTAAATTTACAAAGAGTAATCTACAGAAGGAGAAAGCGATAAAAATATCGAGGATGATAAAGAAAAATCGGAGAGAACATTCGGAATATCGCTTTTTTTATTAACGTTTTCTCAGTTACAATTTTGATTACATACATATAATGGTGGACTTTTAAACACATGTCGCTATGATACAAATGACAAGGATAAAAATTTTTCTGAGTGCGTAAAAATGTAATTAGATGACAATTTCCTTATTAATTTATTGGTCATGGCAATGAGCCAACTTTGAATGTATATTAATATAATATACCGAGTCGGCCCATGTCCATATGAAGGGTAAATGTTATATCCTTGCACGCAATAGTCGCACCCTAATTCGCTATTATTTTATACACTATCCGTGCACATTCGTCGCTCGAGACTGGTCCAGTACAGTCGAACCGACACCGTAACAAGACTGAATTTGACAGACGTTTGCTGGCGCTGAACAAGACTAAAATTGAGATGATAACTACGTAATAAATAAAGCTAACGATACCAAATGTAGCCACAATGGGAAACTGTACACGACAATATTATACTTTTATACACAAGAAAAGACTTTTTACAATTCATTGCTGAGAAACCTTCTAAATGAATTAATAATTCGTACAAAAATACAGACAATTAAATAATTCTATTCGAAACGAATTCTTTGGACGATACTTTACAATTTTAGAAATTGGATGTCTTCATCGTTATGTCTGTAAGGTTGCGAAATATTAGTCTTGTTGTCGATGCAATTGATATGAGTTTTATTACTGATTTTAGAAACAGATGCCTTCAATTTCATACTCATCAGGGTGGGCCAAAAAATCCGCTTTTTTTCGAAACTAGAAACGGAACAGTGCGGTAAACTTGTCTTTTTCAGGAAGACTCGGCTTGTCTTCACCAAAAAGCAAGTTTTCCGCAATGTTCCAAAATAAAATTTGGAAAATTCGGTTTAAATTTTTTACCTATTTTTTGACAAATCTATGGACCAAAGATTATGGCGAATTTTTATATGTAAGTAGAATTTTTTTACTGAAAAATAATATAAAATTAAAATTTCAGACATTAAACTCTCCATTTTTTGTCTTCGAAAAAATGTGCTTTCGTTCATTTTCAAATAATTCTAAATTCAACCAAAAGTTTTTAATATATTTATAAAGTTATATGTATTATTTTTTATTAACAAAAACTAAAAATTCCTAATCATTTTTTGTACCGAAATTAACATATTTCAACTTTTTTGTCGCCTTCATTTGTTTTTCGGCCCACCTTAATATTCATATTATCTTGCCGATTCTGGATTCTCAAATTTTCCATTTTCTTATTAGTTTAAAAATTGTGCTTTGCAAAGCAGGATTTGTCCTTTGCCGTAATTAATTTCAATTAAATCATCCCTATAAAAAGACTATCTAATCTAAGCCCATAAAAAAGGTCAATAAACGGAAAGTTGTGCTGGGATTATTTTATTCTTCTTGATAAATGTCTAAATGCATTCTACCTATCCGAAAGACCGGAAGTATTGATGATTAGAAATTCTAATATTCCAACTTCTTATCCCTGAGCCGAGAGATGACTTGCCCATTCTTTTCATGAATAATTGTATTTTACAAACTGGAAAATTAATTCCTAATAAGCAGCACTGCTGCTATACGTGGCGAAATCCCTGAAATGATCAGTCTAAAATAAGCTTCGTGCCACTTAAACTTTTAAAGTTTAAATCTAAAATGCATTAGGGATTGGTGGCGAAAATTATTATAAAGAATAGAAAAAACGCATCTTAAGGTTGTTGGAATAAGTGACAAAAAATTACAGAAAACTAGTTTTTTCTTGCGTGAAAGCACCTTTATTTGAAGTAAGTCCAGGTAAAACGGGGGCTTTCACACTGAAAACTATTTTACCGGAATTTGCGGCAAATTCCAATACCACTAAATCTCAATTGCACCAACCCCTTGAACCCTTTATCAAGATTACTATTGTAATAAAAACATGCACTGGCTCTCGTTCCTATTAAATTAAATGAAAGCACGAATTGATGAAATATAAGATGAAAATAACGAATTATCTCGATTTGCTTATTTTCTACAGCAGTACTTTCAGTACTCTCATTTCAATATGGTTTTCAGTGATAATTGACAATAGTTTTCATTTTTATAGTATCTTTAATTGCTAGTATTTCTTTCTCGCCGATACTGACAAAAAGAAAACTTGAAATTAATTCGTTTTAGTAGGTACCCAATTCGAGAACAAGTGCAGTTTATCCAACCGTACCATGACATAAAATCGATATCTCCAGGTTAAAAGAACATTTGTCGTTTTTGAGTTGGCCGCTCAATTCCAAAGAATTCAAGTAATTCGGGAGAAATTATTTAATTTACAAGAATTCAAAGTATTCAGGAAATTCATAGAATTTAGGGAATGCGGAAAATTTATATTTACAGATTTCCAATTCGACTCTATCTCAAAAATCCAAAGAAATTCCAGCGATTTAAAAATAACGCTAACTAAATTTATATAAAACTATTTCTATTTTATTTTTAAACTTTGAAATAGCAAATTTAATGGCTTTGCCAGGCGCGTTCATATTTCACTTTTTACAATCTTTAAACAAAATAACAATTTTAAAACAAGCTAATTAGGAATTTTATTTTTTTATAAATAAACCAATGTGAGACAAAAAACTACAATTTTTTTATATTTGACATTTCCGGTGTTTCTCAATAACACGAAAATGGTTGAAATCGCCTAAATTTTATAGAATAAGATTAATTAAAGATGTTTCAATATTGTATAATAACCAAATAAATTTTTGATGAACCAATTACTTTTGCGATAATTTTTTCTACGATTTTCATTAATTTAACTTTTTTTTAAAGCTACATTGCAAGAAATTTGGATAAAAACAATATAATGAGGAATAAATTTCTTCTTGAGCTTATTATTGTTAATATTATAAAGAAATGCACTTATCAGGTGTTTTTTCGGTAGAAAAATTCCTTTTTTTCTAAGTCGATTTTTTTATATACGAACTTTATGATAATTTCAGCAAAATTCATAATTTTTTATTAACTTTATGATTTTGTAAACAAAATTTAATAAACGAATGAATTAATCAGGCATTTGCTGACAGAAAAATTTGCATTTTTCAATGTCAAATTTTTAAATTAGAAACTTCATGATAATTTCAGTAAAATTCATCATTTTTTTATCAATTTTAATTTTTAAACAAATGCATTAATTAGGCATTTGTTGACAGAAAAATCCATTATTTTTGTAGCAATTTTTTGATTTTTCAAGCAAATTTAATAAAGAAATGCATTAGTGGAGCATCTTTCGACAGAAATTTTTTTTTCCATTTCAGACTTTTTAATTAGAATCTTCATAATAGATTCAGCAACATTAATCACTAGTTGGTTAATTTTATCATTTTTAAATACACTTAACGAACAAGTGCATTATTCGGGCTTCCGATCATCGAAAAATTCGTTTTTCTTCGATGTCAGTCTTTTTAATTGGAAACTTAATGACAATTTCAGCGAAATTCATAATTAGTTGATAGATTATTTTAAACAAATTTAATAAATAAATACATTATTTGGGTTTCTGTAGATGGAAAAATGGTTTTCTTTCGATGTCAGTCTTTTTAATTAAAAAATTAATGATAATTTCATTAACACTCATACTCAGCTCTAGAAGAAGTCTGACATCAAAAGAAAGAAAACAATTTTTCCATCAACAGATGCCCGAATAATGCATTTGTAAAATTAAATTTGTTTAAAACATTTATAAAATTGATATAAAAAAAATTAATTTTGTTGAAATTATCATGAAGTTTCTAATTAAAAAAGGTGACATAGAAAAAACGATTTTTTCTGTCGATAAATGCCTGATTAATGCTTTTGTTTTAAAAAATCATAAAATTTATCAACTTATTACGAATGTGGCTGAAATTGTCTACTATAATTGGCTACTCTCTGAGATTTTCTTTTAACATGGAGGTATCGCGATATAAAAGTGCATATTCAACGACTCCATCATTCCTCGTGTGCTTCGCAAAGGGAGAGCCGAGATTCGAAACGGATGAGCGAATAAAATAAAGAAAAGACACTCCAACAATAATTTATACTCATTTATTTACAATAGATGACAGCGCACGAAACGGTTGCTCACGATTTACAATAATTTACGAACCATTACGCAGTTCCAACTTCAACAACTCTAGTGTGCAAGGCGCACGAGTCATTTCGACGTTGATAATGCACTTTTTATTGTTACGCTTAATATTTTTGTTTCGCTATCTTTTTTTCCCGTGCTCCTTCTTCCATCGATATTACGATAAACCTTTTGAGCGGATCGGTTGGCTATGCGATTTCGACCGAGTCTGTCTTAACGACGACTTCGTGTGCTTTGCTAACAATTAAAAATTTCCTATTACTTATCATTCATGTATTTTTTTCGTTTAAATTCAATTCACATTATTAGGGTATATTAGTTCATTATAATTGTTGTCATTATAATTCGTAATAATATACAACATTTGTCAATAAATCATCATCATCATCATCATCATCATCATCATCATCATCATCATCATCATCATCATCATCATCATCATCATCATCATCATCATCATCATCATCATCATCA
>NC_046662.1:88062816-88065262 GCF_010883055.1 Belonocnema kinseyi
CATCATCATCATCATCATCATCATCATCATCATTATCATCATCATTATCATCATCATCATCATCATCATCATCATCATCATCATCATTTATCCTAAAACCCCACTGCATGCTTGTGTCAAAGTCGTTCTTTCGATTTCTCTCACATGTATGCAGACACGCGCAGATTCACGCATAAAACATTCTTCGCAATTCTGTCTTACTTTTTATCGTAATTCGTAGACACACACTCGCGCTGTGGGACTGTACTGGC
This sequence comes from Belonocnema kinseyi, assembly GCF_010883055.1. Lineage (NCBI taxonomy): Eukaryota > Metazoa > Arthropoda > Insecta > Hymenoptera > Cynipidae > Belonocnema > Belonocnema kinseyi. The sequence goes on from NC_046662.1 coordinate 88,063,068, forward strand.
TTCACGCGTGGCTTACTGAACTAATGCTTGATTAATGTACGTGTACTTCTGTGAGAACCGCCTCGTGCGAACACAATACGCTCTCACAATTTTGTTATGTTTATGTATATATGTGGCTTTGTAGTCTTTGTGTATTATAAACTACATTGGCTTTCATGTATATCCTTCTTTATACATATTATTAGAAGACACTTTTCCTGTACAAACCTCAACCATGTTTCAAAATCAAAAGATTAAAAACAAACGAAAAATCCAATAGATTATACTAAAAACTAAACTTCCTACACTATTAAAAATAAACTTTTGACATTCTTCTTATCTATAATATTTAGAAAAAGTACTACAAATGTAAATTAAAACAAAAAATTGCCGAGTATTACAGCCAAGAGTCAAGTTCTCTAAATTCGCCAAATTCGCAAGTTCAAAGTTATAAAAAATCCGACTCCTGACTTGCATCATAAAAACGGGAAACTCGATTGACGTTAAACACAAGAAAAGCGTCTAAAACGGCGATGAGAGAAAATGTTCATTTAAATAACAATCCTGATATCTATATTTTCATTCTCCGTTCCATTTCTGAAGAAGACAGTAAAATATTTGTTTTGTGTGTGTTTCCTTGTTTGTTTAAATGAGTGTGTAGAGATTTTGTACATACGCGGAAAAACGCGCGACTTGATTCATAATTTCCTAAGAGCTTTCAGTTTAACTCACATCGTTTGTAAAAGAGTGGCACGAAGCGGAAAGTGACCTTCAAATTGAAAACAAATTTTTATCAAAGAAAATACAATATCTAGAAGTCATCAAATTCATTTTACAAATCAAAGAGTTACTTAAGCTAGGCTTAACCTTCCGTATGCCAATTTTTAATTTATATAAATACATATAAAAATAATTAAAAGTTTAAGAAAATAAAAAGGGTTCTTATTCGTCGATTATTATTTTTACAAATATCAATTTTTACAAAATGCAATATATAATTGATTTAATTTCATTCTGTAATTAAAATTTGCGAGAGGTACCTTTGTCTAAAATACGTGACAAGAAAATAAAATATTGTTGCAGCAGAATGAGATTTTTCGGTGCAAACGAAAGAAGAACAAACATTTGGATCCCGAGATTATTAGCATTTGATTAATTACTAATTAGATACGAGGGTATAATATTCAGCAAAGAAACATCATTTTTGTCTTGTATTAAGTCACCCTACTCGAAAAATATTGTACTTTTCGCAAATGGTATTTCTTTCATAGTCAAAGCTAGTGCTTCCAAAATGCACCGCATAGGTAAAAATAGGTAAAGTTGATTTTTGGACGCATATCGGCCCGCGAGCTTCAAGGGCACTGCTCAAAGAAAACAATGATTACAACAATCGTGTTCAATTTACATTTATGCTAAATAAAATATCTTCTTATAAATCCATGATTGTATGACAAAAAACAAAAACCAAAAAAAAAAAAAACGAATGAATGAAAAAAAAGAGGAAAAGTCGCAAAACGAATGCAGCTGCTTCTGCCACTCTTGCATCCGAGGAAACTGTACTTTCGTGCGCACTAGCGGTAAAATTACAATTGTAATGTAGACTCACGTTCAATGACACTCTCTCACTCTCGTGCTTCATTAAATATTAAAAAATAAAGATTAAAATTCGACGGAGAGCCCGACGGGCGGTAGGGTGGGCCTGTGCGCTCGCTTAAAATCAGGCTCCACACTTGAAAATCTTGAAATCGAGCACACATCACTAAAGTAGTCTTGTTTTTCATCTCGTTCGTCCACTCTCACATCTCATCGCATCTCTTCTTTTCTCTCGCACACGCTTGCACAGTACGTACTTACGCTAAACCTCTTATAGTATTATATTCATTTACTCTATTAATTATATCAATACTGTTGACGGATAGAGATTCATTCACAGATCCACGGCAGAGTGTTCGATCGTCCCTGTCGCGCGTGGTTTACAATCTTCCTTAGCGTTTCACAGTGCAGAGTCACACGTTCAGATTATTAATTTATACTTGTTTTTCTTCTCTACAATCGATTTATCACACGCCAGATCTCACTTTCGCGTCACGTCGCTTTTCTTCTCACGGATGGAGCAAGTTCAAGTGGATCAAGCATATTATTATTAACCTTCTTGATTTTCAGCCTTTTTGCCAAGTTTATTATTATTATCCTGCAGAATCATCATCATCATCATC
>NC_046662.1:88065362-88075927 GCF_010883055.1 Belonocnema kinseyi
GTCGTCGTCGTCGTCATCATCATCATCAGATGTGACCACTTTGAGAGAGAAAATACTGGAGTTGTTGCAGCTGCGTCAGACAGACAAGTTGCTGTACCATACTCTGGAGTGGATCCTGGCCTTGAGTTTGACTCTGGTGTCCCTGCTGAAGCGGCTGCGTCGAACCTCCACCAGTAGGCTGAGCAGTCGTTGACAGCATCGCGCCTGGTCCCGAGTGTTCGGCCAACAATTGTCGCTGCTGCTGCTGTTGCTGAGCCTGATGATGGGCCGCCAAAAGCTCCAAGGATTCCATTCCCATGGAGGACACGTGACCCATTTGTAGGTGCTGCTCCGGACGAAGACCAGATAGTGAGGGTTGACAAGTCAGAGGTAGGACACCGATCTGCGAGAACCGAGCAGCCGAGGAAGAAGAGGTGGCCAGATAGGAGGTGGGGAGGCTAGGATTCTCGCCCCGCTAGGGAGCCACATTTTTGGGCCTGCGCCCCCGACGCCCCCTGGTGGGGGGGCGCGGGGACTCCTGGCCTCACTGGCTCACCGCGGGGCTCTTCTTGTCTTGCTGCTGCTGACTCGCGTCCTGCGATCCCTGTATGCCGGCTCCCTGTCCACCTTGTGATCCCTGGACTACCTACAAATGATTATTTCAACACGTTAGTCAACTGGTCACTTCATACATATTTTTTTTAATCACAGAAATCTGCCATGTGTAAGGAATCGTCCATAAAATACATAAATTAATTTTAGTACGTTTTCATTTGATACATTTTTTTTATAGAAAATTAATCTTTTTTTTCTACGAAATTTACGTTTTTAGTTAAAAACTCAACTGTTTAGATGATCAGTCTTGAATTTTATTAAAAATTCGTCTTTTTGCACTAAATTAATCTTTATGTTTAAAAATTAATCTTTTTTAGTTAAAAAATCAACTTTTTAGCTGAGAATTCTTGAAATTTATTAAAAATTCGTTTTTTGTTTTATGAGAAAATAAATATTTTTGTTTAAAAATCCATTTTTTTGGTTGGAAATTAAACAATTTTGTTAAAAATTCCCCTCTTTATCGAAAAATTACTTTGGTAATTGAAAGTTTACCTATAGCATTTTTGGTCGCAAATGTCTATTTTTTTAAGGCATGTGATACTTAGAAAATTGTCGATTTTACCAGTTTTAGATTCCCCCGGCTTCTTTTCTAGAATAAATATTTTGTCTTAAAAATTTGGTCAATGATAGCGAACATGCTAACGGAACGTCCCCACACATTTTTTTGTGGGTTAATTCAAAAAGTTTTAATTTAGCAAAATGTGATTAATTTGCATAGCGCTCAGGAAATAGTATCGATTTTTTCAGTGTCAGGTTCCCCCGGTTTTTTTCCTAGGATAAGAAATATTTTGCCTTAGAAATCTGGGAAATGACAGCGAACATGCTAACGGACGTCCCCACACACTTTTTTTGTGTTTTTTATCCAAAAAAATTTGATATTGGTAACAACGTGCATGCATATTTCGAGATTATGTGTGTTACAATTCACCCGAGCGTTACTTACAAACTACACAATATTTTTGGCCGAAAACTGTGGACTTACAAATAAACATAGTAACTAATCTCCCGGAACTAACCTTGTTTGCAGGTAATCAAAGAAGTTTATTTCACAAATAATTTCCAGATTATCGGAAAGGCAGAGATGAAAAACGACGTAACCTCAAAATAATGCATATGCATAAAACTTTTATTTAGCACAATACATTTTTCTTGTTATTATCCCTCAAAAAAGAGTCCGGGGACGTCCGTTATGATATTTTATAGCATGTCCGAATTGAGTTTTTAAAAATTTTCATTTTTGTGGGAAAAAGCCGGGGAAACTGTAAGTATCACGTGCCCTTAAGTAAGAATTCAACTTTTTGTTAATATTGAACCATTTTGTTAAAAATTCGTTTTTCTTTTGCTTGAAAAATTTCGAGAGTTCTTGTTCTTGTAGCCTTACTTTCATGGGGGGGGGGGGGGGGGGGGGGGGTAAATTGCCCAAAACTGGTAACGAAGTTTATGAATAATCCCTAAATAGGAGAAACAGTAATGTTCTGAAATATTACATGGAACATTTTCTTTTGTTTGGCTCGGAGCAATCCTTTTCTACATTTATGAATATACATTTTTATGCAAGGATAAAAAAAATATAGTGAGCGTCTAAAATAATCACTCTGGCGGATGTCGTTCCATATTTATATATGCTCTATATTTGAGCCAAAACTATTAATATTTGCCCGTAGCACACACCCCTTAAAGTTTTCCATGTGATTAATGAATTTTTTTATAAACCGAGGACCATAACCTTCTTTCAAGCAATCCAAATAAAAAGTAATTTTCCATTTTCCTAGGAATCTTTAGAAAATATTTTCTATTCTTTTATTTTATTTGAAATTAGGCCGCGGGCTATTTGCACCGAATTTTTTCTAGGAATTATATGTGTCCAATATTTATTATACATCAAAATTAAACAATTTTACTGGTAAATTCAATTTTTCAAACAAAACAATAAAAATGGTAAAGTTCGAAGTTTAGTTTTTTGTTTAGTTTTAAATATTTAATTTACAATTACTGATTTTACATGAACAATCAAATATTTCGAAATGTTCAACAATGATAGAATTAGTCAAATTTCAATTGAATAATTATTTAATAATTTTTCAATTTAATTTTAATTTTTTAATTTATTTAATAATTTTAATTTTAGACTAAAACAATTTTTTAGAATGAATTAAAGCCTTGAACTGTGAATATATTATTTTGAAGTTATTTTAAAGTTGAAAATAGTTTTAAAAGTTATAATCGGGCGTTAACATTTATTCGTATACTAAAACTCCCCAATTAATACAATCTAATTTTTAATGTTAAAATCGGGAAATTCCTCAATTTTCAACTGATTCCAAATCGCATTGTAAAATCAATTACTATTCACTTCTTAATCTTTAATGTATAGTTCAATTTTAAAATTAATTATAATTTATATTCACATTTGATCAACTGAACAGTTTTGCTTTATCCAAAATTGTACGATTTTAAATGCTTCTAATTTTTAATTTTTAAGTTTTCAAAGCTGAATTTTTAAATGAAAAATGTACGCTTAAAAACTAAATTTCCAAATGCAAAATTTTTAATTCAAATATTAGCGAATTACGCATTGCAAACTGAATGATACAATTGAAAAATATAAAATTCAACTGATTATTAAAAACAGTGTTGTAATCAAACTTGGACAGATTTGCTTTCCTAAACATTTGTAAACTTCCTGGTCAAAAAATAAATTCATTGCCATTTCCCGGTTTTTCCCGGTCTCATAAAGTTCCAGGTTTCCCGATCCAATGGCCACTCTGAAGTTGTTAATATAATTAAAGCAAGTCTGCCATTGACAATTAAAAATTTGGTAAGAAATCCGAAGTTTCGCTGTTTAGATTACAAAAAAATTAGAATTTAAGAAAGATTTTTTGTAATCAAATAGCTGCAATTTTGAATTGTATCCAAATTTTTAAATTTGAGTATCAGTACTTGTTATGTAGCTGTTAACAAATTTTTTTTTACAAAATTTGGGTCCGCTTGTCGAAAACTACATCAAATACCACTTTTGGTCATATTTGATGGGTTGGTCATTTTACAAATTTAAAAAAAAAAATTATTTTTACTCTACACTAATTTTTTAGGGTTTGAATGGAGGTTTTGGACCTCGGTTTATAAAAGAATTCGATGAAAACTGAAAAAGTTATGTCGATTTTTTCTTTTTTTAAAATTGTACGCCATGTTAATTATATGGAAAATTTTAAGGGGTGTGTGCAGTAAAAGAATTTTTAGCTCAAAAAATAAGGGATACGCATACGCGGAGCTAAATTTCAAATAAAATGGAAAATTATTATCAAAGTACAATTTTTCTGAATTCTTCTAAATTCGTTGAACTATTTCTAATTACATTTGGCTTCCTTACATTATTTTAAAGTCCTGGAATTCTAAAGAATTTAAAAGGGTTTGAAATCATCAAAAATCATTGAAACGAGTACAGAAGATTCAAGGAACTCAAAATAATTCAAGTGTATTAAAAATAGTACACTTAAGCAGAGATTATTAATTCGGCGTGTCTACTCAAATCCTTGTAAAAAATTCCTTGATAATTCCAGGTTTTATCCAGGTATCTTAAGTTTTCTCCATACATAATTTTTCGCGAGTTTATTATATTATATAATGCTTTTTATTTTATTTTCTAGGAATTCAATTATTATAACAAAATATTCTTCAATATTTCAGCATGATAGATTCATTAAAAATTAAATAATACTGTAAACATAATTAATCATTTCTTGGATTTGTCGCTGAAGTCCACGAATTTGAATAATAATTTAAACAAAATTTTATTTTATCTACTGAATTCAGTGCAAATTTAGAGAAAAGAATTCGGGTACTATATTAAATTAAATAAATTTTTTTTTAATTCCTAGCTTTTCAAGTAGAAAGGGGGAGGGTCGGTAAGGCCGGTTTTTGGCCTAATTTATTTTTGGACCAAAAAATCTGAAAAAATCATGGTAGTATCTTATAAGTATCCCGAGTCGATTGCACGCTAAACGGACTACCCTCCACCCCCCTACAAATATAGGAAACACCACTACCCACCAACTGTATTTTCGAGAGATTTGACACTCTTAAACATGTATTCTGAGGTTAGCTCGGGTTTACTATGGTTTTCGGGGTCGCCGAATACAAATCTGGCGTCCTGACTTTTATCGCGTCAGGTTCAATGTCATTGGAAGGTCAAATCGAGAGAAAACGGTAAAAAAATCCAAAAAAATACGTTATAGGTTTTTGGAGTCGCTAATTACGAATCTGGCATCCGTTGAACTTTATCGCTTCAGGTTCAAGGTCATTTGAAGGTCATTTGAAGGTCAAATCGTGAAAAACCGGTAAAAAATTTTTTTAAAAATATGTTATAGGTTTTTGGGGTCGCTGATTACGAACCTGGTGTGCGCCTCAGAATACATGTTTAAGAGTGTCAAATCTCTCGAAAATACAGTTGGTGGGTAGTGGTGTTTCCTATATTTGTAGGGGGGTGGAGGGTAGTCCGTTTAGCGTGCAATCGACTCGGGATACTTATAAGATACTACCATGATTTTTTCAGATTTTTTGGTCCAAAAATAAATTAGGCCAAAAACCGGCCTTACCGACCCTCCCCCTTTGGAAATTTTCCAACCAAAACTGGAATAGTTCAATTTTAAGTTAAAAACATTAGTTAGAAAAAAATACATGTAAAAATTACTAAAATAATCCATATTTAATTGCAATGCTTGAATTTTTAACCAAAGAAAAGAACTTTCGAACAAGACGATTAGTTTTCAAAAACGAAAAAAAGACCATTTTTCAACCAAATAGTTGAATTTTAAACTAAAAAAGATCTAATTTCAACCAAAAATAGAATAGAAGATTAATATTGACCAAAAAAGACGAATTTTATACAAAATTAAACGTGAATTTTACATTAAACAGATGAATTGTCAAACAACAATTGAATAGATCCATTTTCAGTTAAAATATTCATTTTCAACCAAATCGATGAATTTTTACCTGGAATAGTTGAATATGAAACATAAATCATGAATTTGCAACCCATAATGATGAGTATTTAACTAGAATCATTAAATTTCCCAAAAAAAAAATTAAATTTCAAACCCGAAGATTAATTTCTATCAGAAAAGTCTAAATTTTTAACTAAAAAAGATAATTTTTTAACTAAATATTAATTAGTATATTTGCATCAAAAGAATTAATTTTAAAAAAATAAACAAAATAGTTATATATGCAGCTGCAATAATTAAATTTTTAATGAAAAAACTAATGTTCAGTCAAAGAAAAAAAACGAATTTTCAAAAAAAAAGTTGATCAAAAAAGTAACTTTCAACCAAGGAATCTAATCTTCATTAAAAAAAAAAAGAATTCAGAACAAAAAATGTATTAGTTGATATTTGAACCAAAAAACATTGCAATTTTCAATAAAAACTAATGGAATTAAATCAAAATGAACGAATTTTCAACAAACTACAGAAGTTTCGAACGAGATACTTGAATTTCCACCTAAAATCGATCAATTTGAAACCAAAAACAGAATATTAGTATTTTCAGTTGAAAAAATTGATTTCTCAGAAAAAAAAACGAATTTTCAACCAAATATTTTAATACAGTAATATGAAGCTACTTTTACAAATGAAGAATCCTTTTTATGAAATTTAATAATACAATTACAAAAAAAGATCAAGGTTTTTCCAGGTATATCAAAATTCCCTGCAGTGATGCCAAATAACCGCGATTTTTTCAACTGCGCATGTACCTAAAAGCGCGCGTCTATTTGAAATCAATAAATACAATCAATAATACAGATGAATATTTAAAATAAATTTTCACTTTGAAACAATAATTTAAATTCATTCTGACAAACAGCGCATTTCTTTAAATAATGTATTATTAATAATGTAATATTACAAGTATATACTTGGTATTTTTAAATAGACCCGCACTTTTCGGCACATGCGCAGTTGAAAAATTGATTTCCGTTAGGATCACAGATTCCCCAACAAATCCCAGGGTTTCCAGGTAGGGTAGACACCCTGTAATTACTAAATTTATCTGCTTTTTACCGCGTATGTGTGATGAAACAAGGGGCCAATTAAAAAAAAAACCAGAGCGGTTAATACAGACGACGCACATTGGAGTGGTTAGTTTAGAGTTTAGACGGCTATAATGCCAGAGTGGTTAGATTTTAGACGAAGCCTGCGAGAGAAGTCTTTTTAAGCATGCGGGTATCGAATCGAAGATCTGGACCAAATGACCGGTTACTTGATCCGGGCCCTCAATCGCACAGAATGGGACTGCAAATAAAATGATGACTTACCTGACTACCAGGTCCTCCTTGTGGAGGTCCTGGGCCACGGTCCGGTGGCCAGGAATTGCCAGGTGTAGGTTCCGAGTGGAACTGGTGCGGATGCGGAGGTGGTCCACCCGAATTGTCATGACTATGAGGATCCAGACTATTCGCAGCATCATATTGTGTGTTCTCCAGCCGTGTAATTAGTCGTTCGTCCTCATCGCCAAATTCACCGCCCATCAGAGACGGTTCGCCCACTACCATCACATCCTGCTCCAGGATTAAAGAGAAAAATCCATCAATTAAAATGAACTTTCGGCCTTTTAGCTGTCTTAATTTCAGTGTTACATCATACAAGATTCGAGGGGAAAACCACTCCTAAAAATGTAGCCCAGCATTCTGAATGACTTAAGATTACTCCGGATTACATGAAATTACGCTGGATCACTTTGTATAAACCAGACTTAGGCAAATTTTTAGCTAAAATGGATTACTTCCTTAAAAAATTGCTAAATTTTCAAGAAAATAGTGCATTTTTTGTAAATAAGAATATTAACTTTCTATCGACAAAGACGAATGTTTAACACAATGCATACATTTTCAGCTAAAAAAGATACATTTTTAACCGAATAGTTGAACTTACTTTAACTTACTCGAATTTTTTTCTAGGAATTATAGGTGTTCAATATTTATTATACAAAAAAAAGCAACAATTTTACTAGTAAATTAACATTTTCAAGCAGAACAATAAAAATGATAACGTTCAAAGTTGCATAAAATGATGCTGGATTACTTCACATAAACAAGACTTACGTAAATTTTAATCTAAAATATATATTTTTTATATGGTTGAATTTTCCAGAAAATATTGAATTCTTTTCAACTAAGAACATTAATTTTCTATCGAAAAAGGCGAATGTTCCACAAGCACATCAATTTCCAGCTGAAAAGAATATACTTGTAGCCTAATAGTTGAATCTTCTAAATTGAACCAAAAAACAATGATGTTTCAATAAAATAGGGTAAATGTCAAACAAAGCGATAAATTTTGAACTAAAATAAAGAATCTTTAAACAACAAAATTGACTTTTCAACAAGATTGTGGAATTTTGTACAAAGTAGATTAATTTTTAACCAAAATAGATGAATTCTCAACGAAAAATGTAATAATTGACATTTCAGCCCAAACCACTCAACTTCAACTCTAAGATTAGTTTTCTACAAAGTAGATTAATTTTTCACCAAATAATTGAACTTTTAACGAAAAATTTAATTTTCAGCTGAGAAGATTCATTTTCTACCAAAAAGACGAATTTAAAAATAATACATGTATTTTTAAACAAACAGTTAAATATTCAACTAAAGAGATAACTTTTCATCTATACAGTTACATTTTTAACTAAAAAACACATATTTCCTACCAAAATAAAGCACTTACATTTTTTATTGTAAAAAAAATCAATTTTTTATAAAAATATCCAATAAAGAATCTTTAAAACTAAATCTACATTTAAAAAATAAATTTTCGACCAAAGAGAAGAATCTTGAGATTAAATGAAAAAGCTAAAAAATGAATTTTTAACAAGTATTTTAAAAACCAACCAGGATTTTGAATTTTTAATCAAAAAGATTAACTTTCTATCAAAACCGACAAATTTTTAACGAAATAGTTCAATTTTCAACAAACTGGTTGAATTTTCAACTGAAAAAGATAAGTTTATCAAATCAAAAATGTACAAGTTAAATTTTTAGTTAAGAAAACTAAGTTGAAACTAATAAAATTGAATTTTCAACAAAAAGTTAAAAACTTTAACTGATCAATTTTCAAGTAAAAATTAAATGTTTACATTTTCAATTAAAAAAAGAAATTTTTTACAAAAAAAAAATATTCAGCAAAATACTCAAATTTATAATAAAGGGAATGCATTTTCAAATAAAATAAAGAATCTTCATAGCTAAATTTATATTTAAAAAAAAAATTAATTTTAACCAAAAAGAGGAATCTTTAAATAAAATTAAAAAGCTAAAAAATGAATTTTTAACAAGTAGTTTGAAAACCAACCAGGTGGTTGAATTTTCAAACAAAAAGATTAACTTTCCACCAAAAATGAAAAATTTTTAACGAAATAGTTCAATTTTCAACCCACTTGTTGAATTTTCAACTGAAAAAGGTATGTTTATTAAATCAAAAATGTACAAGTTAAATATTTGGTTAAAAAAATTAATTTTCAAACAATAAGACTCAATTTTCAACAAAAAGTAAAGTAGAATTTTCAACTAAAAAAAATGTCATCCAGGCAACAGTTTAATTTTTTAATAAAAATTATCAATTTTCAAGTAAAAATTAAATATTTATATTTTCAATTAAAAAATAAATCTTTTACAGAAAAAAATATTCAACAATATACTCAAATTTATAATAAAGGGAATGAGTTTTCAACTAAAATAAAGAATCTTCAACTGGAATACTTAAATTTTCAACAATAATAGTTCAATTTTCGATCAAAGGAATAAATTATTTGACCAGACAGTTAAATTTGCAAGTGGATTAAAAGTAGAGTCATTTGACTTTCAAGTGGATTACAACAGATACAATTGCGTTACCAGATTACTGTGGATTAATAGTCCAAATAACCGAGCGGTCCACGGATTACCAGATTGATTTCCCCCTCGATACAAGTAAATCGTTCCAAAGTATCGGGGAAATAAATAATTGATAAAATATTGAACTCTACTAACCTGGGAGGCAAGGGAAAAGTTGGGGCCAGGTGATCTTTTTTTATTACTTGGCGCTGGAGGTGCATTGTTTCCAGGACCTGATGTGCTACCTTTTCGCTTTCTTCTCTTACTAGCTGGCCGCTGAGACTCTGAAATAAAATACAATGGAAATTGAGAAACACGTGTCTTTTTGCACACACCTAGCAATTCTTCTAAGCGTATGCATTGACACTAATTTAATCTATATCACTACCCAGCTGTGGACCTTTCTCAGTATCAAAGGTCTCTGATGTATGCACGTTAGTCATACAGGCACGCATGCAGCGACAGACAAATGCACAGATACTTTACATCTTTCTCTAGTCTAGAGAAGCTACGTACTTAGACTTATTCGACGACATTTTTCCCATATCTTTTGCCGAGAAACAACATATTCGATGAAATATTGTATAATGTCGCGCACGCTTGGTTCCAAGGCTCCTTCGACCTTAGAAAGGATATACGGTAGTAGGTACCAGCTCAAGTGCGAAAGAGGAGCGAAAATTCAGGTAAGAACGGAAACGCGGTGTGCGCGCATACGCACGATTGCGAGGAGCGATCAGACCGTTTGCAAGCGGTTCGGGTCCAAAGTGTGCAACCAAGGATAACCAAGGAGGGAGTGCACTCGATTATACAGAGTGTACACTAAATATAGGTTTCGAATTTAGGTCTTCGACTTCGTCATCAAGTTAAACATTATTACTGCAGTAGAGACAAAGATATTTTTTGCTGCAGAGAAAGTAAACAAAGAGGGGGGAAAGTTTTGATCTTGCGATTAATTTATGAGCATTTAATTCATATATACACACGTGTGACAACACCTTCTCCCGTCGTTCGAACACGGAAAATGTCGAGGCTCGAACTTTTGGTAGGATATCTCATATCTAATAAAGGATCATCCCTAAACTAAGTTACCAATTCTGGA
>NC_046662.1:88075937-88106431 GCF_010883055.1 Belonocnema kinseyi
CCCCCCCACCACCACCATTGTTGACAACCTTTGATTTGATTATGACCCCCTACCCGGAAAATAACGCAGCCTCTAGGTAAAACCTGATTTTCCGATTGTACTGGACTTTGTGTGTGTTTATAACGAGTCAAGTTGCCTATATGCCTAGATTGTCTACGAGACCGCGTGGTGAGTTATAAACTTCGGCCCAATTGAATTTTATGTGACAGTTAATCCGAATATCATTGCATTTTTAAACTAAAAACATGTACACTTTTAACAAAAAATGAGATATTTAGACTTTTAATTTTTTTAAATAATTTGAAATTATAAAAAAAAACGAATTTTCTAACAAATAATTGATTTTTCAAAATGAATTATTAAACTTCCAAGACAAAATGATAAACATTCTATACAAAACAGTTGAATTATAAGAGAAAAATATGAAATTTTGATATGAAAAAGTTTAATGTATACCAAAAAATACGAAATACCAAAAAAAAATGCAAGAAATTTCAACCCGAAAGTTTAATTTTCAACTAAATTAAATTATTTAAAATTTTTACAAACAAATTTTTAACAAACAAGTTCAATTTTAATAAAAAGTTAAATTTTTACCTAAAAAATAACCACTTTCGACAGAAAATGGAATAGATTAATCTTCAATTACCAAAGTAAATTTTTAACAAAAAAAAAGGCATTTTTAACAAAACAGTACAATTTCCAACGAAAGAGATGAATTCTTAATTAAGAATTTTTAAAACAAAACCAAATATTCTACCGAAAAAACGGCTTTTTACAGAATTAAAGAATTCTCAACCAAAAAGTTGAAATTTCAACTAAAAAATATGAATTTTTAATCAATAAGATTAATTTACTACCAAAAAGACAAATTTTCAATAAAATTGAAGAAATCTCAATAAAAAAAGTTGAATTTACAACTAAAAAAAAAACCAATTTTCAAGAAAGAATTTGTTCAACTTTTTAAGAAAGTAGTTCAACTTTAACCTAGTTGTTAATTTTTTTAAATGTAAGTTTTTAAATAAAGATTAATTTTTTACCAAAAGAAAAAGAATTTTCAAAAAAATTCAAGAATTCTCAAACAAAAAGTTGAAATTTCAACTAAGAAATATGAATTTTTTGACCAAAAGATTAATTTACTAACAAAAAAAAACAAATTTTCAATAAAATTCAAGAATTCTCAATCAAAAAGTGGAATTTTTAAGAGAGAATTTTTTTTTACTTTTTAAGAATGTAGTTCAACTTTAAAACCTAGTTGTTAATTTTTTTTTAAATATTAATTTTTGAACAAACATTAATTTTTACCGAAAGAAAACAACAATTTTTTAATAAAATTCAAGAATTCTCAAGAAAAAAGTTGAATTTTAAAGAATGATTTTTTTTCTACTTTTGAAGAAAGTATTTCAACTTTAAAACCTAGTTGTTGACTTTTTTTTTAAATATGAATTTTTAAACAAGATTCATTTTTTACCAAAAAAACGAATTTTTAAAAAAATTCAAGAATTCTCAAACAAAAATTGAATTTTCAACTAAAAGCGATGAATTTTTAAGAAATATTTTTGTTTTTAATTTTTAAGAAATTAGTTCAACTTTGAAATCTAGGTGTTGATTTTTTTTAATATGAATTTTCAAACGAAGATTAATTTTTTACCGAAAAAACCGAATTTTGAACCAAATTCAAGAATTCTCAAAGAAAAATTGAATTTTAAACTAAAAGCGATGAATTTTTAATGAAAAAGATTAATTTACTAAAAAAAAGGCGAATTTTCAATAAAATTCAAGAATTCGTAACCAAAAAATTCAATTTTTAAGAGACATTTTCTTTCACTTTTCAAGAATGTAGTAAGTTTGAAGCCTAGTGGTTAAATTTTTGTTTAACTATGCCTTTTTAAACAAAAAGATTCATTTTCTACAGAAAAAAACGAATTTTTAACAAAATTCAAGAATTTTCAAACAAAAAGTTGAATTTGAACTTAAAGAGATAAACTTTTAATCCAAAAGATTAATTTAATACCAAAAAGACGAATTTTTAATAAAATTAAAGAATTCACAACCAAAAATTTGAATTTTGAACTAAAAGAGATGATTTGTTCATCAAAAAGATTAATTTACTATAAAAAAGACGAATTTTCAATTAAAACAAAAAACTTTTAAACCTAGTTGTTAAGTTTTTTGTAAATATGCATTTATAAACAAAAAGCTTAACTTTCCACCGAAAAAAAATGAATTTTTAACAAAATTCAAGAGTTCTTAACAAGGAAGCGGAAGTTTCAACTGAAACAAAATGAATTCTTGAACAAAAAGATTAATTTACTATAAAACAGACAAATTTTTAATAAAATTCAAGAATTCTCAACCAAAACGTTTAATTTTCAACTAAAAACATAAATTTGTGAAGAAAAAAATTAATTTCTCTAAATTCTAACCGGTTAATATACATGTAACGTTACTTTGAGTGATAACGTACTTTATGGATTCTTAAAGATAATTAATTATACATAAAAGGAACGGAATTTTGGTCTTTTATTAAAAATCATCGAACACTGTATCAACCTTTCTGGGGCAACTTTTGATTTTCTAGGCTTGGAAATTGGAGGAGTTGTGTCTATTTTTTTATTATTTGGCATTTGGCGGCACCGGTACCATTTTTAGAAACCGACAAAGCAGCGTTGGAACCAAATGGCGCGAGCAAGTTTGCGGACTAAAAAGGGAAGGTCGAATAAAAAATCGATATCTTTAAAATTGATTCGCGAATGGAAACCGTAGCAGACCGGCTTGCTGACTGGCTCCACTGGCTGGTGGTTCTCATGTAAAGCAACTGTCCGTCTACCTCTCTTACCCGGCGGGGCAACCATCCTCTGCCACTTCTGGAACAGGGTCGTCTTCAGGCAATCTCGCGGCGATAATGCGTACGCTTTGTGCCTCGACATAAGCTCTTGCATTGGTTCTAGAATCACGCATAACTGAAAATAACAAATAAAATTCATTAACTTCCTAAACTCTTCTCAAATTCTCTTTAGATTCTAAACGGGTTCGATTTAAACAAAACATTATATTAATACGGGGCTCGTATCGACTATAATAAGGCTTTAAAAAAGTCGGATAAAATGACAAAGAAAGTCGTATGGAATTGCGAATTTTTTTAAAGATAATATAAAAGCAGCATCAGACACTGAATGACTGAAATAATACATTTATTTCTTTAGGGAAAAAAAGAGTATCACATTCTCATTGTTTGTCAAATGCTCTTTGCACAATCAAAATAAACATTAAATTTAAAACAATTTTAAACAGTTGTCATTATGCTTGAAGGATTCTGAATTTTAGATTAAAATATTTCTTTCGTAACTGTTAAACTTGTCCACTTGAATTATTTTTTTGTTAAGTAATGGATTTTACTGAAATAAACAGAAATTGG
Organism: Belonocnema kinseyi; assembly: GCF_010883055.1. Lineage (NCBI taxonomy): Eukaryota > Metazoa > Arthropoda > Insecta > Hymenoptera > Cynipidae > Belonocnema > Belonocnema kinseyi. Next base: position 88,079,356 of record NC_046662.1, read on the forward strand.
GATAATGGTATTGATGTGATTGAGGGATCTGTGCAAAATATAAAAGAATTTTACCTAATTAGTAAAAAAAACTAAGATCTACAATTTTACAGAAAGACTTTTTGATCAAATACAAAATTCTTGGAGTTTATCCTAAAACGATTTTCGACAACAATAAAAAACTTTTTTTCATGGTGAATCTTTTTTTGCTTATTTTGCATCAAATTATTCCTGGTAAAAGAGATTACTATTCAATCTTAAATAAAAAATTGTAATAGAGACACTAAACTCATAATTCTCAACCCAAAGACGAATTGTTAACAAAAGCATTGAGTTTTAAAGTTTAGATTTTAAGAAGTCGAATGGTTTAGAAAATAGTACAACTTTTTTGTTGAACTATTTTCGAAGCCATTCATTTTTCGTCCGTTTAAAACCAAGAAAGATGGATTTTCTATGAAATAATTGAATTTTCAGCCTGCAAAGATCAATGTTCCAACAAATGGTTGAATTTTCAAACAAAAGAGATTACATTAATTAAAGTTGAATTTTTAGAATTGAATCTTCATGTAAAAAAAAACAAATTTTTTAGAAGGCACTTCAATTTTTAACAGAAAAGTTCATTTTCAATCAAAAAAGAATAATTTTAAATCCAGAAGTATAAATTTTTTATTCAAATAACAAATTTTCAAACAGATTTTTAAATTTTCGACCGAAACAAGATGACTTTTGAACAAAATAATTTAATTTTCAAGGCGTAAAACCTAATTTTTATTAAGATGGTTCAATTATCAACCTGAAAAATTAAATTTGAACAAATAGATCGTTTTTAACCAAGAAAGTTGAATTTTTTTTAATAATTAATTTTTAACCTAAACAGTTTCATTTACAACCAAACTTTCATCACAAGAGATAACGAATTTTCTACAAAATAGATTAACTTTTGACAAAATAATTGAATTTTCATTCCAAAAAGACAGATTTTTTAAAGAAAAGTTCAATTTTTAACAAAAAAAGTTCATTTCAACCATCAAAGATGAATGTTCAACCAAAAAGTATGACTTTTATATCATAAGAGGAATTTGAAATACGGAAGGATGAATTTTCTCTCCAAAAAGGCGAATGGTCAACAATATGCTTAAATTTTCGACCGAATAAGATGGATTTTCAATAAAATAATTAAACTACCTACAAAATAATAAAATCTTTAAGAATGAACATTAAATAAAAAAGAATTGGATTTTATTATTGGGTTCTCTTAATCTAGTTCGCATTTGCGCGCAAAAACCAGAATAAGGGGGAAGTTTTTTTAAAACAAGGGAAAAAGCATAGAATTCTTTTAAAAGATTTGCTAAGGCTTACAATATAAAAAAAATGAAACTTGGCGAGGCGCAGCGAGGAAGGTTAGGCTATAGGAGCGAGCAGATTAGTTATAAGGTGCGGATGGATAGTACTTTTTCTAAAAAAAATCAAACTTATGAATATGGATTAACCAAATTATAAATTTTTCAATTTTAAACGCTCCTGATCAAAAGTTTTCAAAATATGAAGCTTTAATGAAAAATTGTTCAATTTTAAAAGTTTCATTGCGATTAAAATTGAAACTACGTATAGCAAACTTCTGAGAAGAACAGGAAAAAGTCAATTAGTCGTATTTTTTCAAGCAAGTCGAAAAGAGCCAAAAAGTCGCACGATCCGAGAACCCTATAGTAAGAGAGGACTGGTGAAAGCGCTGAGGGATCGAAAGAAGGTGGATCGTAACCCGGATTCTTTCTACTTTCGCGAACATGAACACGACTTAGGCCTAGATAAAGTGAAGAAACTGAAACGCTGCTATAAATTTTTGTATTGTTCAGAGGGCCAATGACCACTCAAACTATACGTTTCCTGTAGGATAAAAAAATGGAAGTTTTTTTTCTGTAAACGAGAGATAGAAGTACTACGCGAAAGATTGGAAAACGTTTTTTTTTCATTCAAGGAAGGACTTTAAGGTGACATGCATGAATGGTTGATGAACTTACCCTAAGGTAATTGAGGGTGGAATTAGTTATCCCTTGCCTCGTGATGTTTTTACTAATTTGTTCTAATAACGCTGGGTCCTGCTGCGTAGAATGCATTCCAACAACAGATCTCGGTACGAATTCTCGATGCTGCCTCACGGTCATATGCCACGACTTTATCCTCATGAGATCGTCAAAGGTGAATTCAAGAATTAGCCTACCCTCCGTACACACCTGAAACGGGACAGCAGGCTGTATACCTCATCGTTAGTTATGAACCGATTAAATGAAAATATTAAAAACTTAATCAAAATGATAAGTAGTTTACAAAATAATCGGGATAACAATGTAAATTCATTAAACATAATGCAGGGCAACTCCTCAACCTTGACAACAGCGTTAATTATTGAAAAAGAACAATGAGTCACAATTTTAATCAAAAATACCATTCTAATTTGTAAAATTAATTTTTTAAGTATAAAATTTCTTGTTGGTATTGAATTAAAATTAAAATTTTGGTTCCCATTTGTTCCAAATGATGTGACCCTGCCGTAGCTACTCAACCGGCGTATACCCTCTAAATTTAAATTAGTAGAAACATTTCGAAACGATTAGTATAATTTGACTATCAATTCGCGAAATTTGTGATTTGGCGAGTGTAGATTTTTAAGAAGGATAAAATCGGTGAATGTTAATATTATGGTCTTCAAGTTTAAATGAAGAATCAAACTCACCTTCGTGAACATCGGTTTCGCATGATGCGTGACCATAACGCAGTGATCACAGTCTAATGTTATACTCGTATTGTGAAACGATTCCTTTGGATGCTTCATATTATAGTAAAGTTCCGTCACTCCACCCTCAAATATCGAGCGAAAATACCTAGGTATTAGCGTCCTTCCTATAGCTGAAATAGAATAACGAAATGTTATAAATCGTTTGTAAGTACAAAAGGAGAGGTGAAATGGTGAAATTTATGCAGGGTGTCGATTAAGATTTCAATATTCCATTTTCCAATTCATTAAAAAATCTTTTTTACATATTCATCAAGGAAGGTGTAAAATTTGATAAAATTGTGTAAAACTTGACCCCCCCCCCCCAGTTTTTGTCAAATGTACACGTTTTGAGACCCCCTGAATCCGAAAAACAGGTTTTTACGAATGTCTCTGTCTGTATGTCTGCCTGTGAACACGATAATTTTTGAAAAAATTAATCTATTATATTGCCCTTTGGTACACTCGTTTTGTGTCCTAAACTAATGGTCAAGTTCGTTAACAAGTCATTTTGGATGAAAATTCAAAAAGTGGACATATTTTGAATATTTTTGAGACCACTTTTTTAAAAATTCAAAAATTCTCTGTACTGCTATTCATATAATTCAAAAAGTTCAACAATTTATCCTAATGACTTTTTTTTGAAAAATCAAAAATTACTAGAGTTATAGCATTTTCAAAATCCAGAAAAACAAACTAAAATTAACATTTCAAGCCAAACAACTCATGATATGAAAAAAAGTCAGGAGAAGAAAAACTTTGCTTTTTGAAAGCCCTAGAAGATTACGATAAAAACATTTTTAATTTGGTCGAAAAGTTGAAAATTTCAAATTTGATCGTACCAAAAATGTTTCAAACCACATTTTTCATGATTTAAAAATTGTATGTACGGTTGCTCATAGTAATCAGAAACTTAAACAATTTATCCCCATGACTTTTTTCTATAAAAAGAAAATGATCAGAGTTAGAGCATTTTCAAAATCCAAAAAAAACAAACTAAAATGAAAATTTTAAGCCAAAAAACGCATTGTATGAAAAAAAGTCAAGAGAAGAAAAACTTTGCTTTTTGAAAGCCCTACAGGACTATGATAACAACTTCTTTAATTTGGTCGAGAAGTTGAACACTCCAAATTTGATCGTACCAAAAATAATGAAAAATCCAAAAATTCCATTTTTTGTTCACACTATGCAAGATACGAAAAAAATGAAAAAGCTCAAAATAAGACAAAACTTGTTCATCCAAAAAAGAGCTATAATTTTTGATAGGACACGTAGTTTTTGCTTTAGTTGTAAAAAATATCATTCAAAATAAAAATATTAAATTTGTTTGAAAAAACGAGACAAGGTAGAAACTTACATTACCAGATAAAAGTTGTTCGCCTAAAAAGATCGATAAATTTATTGTTAATTATTTTTCGATAGGACGAGTAGATTGTCTTTTAATCGTAAAACATAAGATTGAAAATTAAAAAATTAACTTTTTGGAAAAAGCACAGGCAAGACGAAAGAGGACATAGGCTCCTATATAGGTTCCTGTATTAGACCCTATGCAGATGCGCAGTAGTTTTTATTTAATCGTAAAAAACAACATTAAGAATAAAAAAATTATAAAAACAAGGAAATAAGAATTAGTATGATTAAATTTTTATGCATATTCTGAATTGTAATGATATACATTTATCGAAATTACACAGTTAAAGATCAGCTTAGAATACAATTTACAGCAAAATAAGAAACAAATACAAAAATAATCATGATAAATACAATTTGCTTTTTATTTTGCAATTTTTTAATAAGTAATCCCTGGCAGAGTTGCATAAAAATGTATTATAATTGATATATGAAAGTGTTGTGTATAATGTAGAAAAGTTGACAGGTTGGACAAAATCGAGTGCGAAGCACGAGATACGTGATGAGAAAGTGTTCGTTAAAGCCAAAAGAGCTTTAACAAAAGAGAGTTCAAAATCACAAAATTACAGTTGTCGGTCCGTTTACCTTTGATTTTAAAAGGTCTGTTCCCAAATGCGGCAAAAATGCAAAGACTAAGCGCGGAGTGCGATTGCCCTCAGTCGCGTGCTGTAGGTGCGCTCAAACTCTCGAGCTAAGCTTTTTTAACGAAAGAGAATTCACAATCACAAAATTACAGTGGTGGATGTTTTGAGTCTTAACTTTAACATGTTTGCCCAAGACTGTGCGAAAATATAAAGATCGAGCACAAAGCGCGAGATAAATACAACATCGAGCGCGAAGCGCGAGAACCAGCAGTCGCGCGCCTTAGGCGTGCTCAAACTTGCGAGCGAAGCGTGCCGCGCGCATGAGAATGTGCCCGCGTAGCTGGCAGATTTTTTTTTACAGTTTCCCAAAATGCATAAATTTAATAAGTTTTTGAAGTTTACATTATCGAAACGAAAAAAATTATTTCACGAAAAGTGTGATCGACACCCTGTATAATTGTATTGTATACGAAATTATTTCAGTGTGAGAATGAATGTTGATGAAAATGTTGATGAAAATGTTGAAATAAATGATTAGAATCGTCCCAATCAATATAAGCTTTCGAAAATATGTGAAAGCAAATCATGGTTTCTAAACGATTTCACTAATTGCAGACTTTACAGGACGAAATGATTTCAAAACAGAGAAAATAGGGTGATCTTTCGCAGAAATAAGGGAATAATATAACACAAAATTATGATAAATAAAATTAATGTAGAGACCACCTTGAGTTCAATAGAATTGAATTTTCGATCAAAAAATATCACATAAAAATGATTAAATTTACATCAAACAAAAAGTAAATTATCAAAAAATAGATTCATTTTTTAAACCAATCAATCCATAAATTCTCAAACAACAACGTATACGTTTTTGAATACCTTAGGAAACGTTTAAGGGTTAAATAAAAAAATTATTTTTTTTTATCAAAAAAGATAAATTTTTAACAAGAATTAAATCTTTAACAAAGAAAAAATGTTAGTCAAAAAAGAAAAATATCAACGAAATTATTGAATTTTCAAGCCAAAACGGGAAATTCTCTACAAAACAGTTGAATTGTCAGCCCGTAAATATAAAGATTTAATTAAAAATAAAATTTTCAACCAAACTGTTCAATTTTCCACAAAAATAGTTTCATTTTTGATCAAAAAGATTAATTTTTACTTAAGAAGATTGACTTTCAACAAAGATACGAAATTTCAACAAAACCTAAGAATTTTCAACCAAACAGTTGCATTTTTTAAGCAAACTGACAAAAATGTTACCAAAACTGATGAATTTTTAAGCTTAAAAATATAAATTTTTAACCAAAAAAAGTTTAATTTCCTTAATGGGTTATATTAATTCAGTTAAAATAAAAAAATACAGGAACGAAGAGAAATTCTTCAAAAAATGGGGAAGGAGGGTGAAGTCTGCAATTATTTTATCAATTATATTTATAATCACCTAATGTTTCCAGCACTAAAAAAAGATTAATTGAGACCAATTTTTGTAAATACTCTCTAGATTCGAATTAGTGATTTAATTTTATAGAGCAATAATGACAAAATGATTGTCCTAATTACTTTTTTTCATTTTGAAGAATGTAAATCTTTACTGAAGAATTTTGAATTATTTAATTATTGCCGTTCTAGTATTTTATGTACTACAAATAAATAATTGTGTGGAAAATGAGTGTAGTGAGACTTACAGTAAACGTCATTCGACTTACAATATCTCTTCGGTCCATCTTCAAGGCAAAACGCTAGTGTGAGGGTTGCATCGTCTTCGAAAAATTCAGTCGCGAATGCGTCCCACCATAGGTTATCGCTTTCCTGAAACATAAAAAGTCAAGAGGTTAAGAACAGTAACTCATTTAATCGATTATAAAATGAAAATAGAAGGAATCATTTTTATATCTTGAGTAAACTGAAGAGTGGCAAGCCGAAACCACCTAAACGAAAAATTTTACAAAATCCCTTTTTATGGTCTCAAAAATTATTTAATTCAAGGCGATTTTTCAAATTCAAAATTAAAAGATGTTTTATAAAAATAAGTAGTAAAGTAAAAATTTGTGAAATATATCAAATCAATTAAATGTATTAACATTATTATATTTCATACGGATGGATCATTGATATTTTAAATATTACAGTTTAAACAATTATTCGTCAAAATTTTAGAAACAAAACATGAACTAATAAGCAAAAATAATAATTTATTAACGTTTTTCAAGATTATAGTTTCAACAAATTATTTCATTAATCTAGAGGTTGGAAACTTACGAACAAAATTTTTCAATCGTTTAGGATAGGTACTTTTGCCTTGAATATAGTTAGTTTTTCCTTAAAGATAGGTAATGTAGCCTGGATTCCTGGAAACCTTGTCAATAGATTCAATTCAACATCTGATTTTTGACTCAAATATCGGTTTCAATCAATTACAATCCTTTAAAAGAATTTCTAATACACGGTACGCGAAACTTTTATACGATCAAATCTGTAGAATTTGAGACGGTGCAGTTGTTGAAGAATAACAAAAACAGGGTGTCTACCCGGTGGTTGATTTTAAATTCTCAGTTTTCTCCCGGGTAATTGTCAATTTTTTCTAATTAACTAAAAAAGGTTCCAAAAATTGTAATGATTTCAAACGACTTTTATAGATTTTAAGGGCATGTGATACTTACAGTTTCCCCGGTTTTTTTTTCCACAAAAATGAAAAATTTTAAAAACTGATTTCGGAGATGCTATAAAATATCATAACGGAAGTCCCCGGACTCTTTTTTGAGGGATAATAACAAAAAAATTTATTGTGCTAAATAAAAATTTTATGCATATGCATTATTTTGAGGTTACGTCGTTTTTCATCTCTGCCTTTCCGATAATCTGGAAATTATTTGTGAAATAAACTTTTTTGATTACCTGCAAACAAGGTTAGTTCCGGGAGATTAGTTACTATGTTTATTTGTAAGTTCAATGTTTTCGGCCAAAAATATTGTGTAATTTGGAAGTAACGCTCGGGTGAATCGTAACAAACATAACCTCGAAATATTCACGCACGTTGTTAGTAATATCAAACATTTTTTGATAAAAAAAAAACATAAAAAAAGGGTGTGGGGACGTCCATTAGCATGTTCTCTATCATTTCCCAGATTTTGAAGACAAAATATTTCTTATCCTAGGAAAAAAGTCGGGGGAATCTAACACTAAAAAAATCGATACTATTTCCGAAGCGCTATGCAAATTAATCACATTTTGCTAAATTAAAACATTTTTGAATTAGCCCAAAAAAAAGTGTGTGGGGACGTCAGTTAGCATGTTCGCTATTATTTCCCAAATTTTTAAGACAAAATATTTATTATTCTAGAAAAAAAGCCGGAAGAATCTAAAACTGGTAAAATCGACAATTTTCTAAGTATCACATGCCCTTAAGAGATTTCTAAACATTAAAAAAATGTCCGATTTGAATAAGGAGATTTAAAAAAATTGTAATTCTGATTTAAAACGGAGAATTTCGTAAAATATTTATAATTTTGTATTTGAACAGAAATTTTTTCATTACCTTCTTATAAATCAGAATAAAAATTATTTTCCATAATTCTCGTTCTATGTCAAAAATTCTCTTACCCAAACATTCCTTACGAAAATTACGTTTCCTAAAGTCTAAATTATAATCATTTACCGAAATTCCTTCTTCCAAAGAAAGAATGTTCATTCTTTGCAGATATTCTCTATTCAAGTCAAAATTACAATTCTTTACGGAAATTCTCTATTTCAAGACACGATTACAGTTATTTCCAAAGTTTTCCTGTTACAAGTCAGAATTATATTTATTTAGAATATTTTATAAAATCAATATAAATTGAATAAAACCATTTTTGATCAACATTTTTGAGTTAATTTTTCTTATAGTAATGTTATAATAATAAGAGAAATAATAATAATAATAATAATAATAATAATAATAATGAGACATATAAATAAAATAAACAAGAAGTTTGAGTTTTTATGCAAGCAAACCGATTTCTGGAGGGTGAATTATTTTTGTTTTCCCTAAATATTGAATGTTCAAATTTTTATCGTAAACGATATGTAAAATAATATAAATTATTATAAGGAACATGTGTTCACGCATAAAACTCACAGGATTATGTTCCTTTTAAAATAAACATACAAAAATTGGCAAACAGTACAAGTGTTTTTTTTAATAGTCTTTTTCTCTTCAAACAAATCGACCCCATTTTGTTAATTTTAAACTGTTATCAAGTTTTCCGACCGATTTTGAAAAAGGACAGTAGATAAAGTTCGCCAGTCTGGAAAGAACATGGGCATATCTAAATTATGCAAAAAACTAACAAAGTTTAAAGAAAAAATTGAATTTTTTAAAATTCTGGCCTTGAAGTATTGGAACCTTCCTGATTTGAAATTAATTTGCTTGTTCCTTGATTGAAAATCTCGGTTAATAAAATGATTTCTTTAAAACTGTAGTTTCGAAAAATATTAATAAGTGCATGCCAACAAATTTGAAAATTATTATTGAAGTTCCTTAGTGAAATTTTTTTTCAACTTTACGACTTTCACAAAGCACGGAATTATTTAAATTAATCCAACAATAGAAATATTTCAACTAATCCCCATTGATCAATTTTTAAAATGTTTTTTAACAATATTTTTAAAATTCCCGGCCAACAAAAAAATTCCCGGTCATTTTCCAGTTTCCCGGTTCAGCGGCCACACTGATTTATAGCATTTTGCCGAACTAGTTTAGTAAAAGGAAAAAAAAATCTCGAAACTCGGTCGACGATAATCACAACAACGTGTCAATACGACTTGAGCAGTGGGATTGAGATTACAAGCGGTACAAGAGGGTTGTTAGAGGTGCAATATACATGAAATTGTAGAGTGTAGAGCGAAAAGAGCATTGGTCACGGTGAAGGACGAAAAGGGTCGGAGAGCGTTGTACTCAAGAGTTGAATAACGCATGACTGTCTGGCTTGAAATTATAGCATTCCACCCATCCCCACCTCCTTTTAGAAAGAACTACCCCCTGGCGCTGTTCACCGTGTTTTCATTCAATTATGCATTTTGCCGCGGGGCCTGTCCTCGTTATTTTCGCGCGCCCTTTTTTCTCTTTTCGACTTTTCTCTGTTTTTAATTTTTTTTAAAGGTCATTTTTTTGGGCCCATCAGAGTTCCAAGGTGGCGAGATTTGTAGGCACGACGAGAGGTAGTTCTTACGCATCCTCCCGGTAGTCGTTCCCACACAGTCGACGCGCGGAGTAGTCAGACAACTGGTTTTCGCACGTTCGAACAGTCACGAACAACCGGGACCAAAGTCTTATATCTTAGAGCATGCATCTTACGCGCACTCATGATCATTTGCGTTCTGTTTGTCTCATAATTTAGCTTTTAGTCGCACCTGAGAATCAATAACTTTCTTTGCAATCTCTGAAGAAGAAAAAAACCTTCCTGGATTAATAATTCAATCAATTCTGAAATGAAATCATTCCTGAGTTCATTTTTTTAATTTCTTAAGCATGGAGACCTTTTTAAGAACATAATCAATCATACTAAACAATAAGTATGTGTTCCTTTTTCATGTTTACGTTTTTAATTATTAATTAATTATCCTGACGTGAGAACTATCCCTTATTGCTCGAACATGGAAGTGAAAAAATCACGATTGAAATGAAGAAGGGAAGCCATTTCATACACTCAGGGATCACACTGGTTCAGCAGTTCAATTTTAACGAAAATAGGGGAACTTTTCTTCGAAAAAAGGTGGAATTTATTTCCTTTCAAAAATACCAGCGTAATGAATAAAAATCAATAAATTCAATTCTTTTATAAGAAACCACAAATTATATTAAACTAGAAAAGAAACCCTCGCGCGTAGCGCACAATCATTATTTGTATCGTCTCATGTAATAATAAGACAATATTTTTGATAATTGATATATTATTTATGCAATATATAATATTTTTGTATAGAAAATTAAACGATTGTATTTTTGTTACAAAATAACAATTCCCGACGAAAAAGACTAAACACTTAAAGGTGGTCAAAATTGTATGTTTAATTATTAAAGCCAAATGTTTTTTGTTTAAAATAACCCATTTACGGCGAAAAATGTTAACATAACCTTAAATTATTCGAAAAATGTTGATCACCTTTGAAATCTATATCGATATTTCCGGTATATCTTTGTTTTTTCAATTAAAAATACCAATTTTCAACGAAAAACATTATCATAATCCAAAATTATTTAGGGATTCTAAATTTTGTTCAAATTATAATGACTTTTGTATTGAAATACCAATTTTCATTGTAAAACCAAACCGTAACCTAAAACTTATCAAAATTTATGAATCTGCTTTGAAATCTTATAATTTTTTTGTATCGTTTTTATATCTCCTGTAAAATTGTGAGAATGTAGATTTAGTAGGGTTTAACAAGATGTTACACATATAAATTTTTCCTTAATTTTAAGCAATGTGTGCAGAGAAGTTTAATCCTATATCATACGAGGCTATGAATAGTAGGCAATGTTCACAGATTAACTCTTTCCACCTTGTTTCACATTTCTTTTTGCATCAAAAACATTTCCATTGGCATTCAATATTTTCATGTTTTTTAAAATTAATTTCACTACATTTATAAACAAAATCAAAATAAACCAGAAATCTGACAAAACTGATCAGAATATGAATGAAAGCCAGTAAAAAAGGGGGGAGGGAGAGATGTGGACTTCGAAAGCTTTTTTTACTAACCACCGTCCTACGGATTGAATCCGAAAAAAGTGGACTCTGATTTAATCTGCGCCCTGTTTGATCAGTACGTGATAATGAAAGAGAAACGTGTTGCACGTTGACTTTATTACATCATTTGTACTAAAAGCGTCCCGATTGATTGCATAAATCGCATGGCTCTCACTTCAGAAGAACTGGAGGAGCAGCAGATTTCAACTTAAAAGAAAATATCCTCATTATAAGTTAAATTGAGATTTCAATTATATAAAATTAACGCAAAGAAATTATATTTAGATTCAATCATTTATCTTTACTACGTACAATGAGAAAAATGGATTAAGCCGTTTATGATCTTGGATTTTAAATTTTGAGACTCAAATCTGAGTATTATGGCCATACAATCTTGAAATTAAGTTTTATAATCCAGGATTTAAAAAATTAACGTGCAGATTGTACGGCTTAGTATCTATGAACAAGATGTAGTAAATTTTTTAATTCAAAATCATAAACGGTATAATCTATTTTTCTCAGTGTATGAGTAGGTTACTTATTGGATTTAACAACTACCCAGCATTAATTTTCTCAAACATTTTTCAAATTGTACAATTCCAAATTGCTACGTCAAAAATTTTCCAATTATTTAACAGCAATTTAATGTTTTAATTATAGAAATATTAATAATTTAGTCAGCGGATACGTTTTGGATTTGTCTTAAGTTATACTTATTTCTATTAAGTATAGTGTTATACGACAAATGAATGATGAATCGCTCTGATATAAAAGGTGATAAGAAGCCTTGCGGTATTTAACTTCTCATATTTGAAGATAAACAAGTCATGGCATCAGTTTTTTCTACATTTTTTCGCGAACCTGATGTAAATACATTGTAGGTGGCTTGTGTCGACGATCGTTTTATGGTTCCACTCCCGTATCCCTACCTTCAAGAAGATTTATTTCGTCTCATAAAATCTCGACCGCAAGTTCCCAAATCAAGTAAACTGTTGCCGCTTTGATCAAAATTGATATTTCTGGCCAATTCTAATCTTTTGAATGTAATAAATGAAACCAAACGTTATAAAAAACAAAACTCGTAATTTATCCAAAGTTTTGTCAAGTCCACAAGTTAAACATAATCTCTAAAAAATATCTGTAGGGTATGTTTAAATACTTCGTCACGATAATTTGAATACTTTTTTTACCCCTCCCCTTCCTGGTTAGAGATCATCACACAGCATCTGATAAACGCCTAAAATATAACACAAAACATTCGAACAGGGCTTTGGGTGATTTTTCATAAAAATAGGGGAATAAATTCTTTTTGGCAGAATTTTCAATAAATAAACAAAAAAATAATTATCAGTCAAAAGAAAAAGAATGTCACCCAGATGATTGAATTTTCAAATAAAAAAAAACACAAATTCTTTAGAAAACAGTGGATTTTCCACACAAAAATATGAATTTTCAACAACAAATTTTATTTTCTACCAAATAGTTGAATTTTCTACAAAAGTAATAAAATTTTTGCCCAAAAAGACAAATTTTAAACTAAACATGATCAATTTTCAACAAAAATGGAATAGTTAAATTTGTAACATAAAAAACAAATTTTCAACCAAATATTTTTATTTTTAACATAATAGATAGATGTTCAACTAATTAAGTGAGTTAATTACTTTTACTTTCAACGAAGTAGTTGAAATTTCAAGCAAGAAGATTAATTTTCTACCAAAAGTACGAAGTTACAACAAAATACATGAATGTTCCGCCAAAATTTTGAATCAAATAAAGAATGATCAACTTAAAAAAAAAAACAACGAATCTTCAGCAAATTAGTTAAACCTTCAACCAAATAGTAGAATTCGTAACCAAAAGAGATATATTTTGCACTGAAAATATAATAGTACACTTTTCAATACAAAAGAATTAACTAATAACGAAAACTAATTTGACTTTCTTATAGGGTTCTACTAATTCAGTACTCATCTAAGGGGGAAATAAGAAAAAAATTAAGATTCTCAAAAAGAGGGGTAAAAAGTATTCTTTTAAAAAGGGACAAAGAAGGCAATAAGGGAAAGAGTGTGATGTAACATTCAGCGTTAACCCCTCCCTTCCATCGTCGCAAATTGTCACAAACTCTATTACCCCCCCCCCCCTCCCATCAGTGTGAGTATTTTTTAAATGGCGCCTTGAAGAAAATTGAATGAAAAGCTTTTTTTCAGGAAAACATGATTACATGTTTGCAAACTCACTTTATATTGAAAAGTTCAAATAGTGACTTAGATCGAAACATTCGTATAGGTTCTTATGAAAGCTTTATACACTGAATCAATAATGCACCAATATCTCCTTGTGCTTTACTTATATGATTTTCTTGACCACTAGACATAATACAAATAACCATTCAACTTGTGGCTATCACGTACCATTGACTTTTGATATCATAAAACGGTCGTACGAATAAGGCGACCGTGAATTTTCAAGATCCTGGCCCGTCGCGAAAAAAATTGACTTCTGAACTCTTCCATTATCTTAATTCATTTTCTAATGACCGTGAATAAAGTGCAAGAGCGACTTAATGAGGAGTAAGTCACTTTTCCAATGTCACTATAATACGTTCCACTGACCTCGTGGTCTGATCGTGCCGTTAAACTTTTATAGGAGGATAAAGCTGTATGCTTTCAACAGCTGAGAATGTTCGAGGATTCTGGAGATTCTAAGAACAATTTTGAAACTATCTTCTACTGCCGTATAATATGGGTGGTTTTATGATTTTTTAATACTGCAAGCTTAACTATCACATGGTGGCCGTTTTAACAAGGAACAAATTCCCGATCATTTCCCGATTTTGTACCGCTTGACAAACATTTTTCACGGTAATGAAAATTAAAAGATACGAACTCTTGCAACTGATCATTTTTCCAATTGAAGTATTCATAAATAAACGGCAAATTGAAGCACTCAAATTGGAACTATTTGGAATTATAAAATTGAAGATTAAAAATGTTTAATTGAGTACAAAATTTAAAATAAAAAGTTTCCACTTTCATCTGAATGCTTAAAGTAAGAAATTTTCCCCGCGTCCACCCAATAAAAATGTCAAAAAGAATACACTGACCTCTTTCAGTACAGAAAAATTAATAAATAACCAATTTTCTGCCTTCCAAATCAATAAAAAAATGTTTGTCTTCCAATTCAGAAAAAAAAATTTGTCCCTTCCAACTTAATAAAAATCAGAAAAAAAAACAAAAAGTACCCTTTTCCAATTCAGAAAAAAATTGAAAATAAAAAGTTCCCTTTTTCAACTCACTTAAGATTATAAAACGAAAAAATGGCCTTTCAAATTAGTAAAAAAAAATTAATAACCAAAGACTTCATCTCTTCTAACTCTATGAAAAATGCTTTAAAAAAATGTCCCTCTTCCAATTCAGAAAGGAAATGAAAATATCCTTCCAACGCAACAAAAGAGATGAAAATAAAAAAGAGTCTCTTCCAATTCGGAAAATATTGAAAACCAAAATTTCATCCCTTCAATCTGAATAAAAAAATTATTCTTTTAATTCATAATATATTGGAATCCAAAAATTCCTTCCAACTAGATAAAATTTGAAAAATATAATATATGACCCTCTCCCAATTCAATAAAAAGCCTTCAACTCCATCAGAGTGTAAAAAAAAATTCCTCTTGAAGTTCAGAAAAAAATTAAATTAAAAAATTTCTTCCCTTTCTCTTAAAATTAAAATTTCCAAATTCAAATTCTTTTACATATACATCTGTTTAAATTGAATTCTCTTGATTTTAAATGGTTTCAAATTAATAATTGCTTCATTTTTATTTATACGAGAAAATTCAACACTTTTGCTCACAAACTCATTTATTTTGTAATAGAACAATTAAAATTGAATAAGTTAACAATAGAATATTTGACACTGAAAAAATATTTCAATAGGATTATAAAATGAAATAGTTTATAAGGTTTCAATCAAACTTTAAATTTCAGATATGTATCAAATATGAGAATACTATTTTAAATTCAAAATAAAAAAAGAAATTAAAACAAATTTTACATATTTCTGGATTTATCAATCATTCTTTGCATACTGGATCAAAACATCTACAACTTTTACATTTATAAAAATTTTTAACTGTTAGATTCCAAGCGCGTCTTATTAAAAATGGTTTATTTTCAAAATCTCAAACAATTTTGAATTTCATATTAGACAGTTCTGAACACTTTTAATTAAAAATCGTTCATCTATACAGGCTTTTATTTCAAAGCCTGTGTAATCTATTAAAATTTGAGAATAAAGAATTTGGAATTTTTCAATCTAAAATAATTTAATATTTTACGCATTCTTTCACAATCTATTTTAAATTTGAAATCCATTCACTCAATTACGAAATTTCGATAAATTAAAAATACTTAATTTTCAATATAAAGCTTATCAATTCGGAATGCTTTTAAGTAAAAATGGTTATATATTTAAATGATAAAGTTCATATGTTTAAAACGTAATAAGCTTTCGCAAAAAAGATGTCAAATAACTCGTCTAAGGAAAACGGCATCATTAGACGAGCTCATTTTAAAAACTATGAAACTGACTTTACTTAGTACTAGATATTGACCAATTGTATTCACAGAACACTTTTTAAATATTTGCGTAGCTTTATGACTCATTATATATGCAAAATATGTTACAAAATGTAAAATAAGTCTTAAATAAAGACAATAGTGAATAAGTACGACAAAAAGTAAAAAGACGTAGACGCATTTGTAAAAATTTGTAGAATTACGACTTTACTTAAATCACCAAAATTATTACGAGTAAATTACGACTTCTGAAATGGGTAGGAATTAATAACTAAAGTGTTAAAAATATCATTTTTACTTTCTGTTTTTGATAATTCACTTGAATTGCACTGATCATGTATACACCTACATATTAATAAAAATGAAAAATTTTTTTTTATTTAAAAATTATTCCTTTTGTGCTCGTTTTTCATTTTAATAGGTAATTTTTTTTATTTTTTATTTTTTTTTGTAAAGCTTCGAAAAAAAATATTACAACTTTTGTAAGGGGATATTATGGGAAGGGAAAAACAAGTAAAAGAGGTATGTTAAGCTGACGTAACCACATCTTCGAATCGAGTTAAAACCTATCTCATAATTAAGGGCTCATTTAATGCTAATTTGATGCCCTATTGCCAAATTTAAGGCTCCATTATTTTAAAAAAACAGGGGTTACGCTAGCTGAACGTTAAGCTCACGGAACGCCATGTGAAATAAATGTTAAATCGAGTTCTGTCATATCACATAATTAAGGGCACATTTAATGCTCATTTCATGCCCCATTACCAAATTTAATGCTCCACTATTTAAAAAAAAAACGGGGGTTACGCTAGCTTAATGTTAAGTTGATGGAACCCCATGTGAAATTAAAGTGGGATCGAGTTTTATCCTATCATTTAATGCCCCGATTTTTTTTTTAAATATTGGAGCATTAAATTGGCTAATAGGGCATTAAATTAGCATTAAATGAGCCCTTAATTATAGTATGGTCATATTTACAATTTGTGCATAATTTATATAAAGGGTGGTTTTTCAGTATTAGGGGTGGCTTTTGGAAAATAATTTTTGGTGGTTTTGGAGAGCACTAAATGAGTCTTTAATTATTTGATAGGATAAAACTCGATTCAACGTTTATTTCACATGGGGTTCCGTCAGCTTCACATTAAGCTAGCGTAACCCCCGTTTTTTTTTTAAATAGTGGAGGATTAAATTTGGCAATGGGGCATTAAATGAGCATTAAATGATCCCTTAATTCTGTGATATGATAGAACTCGATTTAACATTTATTTCACATGGGGTTCCGTCAGCTTAACGTTAAGCTACCCAAGTGCGAATTGCCGGAGCTGAATACACGGCCCAGCGTTGCTCTAATTTTGGCAGCCAAAGGTCGGGTAAAGATATTGGGCCAATATCGGCATTTTAATCGGCTCAGTGTTGAGCCAGTGCTGGCAGCCTATATTGGCTATTTATATTTACCGACGCTCCACCGATGCTTGGCCCAGTATCGGCACTTTATTGCGCCAAATCTCACTTTTAGTACGGGGAACCATGTTTCACGAGGATCAGCCAAAGTCTGGCCCAGGGATGGCACATTACTGGGCCAAGTGTCACTTTTGCCACGGCAAACCATGTTTTATTTAAATCGGCCCAATGTTGAGCCAGTGCTGGCCGCCTATATTGGCTATTTATATTTACCGATCCTCCACCGATTCTTGGCCCAGTATCGGCACTGTATTGTGCCAAGTCTTACTTTTAGTACGGGGAACCATGTTTCACGAGGATCAGCCAAAATCTGGTCGAGTGACGGCACATTACTGGGCCAAGTGTCACTTTTACCACGGCAAACCATGTTTTATTTAAATCGGCCCAATTTTGAGCCAGTTCTGGCAGCCTATATTGGCCATTTATATTTGCCGATTCTCCGCCGATGCTTGACCCAGAATCGGCACTTTGTTTCACAAAGTCTTAGTTTTAGCACCTAATAAACAAATCTTATACGAAAGATAAAAAAAATTTATTGAATAATTGTCAAAGTTCACGATGAAATTTGTTAAGTTCTGTCATTAAAAATTGTTAATGTTTATACAAATTACATTTCCTGTCATTGCAAAAAGTTGTAAAGCAGGCTACAAGGGAAAAAAATGAAATATTACGCGAAGAAAAATGGTAATCGATTTAAATTATTTATTTAAAAATTAGTGTATTGATATTCCTGTTAACATTTCGTGTATTTTACATTTACACAACGTCACATAATAATAAATAATTAGAAAAAGAGAGCTTAAAATTTGGTTCAACTTTTCTGAACTGCACCTGATGAGGATGGCTTTTTCACAGAGTTTCAACTTGTCAGTTTAGCGGAGTGGTTAGCACGCCCGACTGCTAGGCGATAGATTTAGGTATATAGATGTAGGTTTGATACCCCGTAACGTTTGAAATTTTATTTGTAATATAATGTTCAAGTGTTGGACCGACAATGGCAGCCAAGCCCTGGCTGCCAAGTCAAGGACATAGTTATCAATCCGGCAATGGCACGACGATGGCAGCCAGGTTTGGTCCAATGCTGGTACTCAGTGTTGGGCCGACAATGGCAGCCCAGTTTGGCTGCCAAGTGCAGGTCATAGTTATCATTCCGTCATTGGCGCGATAATGGCAGCCGAGCTTCGGCAATATTTTTGCCGACTATGGGCCAATGTTGGGCCGTATGTGACTTCGCATTTGGGTAGCGTAACCCCTGGTTTTTTAAAAATAATGGAGCATTAAATTTGGCAATAGGTCATTAAATTAACATTAAATGAGCCCTTAATTATGAGATAAGTTTTAACTCGATTCAAAGATGTGGTTACGTCATCTTAATATAGTTAATTAAAAGGCCAAAAAGCCATACATGCAGGCAAATAAATTAACGAACTGTCTACTTACTACTATTACGAATTTTCCATAGCTTGTATCGCGGAAATTCCGTAATGCTCGACAGCGCCATAATTAAAGCATAATGTAAAATTTAGTTCGATTTAAATCTGAAATTTATTTTTGAACTCGAATTCAGTCAAATTTGCATAGAATCAAATAAAGTTGTCTTAATTTAAGCATATGATTATAAAATTAAAATTCAATTCCAGAATTAAAATATTGACCAATTTTAATTTAATGCAGATAAAACAATTTTATCAATGCAAAATGATGTACAATTGCTGTAAATATGGAAAAAAGTTAAAAGGAAGGAATAGAAATTCATAAAATTTGGAAAAATTACAAAACTTTGAAAAGTTAAATCAAGATTAAAATAAAGTCTACTTTCTTAAAGAGTTAATAACAAAGTAGACTTGATTCTAATCTTAAATTAACTCTTCAAATTTTCGTAATTTTCCCACATTTTATGCATTTTTATTCCACGAAATTTGAAATTAGTAATTTGAGAAATGTGTGATTTTTTTTATTATTTCCTTTCCTATTTGAAAAATGTAATAATCTGAATAGATTGATTCAGAATCAATCACATACTTAAAAAGTTTATTACTGATTATCGCGGCTGTAAATGATGACTATAGCTTGCAAAATTCCTATCTTAAAAAAAGCGATGTCTATAAAAAAGATATATTTGTTTAATTCATGCAAAATGCAAAAGAATATTTTTGATGTATTAATTGTAGCTTTCCTAATTTAAAATGCAATTTTCAAGTTAAAATAAGCCAAAACTTCACAATTTGGAATTTTTATCACATTTTTAACCATGGGAAATTCAATTCAATGTAAATTCCCGTCAGCAGCATCAGAGCATTCACCTGATACTCTCAGCGCAATATCCATTTGCAAGTAGGTACCTCTTTAATCTCTATAAAATAATTACGCTAAAATTATTTGTAAAAATTGCACAGTGAAGGAAAGGTCTCTTGCCACTAATAGATTATTAAATCCCAGTTTTAATCCTACTTAAAATATAATTCCCATAATAAATCCTACCCTCATAACACAATCTCCATAATCTCAATTTAATTTTAGTTTGAATTTCTTAGACCAATCATGAAAATTAAAATTTGGATTACCAATACAAATCTTATACCTAATAATGATTCATTCTCATATTACATAATTTCACACTACCTTTTTTTCACAAAAATGCGAAGATACATGTCGTGAAAATGTTTAAACCCACTTCAAAAATAACAAAAATTTGACAGAAGTTTATTTACATAATAATAACAAAAGAAGAGCTGATGATAAATATTTTTCACTATTATAATCCACATAGAAAATAACACCTACGCATTGCAAGATTACCAAAGAATTATTTCCATCTCTTTAACATAAAAACTAGAAACTTTTTACAAAAAAACTGTTAATATAAACATTCTTTAAATACGGAAATTCTGTCCTAAAACTTTCCCGATCATCTGTACGCTGGGAAGTTAGATGATTTTTAGCTCGGACTGTACCACCCTACTGTTGTTAGGGGGAGGGGGAGACTAGGGGTGGTATATGATCGTGTATATATGCCGTCGCGGAAGTATTGTCAGCGTGCTCCACCTCTGGCTTTTCGCGCGAAAATGTATTTGAAAAACAAGGGATAAATCGATCTGGACGAAAGTTATACTGAAAATATGAGAAAATTCTCGCTCACAAACCCATCAATTTGCAAAAATTTTCGAGTACCGCAAGGCTTGATATTGAAATTGAGAGATTTCCCTCTGGCTCGACTGCGTCGGACAAAACACGTTCAGTCAACTTGAGTATATACGGCCAGAGGCGGCGGTGAGAGGAGTACGAAGAGGGTGGGGGTACAATATGGGTTATCGAGGGGGCCCCACCCCCGAGGGAGGGCAGGGGTCCTCATTTTATTACCCAGACTCCCATAAAGGTTCTCAACTTCTTACAAAGTTCTTATAACACCGCGGATTATCGTGTAAACACCAGAAGGGTCGAATGGAAAGTGGTCGTGGGGACGTCACTAACCGTAGTCAACAATCGCGCTTTAAATCGCTGCTGCGTAAATTTAACAGCATAGGCTATAAGAAAACAATGTCATAAACTTGAAAATACGTTAATCTAGAGACTGACGAAAAGTTAAATTTTGTCTTTACGCGTTAGTAACTAGAGTAAAAAATATATAAATTTATGCGCCTTATATTCAGTCAATATTCGTGCTTAAAAGGATTTTATTTCTTGAAAGTATATTTTTTTGCAATTTCCAAATTATGATTAGACGATTTAAAAAAGTTTTTAAATAAACTCAAAAATCTACTAATTTTACAAACAAATCAGTTGAATTGTAAAATGTACAGAATATTAGGGTGTTTTGTGAAAAGGCAATTTGAAATTCCCGATTTTTTCAAAACCACATATTTTTCTCTGGCCAATTTAAAGATGTCTTTTTTTTTAAGTTGATAAGAAAATATTTAGTAAATTGCCGAGCGCAAGTATTCTTTTAATGCTAATTATAAGAGACTTAATTTTTTTCTCCTTAACAGATTGAAGCCTATGGGAATTCTCCAGCGGCGGATCCAGGCCTTGGTCTCGGAGGGGGCGATCGGGGCGTATAAGTCGAAAAAAGCAAAAAAAAAAAAATATTTCAAGTTATAAGTATAAAAACTTAGAGCTCGGGGGGGGGGGGGCGATCGCCCCCTCTGGATCCGCCAATGGAATTCTCTATCAAATGAGTCAGTATGATGTTTATTTTGCCATTTTTCTAAAGACAATATTGCAAAAGTAGTCCAAATCTAATTTTTTTCTTGAAATTTAAATAAAACCTAATATAATCATTTTTTTAATATCCTTTAGATCATTTTAAAGATAAATTTCTATAAATTCACACCAACCTATCAACACTCTGAAGCAAAAGTTTGCTTGCACTGTTCAATAGGGTGGCTGAAAAACGCTTTTTTTATTTGGAGGGCAACCATCCCCCCAATTTCATTCCAAATCCGAAAAAACAAATAACGTAATTTTATTTTTTTCTATATTAATAGGTGCCGGTTTAAATAATCATCCCCCCAATTTCATTCCAAATCCGAAAAAACAAATAACGTAATTTTATTTTTTTCTATATTAATAGGTGCCTGTTTAAATAATTTTTTTCGAAAATTTCTCCCCCTCTCCCTTTAAAATTATGACACTTAGTCTAGTGTAATATTTTATAACATTGGTTTATTAATTTTTAATTTTTATGCAAATGTAATTTGTTTGAATCATTTTTTTATTCGTTTTTTTCCCCTAAAAATTATCTCTATTGGTCTAGTGGAATATTTATTAACATTAGTTTATTTATTTTCAATTATTTAAACAAATGGAATTTGTTTGAATAATTTCGTTTCGAATTTTTTAAAAATAAAAATTATTACCGCGTGTGGAATGGAATATTTATCAGTAATAATTAATTACTGATTAATAATTAATTTAATAATTAATTTATCAGTTATATTTAAGTAATAATTTTTATTTTTAAAAAATTCAAAAAAATAAAATTAATCAAACAATGTTGATAAATATTCCACTGAAGAAATATTAATAATTTTTATAAAAACACTGAAACAATTTCAATTTCTTTAAACAATTGAGAATTAATGATCTAATGTTAATAAATATTCCACCAGACCAATAGTAATAATTAAAAAAAAAGGAATTTTCGAAAAGACTTGTTTAAACAAATTCTATTTGCTTAAATAATAAAAAATTAATGAAACAATGTTAATAAATATTCCACTACACTAAAAGTAATCATTTTTAGGGGAGGAAACGAATTTTCGAGAAAAAAATTATTTAAACAAATTCCATTTGTTTAAATAATTAAAAATCTAACCAATAATAATAAATATTCCACGAGACCAATATTAATAATTTTAAAGAAAAAAAGACAAGATATGAAATTGTTCGTTGGATAATTCTCTTAAGTCCCCCATACTTTCCCGTGACGTTTTCTCAAACCCTAAAAAATTATTCTAAAAACTCAAAAAAGTGATTTGTCCCCATTCATTTTACATGGTAAACTATAAGTCAAAACCGACACCTGTTAAAATAACAAAAATAAAAAATTAGATAATTTCTTTTTTCGATATTTAACCCTTAAAGGCATGCTCTTCGTGACCACGTGACCAAACTAGTCCCCGCTTATGAGCATTTTTTTGGTGTTCACTGTGACCACACGGATTGAGATATCGTGTTTAAAATTTGACAGATTAAATAAAAAGCACTAAAGAACGTTTGTATACATCAATATGCTTCTAGGTTTAAAGAAAGTTTATTTATAAATCGATAGCACTTTGCAGATAATTTTTGGTTTGATGCATTTCGGATTTTTTGGTTCGTGTATATTGAGTACTGACACCAATTTTGGACTAAATCGTATAAACTTTTTAAAAAACTAATGTAAGCAATAAAGTTTGCACCTTCGTTGCAAATCAACAAATAAGTATCTGCACACACGTAACCCATCATTATTTTTGGAGCATTTTTAGCGATTTCAAGTAGAGAAAAAAAGAAACTTTCAACGACGATAAACTCGAGACCTCGTGACTAAGTTCTTCCATGAGATTTTTGTGTAGAATGATTTTCATTTTTTTGTTCCTAAAAATAAAATAAAAATTTCAAATTGGAAACAAAGCAACACCAGAAATGTGATCATATTTACTCTTCAGAGGTTTCCAACCAACTCCAATAATTCTTGACGTTTTATTTTTGACGTTGAATCGATCAGCTGATAACTATTGTTGACACTGAAACAAACGGCGGGGCTCAGCGTCAGGCTCGCCTTGTCCTTCGCCCCCGGGCGAAATTTTCTTATTATTGGTTTGGTTTAACTTAGAATTGTTTCACACCAGTACAAAAAATCCACAAAAGAATATATAACCATTAGAAAATTTTAATTATTTTCTGAAGATGATCATTTCTCAAGATGGGACTTCGACGGATTTTCGAGTAACACATTCTAAGATGTTCCTCGATTTTTTTAAATCGAGGCATCAACTTTATCGACGTTAAAAGTTTTTTTCCTACTCGTATAGTATTTCACTAGAAAACTTTCTTCGTAATTATAAACATTTTGATATACACAAACGGTTCTTAGTCCTTTCGGTATAACTTCCTAAATCCTGAACACGATATCTCAATCCGTGTGGACGTAGTGAGGACCGAAAAAACTAATAATCATTTCATTCTCCACCCAAAAATTTTATGAATGAACTTAGTCACGTGATTTCGACTTTAACGACGTTCAAAGTTTCTTTTTCTTTCCGCTAGAAATCGCTAAAAATGCTCCAAAAATAATGATACGTTACGTGTATGCAGATACTTATTTGTTGATTTGCAACGAATGTGCAAATTTTATTCCTTACATTAATTTTTTTAAGGTTTAGACGATTTAGTCCAAAATTGGTGTCAGTGCTCAAATATACACGAAACAAAAAATCCGAAATGCATAAAGCCAAAAATTACCTGCAAAGTGCTATAACTCGAATGGTAATACCCTATTTCATCGATTTATAAATAAACTTTCTTTAAAACTATAAACATATTGATGTATAAAAACGTTCTTTAGCGCTTTTTATTTAATCTGTCAAATTTTAAACACGATATCTCAATCCGTGTGAACACAGTGAACACTAAAAAAAATGCTCATATCCGGGGACTAGTTTGGTCACATGGTCACGAAGAGCATGCCCTTAAAGTACACACTTATTTGGAGAGTCGTGGCTACACCTGTACCCCAGTGAAAAAACCTTTATAAAAATGAAACTATTTAATATTTTGACTTGATTTTTAGTTTGTAGCTTCTTGAAAGTATATTTTATGAAACAGAATAGATAATAAAGCTAAATATTAAAATTAAGCATGTTAAATTAAAATGGGTATTTTTATAAAAAAATGTATAACTTTTTAATTTGTGCGTATTAAGGTCTAAGAATGTAGGCGAGTCTTCTACTGATGTGCTATTGTATGAAAAAATAGTAATTTATTGGATTTTTAAATACGAGCTTCCTCATGATCAGATTTATGAAACCTACTAACAATACGGAATTTTCCGCAAAAACACCGGTCAAGTACAACGCCAGTAGACAGTTCATAGATTTTATTGACATTTTAAAAAAACATTAAAATTAACATTGCTTCTGCAATACCTTCTTAAAAAATCGACAAGATGCCTTCATACATGCCTCACATACTTAACATTAAATGAACTTAACAATCATCGAAAAACGAGCAATCAAGTTTTCCTCTCTCTGATTCTCCACTCAACAATAAAAAGAAGATAATGTAGAAAAAAAGTAGGTTTTTTATATAGAAGAAAAAAATTCCCTATTCTAAATATAATTCCCGAGTTTTCCCGATTTTCCCGTCCACTAGACACGCTGATGACTTATAGGGCGACTATTTCAACTGCCTTTTTAAAGTTCGGTGAATTTAAGACATTTCTTGTCTAAAAATAAATTAAACATTTCTACTAAACAGTAAGGGCAAATATCTGCTAAATTTACAAAGGTGTGAAAACACTGCCAAAGTAATTCAAACTTCTATGAGAATATAAAGAAATTAATTCATATTGTTAATTAGTTATCCAAATATGCTATGACAAGTTGATGCATGCCATCATTTTTATATTTTACCTTTTCTAAAAAATCATCGGAAAGTATTTTCAAAGAAATTAAAAAACAGTTGAATAAAACAATATTGGTAATATTTCACAAAACGTAAAAAATATGTGGATGGTATAAAACATGAATATTAATCGAGATATTAAGTATCAAGATCTCTTGAAGAATTAAAGTCAAGTGTATATATTATAATTCATGCCAATCTACGGACTGAAAAGTTTATTAATTTATATTGAAAAGTAACCATCGTGGAATTTATTCTAATTTAATTCACAATCAAGGGTGAATACATACAAAATACCAAAAATCGAAGTACTGAAAGAATCTATCAAAAGAAGACAAAAAAATACTAAAATGAGCTGAGGCTTGAATTCTTAAAACGCGCCCATTATAGGACTTGAACTAAGTCTATATTTTAACTTCAAATCAGTTCTCTCCTCCCTTAATTTTGTAAATTTTCAATAAATGGGCATACTAAAATAAAATGTATCTACGCGATAATTTGAGCAGGGAATAACAATATACTTTAAATATAATGAACACAAAAGGCTGTGACCAGCTGTGCTTGGGAGTTTTGGATTTCTGCAGTTTTCCACTTCTCTGACCAAATGTTTGAAAAATGAGAAATCTTCTATTAAAAACCCGGTTGCAGGCAGCAGGAGATATTAGAAAATGAAAAATCCACAGGATTGAGTAAGTCAGGCATTGCTTGGAGGCTTTATAATGAGAGTTGGTGTAATTGGGGGCTTGGGAAATGATGTGAGCTAAAGAATTTAATGCCTGGCCATCTTCTGTGGGAGAGGGATTTGTATATTCCCCGAACTTGTACACAGACTTTTAAAACTAAAGATCAAGCATCGACACCAGTAATGGGGTGATTGTGAATTCTCTTTTGCTAAAGCTCCTTCGGCTTTAACGAACACATTCTCATTACATATCTCGTGATTCACACTCGAGTTTGTCCCTCAAATTATATACCATTTTCATAAATGTATATTATTACAATTCATAATATGCATTATCATTAAAACACACGCAATTTCATTGTCTCGTTTTTAAAAAAGCACATTCTTTAAAAAAACTGTTAAAAAACATTTTATTGCAACTTCTGCCGTTTTTTCAAATACTGAATTTGCTCATTTCCAATTTTATTTTTACGATTTAAAAGTTACACATGCGGTCTACACAGCAACCTGACTTTTTTAAGCTTCTAAATTATAATTAAAGCATTTTAAATGAGATTAAAATCAAAATGAAAATCCTATTTAACATCCAATAATCAAATTAATGTGCAAAATTCCTAAAAATTAATTCCAAATTATATCCTTAACCTGAGTGAACCAGACTTTGTCAATTGAATTTTTTACCGCATCGTGTTCTACATTGCAGTCCTAATAATTTACAAGAACAGTCTCTCCAAGCGTCCAACGAAACTACGATTATTGAGGGGGGG
>NC_046662.1:88106531-88108756 GCF_010883055.1 Belonocnema kinseyi
CAGTAGAGTCTCTGATTTTTGGGCTCCTCCAAAATATCCACTCCGATTTTTGGGCTTCAACCCTTAACTTATAAAATCAACCCTTCTCTACCATGTATATATAACTTTGTCAAAATTAATATTTTTGAGAATTGTCCAGTGTCAGTAGAGTTTATGATTATTGGGCCTCTTAAAAATACCTACTCCGATTTTTGGTCCCCAACACTTGACGTTAAAAAACAGTCCCTTTATAACAATCAAACATAATTTTGTGTAAACCAATCTTTTTCGGAATATTACATAGGGGATGGTTTTATATTTTGTAGGGGTGGTTTTTAGAAATTGGTTGTTGGTGCGTTCAAGAGCCCAAAAAAAGCCCAAAATTCTGACGTGTTTGATTTTTTTTTCTTTCAATTTTGATATAGTGGAGGTGCTGGCTTGATTCAAGTCAGCACCTCCACTCAAAATTTGAATTTTCACAAAAAGTAGCGGAGCCCAAAAATCGGCAACACAGCCCAAAAAAGCCCAAAAAAAGCCCAAAATTCTGACTTTAAGAAATTTGGAAATTTCGTTT
Source organism: Belonocnema kinseyi (assembly GCF_010883055.1). Classification (NCBI taxonomy): domain Eukaryota; kingdom Metazoa; phylum Arthropoda; class Insecta; order Hymenoptera; family Cynipidae; genus Belonocnema; species Belonocnema kinseyi. Next base: position 88,107,085 of record NC_046662.1, read on the forward strand.
GTGGAGGTGCTAGCTTGATAGGCCTTGAATACATCCATAGTACTTCGCAGCGGTTTTTATATTGTAGAGAATGTGTCAGAGAATAATTTTATGACTGTATTAGCCCATTGCTTAATTAGAAATGAAATTACACAAAAATGATAAGGTTTAGTTTAGCTGATCGAGAAATATATTTATTAATGAAGTGATAAAACATTTTCATGTGTCAGGCTATCAGTGGCTTTTACTCTATCATTGATTAGAGATAATTTTGCATGGATTGAAGTGTATATTTAGTGTATGACTAGTAATAATGATTGCTACCTGATATAGATATAGAGTAATATTTTATTGCTAACCATTTTCCCGACACCGCATCATGAGCAAGGAGCATTAGCTGATTCAGGTGTATGTAGGTGGTCCGATGAGCAAATAAACAAAATGAAGCAATAGAACGTAGTCTAGCTTCTAACCGAGCTAAGAGAAGTTAAAGCAGGGGCAGAACGAAAGAAGATATACTGGCAAGTAAAGGAACAAGAAGAAGAATAAAAAAATATAAAAAGGATTTAAAAAAATAGTAGTGGCAAAAGAAGTAGAATTAAAAGTAGAAGTGAGGGAAAAGATTCTTGGCAGGGCTGTACCCTAGGGCTTCGGTACCCTTATGCAATATAAATACTTTGGTCCCATTGGGAGAAAATACCTTAGTCTCCAGTTTCTCTCATGGTAGAATCGAAAGGATCGAAGCGTGGAACTTCCACGTGCTTTCTCCCGAGACTTTCTTGTCCACTTCCTAAAAGACTGATTCTTATAGTTTGCAACTTATACTTTGTGGCTTCGATTCAGTGTTTAGTAGTAACTCGTTACTTTTAAGAAAGTTACTGAAAAATTTACGTTCTTTGTAACTTTTTAAGAACTTCGTTTCTTTTTTCAACAAGTAAAGCGTAACACAAATTAATTACTATTTTTCCGTACTTGTAACTTTAGATTATCAACTTTTTCCCGTTATTTTTCGTTATTTCGCCATTCATTCTAAGCATCGTGATAACCCCCAGGAGATGTAAATTGGGGGATCCGCCCTTCGGGTACTGTTAAAGATTGATAAGAAATATTTCTAACGATTTCAAGGAGACGTTTGATTAGATTACATTTTTACATTCTCATTAGAGAAGGTATTAGATTTGTGTAAAATTTGACCCCCCCCCCCAGTTTTTGTCAAATGTCGACGTTTTGAGACCCCCTGAATCCGAAAACAGGTTTTTACGAATATGTCTGGCTGTATATCTCTTTGTATGCGTGTCTGTCTATTTCCATGATAACTTTTGAAAAGATTAATCTATTAGATTCGTCTTCCAAAAGTTGAACAATTTGTCCTAATGAATTTATTTATAAAATCATAAATTACCAGAGATATAGAATTTACAAAATTCAAAAACACACACGAAAAATAACATTTTAAGCCAAATAACGTACGATATGAGAAAAAGTCAAGAGAAAAAAATGTTTCTTTTTGAGTTCCTTACAAGATTATCATAAAAACTTGTGAGTTTTCTTGAAGAATTGAAAATTTAAATTTCGACACCATAAAAAATAGTAGAAAATAATAAAATTACATTTTTTCATTCAACAATTTCACAGTATTTCAAAGATTCTCAAATATATAAATGTGTTTTCAAAACAAAAACAAAAAACAAAT
>NC_046662.1:88108856-88113632 GCF_010883055.1 Belonocnema kinseyi
ATAATCAGAGTGGGTATTTACGAGGAGCCCAAACATCAAAGAATACATTGACACTAGAAAATTCTCAAAAATATTATTTCTTGACAAAGTCATATATACATGTTAGAGAAGGGTTGATTTTATAAGTTAATTGTTGAAGCCCAAAAATTGGAGTGGATATTTTCGAGGAGCCCAAAAAGCAGAGACTACATTAACACTAGAAAATTCTCCAAAATATTATTTTTTGACAAAGTCATATATACATGGTAGAGAAGGGTTAATTTTATGCGTTAAGGGTTGAAGCCCAAAAATCAGAGTGGGTATTTTCGAGGAGCCCAAAATCAGAGACTCTACTGACACTAGAAAATTCTCAAAAATATTATTTTTTGACAAAGTCATATGTATGTTGTAGAGAAGGGTTGAAGTCAGCACCTCCACTCAAAATTTGAATTTTTACAAAAAGTAGCGGAGCCCAAAAATCGGCAATACAGCCCAAAAAAAGTCCAAAATTCTGACATGAAGAAATTTGGGAATTTCGTTTGTGGAGGTGCTAGCTTGATAGACCTATGCATTCTCTATGGTTTTATTTATTTGTACTCAATTTATGAATTCTTTGCTTCCTCATATGTATCATGTGAATTTGGAAAAAAACGGATGCGTTCAATATTGTTCAAGCTTATGTTTCTTTCTGACCGAAAATCTTATTTTAAGAAAGTTAGAGAGCCCACCAAAGTGTCAATTGTCATGTTCTGTTAAAATAAACAAACTTTTCATTTACGATAGTGTTATATTCTAAATTAAAACCAAATTTTTCTTCATAGAAATAATGTAAATTTTTTTGAACTTTCTAAGTAGCTATTAATTAATAAAGAACACATTTTTTGAAACTTTATAAATTTGCAAGGAGTAGACAAATTGACATTTATTCAACGCCCATTAACTGAATATTTTTCGTCGAAATTGTAAGGTAAATGAGTTCAATGTGATATGAATTGAATGAATTATTATTTGCGAAGAGTATTTTTCATACAGTGCACATTATTTTTTTTCCCCAACAATGCCAAAATGCCTTTAAATGTATTGGTTGGAACACGTGTACCGTATAAGTTGAGACAAGTTTTTGTGACACCTGTAAGCTTTTTCTTTAATTGAAAATCTTCTTTGGAGTAACTTTTGAGCGTCAATATTCAAAATAATAACACTGTCAATCATTGTTATGTTTTTTTTCTTTTTCACGCTCGACATTTCAGCATGTCTCGTTACAAGCGAAAAAGTAAACGTTGTATCACTGATTTCAAGGGTTATGTTAGTGTCAAAGAAGTGAAACTTGTTATGTAAAACCCCAATTAAACAAAGAAATATTTACTACCAGGTTTACTGTGGCGTTTAAAAATTCTTTTTACGTTTGCTTACCTTTTTTTTTACTAATTTTTTACTTATTTATTTTAATGTTTTAAAAGGTGTCCCAACCTACTCTACAAACATTTTTTTGTAGATTGGAATATATTCAGAATATCGGCTGTAAAATTGGTTTGCATCATAATTATATATGTTTTGTTCACAAAAAGAAAGCTATTTGATAAGCCTTCAAAACGGTGCAATGGAAGCCCAAAAATATTATCATGGAAAAAAGTTATGGACCAAAAACAAAACCTGTTACAACCTTTAATATACTATTTATTTTGAATATCAAAAAATTTTTTCTTATATAAATAGAATAAACAATTTTTTTCACTTCATAAATCGGTACTTATAGGTCATAAGAGCTCGATATCGAATTGTTGTATTTAGAATATCATAAAAGTTTTTTTTATATAAAAAACGTAAATTTTTTTGAAATCTCTAAACGCTAAAAAAGCTACTTCTAACTGGCCAATCTAGCCAAAAATCCTATCTGACCAGGATATTAGACTGAATATACACTTTTCTCAAATGTGTTTTCGATTATACGTCACATATATTTCAGATATTTGAGACCAGATTTCATGTTTCATTTATTCTGCCGGCCAAACTAAAAAGAGACATAAGTGACATTATTACATTATAAAAAATAAGTTTTTGGTATCGTTGGATTTGTAAGAGAAAGCGGCATCTAAGTGTGTTAATAAAAATTATTAATCATTAATGCATATTGCAAAAACGATTGTTTATAAATGAGGAAAGTTGAAAAATACAACAGGAAAGGATACACGAAGCACTTTGCGTGTCCTAAAAGTTGTACAAGGCATGCAATACGTCATCAGCATACACATGAAAAAAAAACCTAAAGAACTTTCTGTCTTTTGTGCGCTGTAAAAGTGACCCAGTGCGGATCGAATTTACAAACGAAAAAAATCGCTTGCCCTATTATGTATCTTTTAGACTTGTGAATTAGCTCAGACTCTGATCGGAAATCCACGGGAAATAAGACCCGGCTAAATTCGGCTATACACTAGTGACGATCGTTCGGGTAAGTTCTAATAGCCACTGAATACACAGTCACCCTTACGTATGTTTTGTCGTTGTATGTTGAGGCTGCGCTCGAGCTCTTCGACAAAGGAATCGTCCGCAAGTCACTTTGTCTTTCTTTTGCCTTGTATTTTTGACTTTCCGCGACTATTAAAACATCGCAAGTCCATTTTTTAATAGAAATTGTTTGTATCTATTTAGTTTGTACGGCAGTATTATTAATCAAACGTAAATTATACACATCAAGGTATGAATTATTTATCAAACCATTTTCAAGTTATAAATTAAGATTAAGAAGTTAATAATTGAAGAAGAAAAACGTTATTTAAAATTTCTTAAATAAACCTTTACAGAAAGATCTTACAATACTTATAGTCTTACAACTATAATATAGAAATCCAAAAGTTTTAGATCTCTAGGTTCGAAGAGTCACGCGATGAGAAGAATGACGAGTTTTTTTTCAGGTCGACCTTTTTTATAGAAACAGCAAGTCCGGTTTTGGAAGGTCTAAATTGTAGATCTTTTGTATCGGCAATCGAAACTTATTCTACCTAAGGATAACAGAAATAAATGAGGGAGAAATGAACGAAAACCGAATAATATCAGTTGGCAGAAACCAGAAATATTATAAAAACTAATATTGTCTAAATGAAATTTTTTTCATGTTAACCTAACTTAAATATATTCATTCAGTGGCTTCTATATATTATAGCTGCTATATTAGGTGAATTTGCATTAGTCTTTTCTAATTATGCACTATATCGAGTAATTAATTATTAATTATGAATGCATAATAGTCGATTTCTACCAAAAAACGTTGAAATGTCATTAGTTCTGCAACTATTCATATTAGAAATTCTAATCTTAAAAACTTGATCAATTGGAAAGTTTTTAAAAATTCTTTGACTAAAAATTTTTTAAATTAGAAGTTTTTTTAAATTGCAAGTCGTTTTACAATAATAACTGTTCTATTATTATTTGTATATAAAAATTCAAAACTCCCTTACAAACGAAAAATTTTCAAGTGAAGCAATTAAAATTATAACGTTTATAGTCTGAATTCAGCATGGCAACTAAAAAATACCAACAAATACAAAATATTCGACATTATAAAATGGGCGATATAGGAACATTTCAGAAAGATAAAATCTACGAATCTGAAAAATTCAAAAATCGGTTTAATAATAAATATGTAACACATAAAATAATAAATATGTTTAAATAAAAGTATTTGATATACTTTAATTTTATTATTAAACAATTTCTTAATTATTCAGATTCGGGAATTTAATAATTGGTTATTTTCCTATGGTCGGTAATTTTATAGTGCCGGATATTTTATAATGTCAGAAGTTTCATATCAGGAATTTTCCAATTCGCTAATATTATACATTTTCAAAATTTTTATTATTACGTAATTATTAATTTTCGGCCATTTCTAATTTTGGGAATATTATATTTCGAGAACTTTCCAGATTCAGAAAATTTTATTTATCGAGATTTTTCAGGCGTCTGTTAAAAATTCACTTTTCTGGTTGAAGATTCACCACTTACTGGAAAATTCATCTCTTTGGTTGAATATTTATCTTTTTTAGTTGAAAATGAAACTATTCGGTTTAGGTTAAGGATATAACTAGTTTTATTACAAATAAAAATATTTGTTGGTTGAAAATTCAATTACACAGTTGAAAGTTGAAATATTTGGTTGAAAATTTATTATTTTTGCTGAAGATTATCTCTTTGCTTGTAAACTTAATTAGAACTTCCGATTGTTGGTCGGGTGCTTTCCCAATTAAGCTATTAGAGAGATCCAAAGAAAAATCCTTTTTCAGAAATATACGCTATCTCAAGGTAGATGTTGCATTTATGATACAAGAAATTTTAAAGGAAATCTGTATTCGTAACTGTATTATCTGTTTTATCCATATTATCACCTAAAAATGTGTAAATTCTTTCATTTTAAACAGTAAAATCAGTTATTGTTGTATTTTTAATACTGGAATTAGAATCCAGTTTTATAAATCATTAATTCATCTATATATACAGCTGATCAACTAAAGACGTTTTTATAAAAAATGCTGAATGTCGGACACTTTTAACTTTTAATTGTGTATGTCTTCTTCTACGTTAAAAACGAATTTAACAACAAAAAAGTCCTTTTTGGTTGAAAATCCAACTGTATTGTTGAAAGTGCAATATATTTCGACTTTCAATATTAAGCCTTCCATATTGCATTCAGTACGGTACATACAGTATGTCAAGTTAAAGCGTGGGTGGCTTTACTCGCAGTCGGTAAGGTGTATCGACATGATTTTGGTGTCAAAATATTAAGAAGAGCTCCCTCTTTCA
>NC_046662.1:88113732-88121997 GCF_010883055.1 Belonocnema kinseyi
AGGGAGCTCTTCTTAATATTTTGACACCAAAATCATGTCGATACACCTTACCGACTGCGAGTAAAGCCACCCACGCTTTAACTTGACAGACTGTATAATGTAATTTTATTTAAAAGAATTTATTCCCCTATTTTAATGAAAATTCGCCCTTTTTATCATATTATGAGAACATTTTTGACTGTGAAGTATCAAACTTATGTTAAGTTGCATTATATCATGTGCTACGAAATTAGTGATATTTAGAGTGATTAGGTAGATTTGCCTGCAAAGACATTGTAAAATTCTCGGTTAAAAAATAAATTTGCTGCCATTTCTTGGTCTAAAAAAATTCTGAACATTTCTTTAATTATGGAAATTATTTAAATTAAGGTTTACAAATATAATAGTTGCAAATCGTCTAGTTTACATTTTTAAATAATTTAAATATTTAAAGGCAACCTTAAACATTTTTTGATAGATTAAGAAAAACTAAAGGCCGGATTATCGATTGTTACAATCCTGACATTAGCCGCGGAAGAAACGGCGCGGCGCTGAACTCTGCACACGCATGCTGACAAGCGGCTAAGATCTGACGATAGCCAGGTGCAAAGACATTACGAACTTGAAGAGGTCGACGCAAAATTTTAAAGGTTGCCTATCTTGCCCTTTCTTTTGCAAGGTCTCACTTCCATAATTTATTCCACAACATTTCAAAGACCCGTATCTTCATCAAATTGCTCAATTTTCAAAAACTATTTGGAGGTGTTTCTTCACTAATAAGGAAAAGAACCTAACAAGATACAACCGAATCCTATTCGGTATAATGAATTATACATATAGACTTGAAGGTTTCCTTGAAACCTTCAATAAAAAAGTTGAAATAATTAAACCAAACATTGTAGGACGTGTTTGAAAAAAAGAACAAAACTACTGATCATCATACACAAAACGTTCGTGAGAAGAGGATTGATTGCCAGACCGTAATGCGAAAAACACGAAAGAACATTAGTCCGATGTACCCCGTTTGTCCACGTGCATTCGAACGAAGATTAATGACGAAAAAAGCACGAACGCATTATAAAGTAAGGACGCGTTGAACCTTTCGCACGCCTCTTTTTCCGGTTACCTAATCTTAATTATAATTCGCAACTATGAATCTCTCAAAGAGCAGAATAAATGTGAACTTTGGACTCTCTTTTATCTTCACATCTTATTCGCTTCAGTTCGCAAAGAACTCAAAAAATATTATATTTAGGTTAATACAAACATAATATTTTAACAGACTTCACAGTCAAAAATGCTCTCGTAATACGATAAAAAGAGCGAATTTTCACTAAAATAGGGGAATAAATTCTTTTAAATAAAATTACATTATATGTACCGTATTGAATGCAATATAAAAGGCTTAATATTGAAAGTCGAAATATATTTCACTTTCAACAATACAGTTGAATTTTCAACCAAAAAAGGATAATTCTCTACCAAAATAGATGAATTTTCAGGAAAGTGTTGAGTTTCCAAGCTAAAAAGTCGAATTTAAAAAAAAGTAGACTTTTAAACCCGAAAAGATGATTTTTCAACCATATACTTGAATCTTCAACAAATAAAAAAAGTTAAGTTTAGACCAAATAATTGAAATTTAAAGCAAAAGAGGCGAATTTTCAATAAATTAATTGAACTTTTAACCAAAGAGTTGAATTTTTAATCAAATGATAAAACTTTTCATAAAAAAACATTAAACTTAAAAAAAAAAACAGATTTCTAACCAATGAAGCGAATCTTCAAGCCAAAAAGAAGAATTTTTTAGAAGGCAGTTGAATTTTCAACCTACGAAGATGAATTTTTAACCAAATTATTCAATTTAAACTTTCAAGCAAGTAGTCGAATTTGTAATAAAAAAGTGCATTGTCTGACAATGTAAAAAATGAAAGTTCACGTCTTTTTGAATGTCATTACATCACTTTAATATGTTTTGATTGAAATATCAACTATAATAATTGTCGTTGGGAATTCGTATTTTTGGTTAAATTATACTATTCTTCTCTTTGGCTTGAAGATTTCTATTTGGTTAAAAATCTAACTGCTTTTGATTCAAGTTAAATCGCACAATGTAAAAAATGAACTTTTACTTTAAGCCAAATACAGTCAAACCTGGACTCCGTGTTCCTCCATTTGATGTTTCTAAGAATTGAAGCCGCGCGGTGGAAATGGGTGAGAGGATGAGCTGCGGGAGGATGTGCGGTGCTCACTCAAGCGTAAAAGAACAGAGAGACACAAGAGAGAAAAAACAGGATTTAATGTCAGACTCAGTCCCAAAATTGACATTAAATCCAGGTTTGACTACAGTTGAATTTTCAACTGAAACTATAAATTTTCATCAATTACTATAGTTAAGTTTCTACATAAAATAAAAATAATTAATTTGAAAAAATGCAATTAAATTAATTAATTATAATAAACGAATTTTAAAAAAAAGTTAAATCTGCTACCAACTAGTATAACTTTTAGCCAAAAGAGATCAATTCTAAACCAGAAATATGATAACAGACATTTCAATTAAACATAATTAACTTTTAACGAGAAATAGGTGGATTTTCAGATTAGGTTCTATTAATTCAGTTCAAATTTTGGAGAAAATATGACTCTGTATTAGTTGTGATTAATTATTTGAAGGAGCTGAAGTTTCTAATTTCGTAAAATAATCACATAAAAAGGTACCAAGTTAAGGACCTTCATATCTTTCATTAAAAAAAATATATTTCTTCCCCAATATATAGTTTGTCATTCTGTGGATATTTTGGAAGCGGTAAGTGACTTCAACTTGAAGGAAATTGTTGCTAGCTGGATATATAAGATTTATGATTTAACTTTTAACGCGTGATATACTTTAGTATATATACTGTAATCCCGTAACTTCAGTGTCTTATACATGGCAAAACTGTATATAATTGGTCTTCTATATCAGTTTCGTAGCCCATGTTGGCTAGATAATTTCCATAATTTGCAGCCACGGTGGCCGTTTCAATCAGTCATTCTCCTTTCTTTTCCCAGCTCCAGAACAATTTTTTAGGGTCATTCAAATTATGATTCGAATTCTTGAAGCTAATATTTTTAAATCAAAAGCTCAATCATTTACACACATCAAATAGAAGCTTCAAACAATTTTCAAATCAGAAATTTGGAATTAAATACCGTTAAACTGCAAAGTTGTATAAATTGTACAGTTCAGAGTTTAAAAAATATAAATCCACAATATCATTTTCGATGCTCTAAATTTAAGAATGGATTACAAAATTTGAAAAATTCTAAAATTATACCATTTTAAGCAGTTTTAAGTTAGAAACATTAAAAATTGAACTCGATTGACTTTTTTTTTAATTGAACACTTTTTATACCAGAAGTTAAAATTATTTTTATTGTAAGTCTTAAAAAATTAATAATTGTGCAATTGTTATTTATACATTTCGAAATCCTTAAAAGCTTCAACATTTTATTTGAAAATCTTGAAAAACTGACGTTTTGTTTTAAATTTTTTGTAAAATTTAAATTGTTTTTAAACTTTTTACAAAACTTCTATATATCTTTTAAAATTATTCAAATTTTTTGCAAAAATAGAAAAAAAATTATGAAAAAATACTAAAATTGCCTTCAGGGGTCAGTACCATATCTTTTTTCAAAAAATCAATTTTCTAAAAACTACAACTTCTTGTAGTAAATATGTGTAGAAATGCTATACAAATTATTATTTTGTTCAGAACTCGAGTTACCGTTTTATTTCACATGGGGTTCCGTCAACTTAATGTTAAGCTAGCGTAATCCCCGGTTTCTTTTAAAAATAGTGGAGCGTTAAATTTGTCAATGGGGCATTCAATGAACATTAAATGAGCTTTTAATTATACACTGAAAAAAATGATTAGTTGAGGCAACTATTTAGTTAGTAAGCTATCGTACGGCTATTTTATTAGTTGATATTGCTATTTTATTAGTGGACACAACAAATCCATTAGCTACCATGACTATTCAATTAGTACCAGGAAGTAAGTAAATGGTTGTCCCAACTAATAAAATAGCAGTACCATATCTTACAAACTAAATAGTTGGCCGAACTAACCATTTTTTTCAGTGTAGTACGGTCAGATTTAAAATTTGTGCATAATTTATATTAAGGGTGGTTTTTCAGTATCAGGCGTGGCTTTTGGAAAATAATTTTTGTGGTTTTGGAGAGCATTAAATGAGCCCTTAATTATATGATAGGGCAGAAATTGACTCAACGTTTATTTCACATGGAGTTACGTCAGCTTAAGGTTAAGCTACCGTAAAAACCGGTTAAAAAAGAAAATAGTGGAGCATTAAATTTGGAAGTGTGACATTAAATTAGCATTACATGAACCCTTAATTATGTGATATGAAAGAACTCGATTCAATGTTTATTTCACATGGGGTTCCGTCAGCTTTACGTTAAACGAGCGAAACCCCCGGTTTTTTGAAAAAATAGTGGAGCATTAAATTTGGCAATTGAGCATTAAATTAGAATTAAATGAGCCCTTAATTGTGAAATAGGTTTCTACTTGATTCGAAAATGTGTTTACGTCAGCTTAAAATACCTATTGAAAACTGAATAAATCCGTTACTGAAAATGTGATGAAATTTGTGATATTTCAAGAGATTGGATAGATTTCTTCTAAAAATTTGTAAAATTCCCGAGAAAGAAATAAATTCTCTGTCATTTCCCGGGGACGTCAGACGACTTCTCCAGTACAAAGTAGGATAAAATCGGATAGACAACTTTTAATATTATGCCATTTGTAGCCGTGTTCCGTAAACGGAACGTTGTCTAATTATTGACCAATAATGATGCACATTAAGTGAAGCAAGCATAGCTATTTGTAAAGTTAATATAGTTAAGAGGATATCCTTAGACAACCTCAAAAAATTGCAATGTCGACATTTATGTTGATAAAATTCTAGCTTATCTATTTTTAGCTCAGATCACAGAGACCACAATGGTCTATTATCTAGTAGTTAAATTTTAGGTTAAAAGGGCAATTTTTTTTTTTTACTAAAAAACAAAAATGTTCACGTTTGAATTTTTTACATGTATTTAATATATTTATCAGTTTAAAGTTCTCATATGTTCAAAACATTTTTTATTTTATTTGTTTAGCTAAAGAAAAAAAAAGTTTATAGTGCAAAAAAACACGAAATTAATAAAGTTCTTATTCGCGAAAATACACCAAACTCTCGCTTTCAATCAAGAGTCACGGGTTCCCTTCAAATGGGCTTGAACTGATTTCGGGGGAACAGAAACGTAAACAGTGAGGGGTTGCTTGACTCGCTTTGATAACATGTAAAATCAACCCACATAACTATCAACTCCAAATTAATTATACAGTCCGCTCTCCGAATAATGCCGGACATAGACTGGTAGGGAGTAATTTTCGTGGAACTCAGCTTTCCCCACTCTGACGCTCGTCAGTTTTCTTTTTTCGTCCCGCAAGTACGAAGTGAATAAATTTGGATGTTTTTTTTTGGTGATTTTGATTTTTAAAAAACGAGTCACTTTGGTACAAGCATTGATTCTGCAAGTATTTGATTAATCATTATATGAACTATAAAGCATTATTTTGGTGGACAGTCTATTTTCACACATTTATTTGTGTGACAGTATTCAGAGAGACTGGATTTAAATGCCGGCGCTCGAAGGGATAGGGCGATGGTTGGGGATGTGATCCAGCAAATATGAGGAGAAACAGCAATATTTAGGGCGGAATTATTCAGAGAGCGGACTGTACTTTATTGGAGGGTCGTAATATACGCTACTTTTTCGCACATTATTTTTAATTTCTAAAATTTAATTTTGTCACTTGGTTGCGAACTGAATTAATAAATAAGAAAATATAACAATTTTTAGTAGAAAGTTATTTATTTTGGCTGAAAAGACTTCTAGGTGTAGGTATAATATTTTTGGTTGATAATCCATCCTTTTTGGTTAAAAATTGTATTTTTTGGATGACAATGTAATTATTTTGTTAGAAATTCAACAAATTTGTTAAAAAGTAATCCTTTTTGTTTAAAATACTCAATAATTTTGGGTAGGAAATTCAATTATTTGTTGAAAATTGGTATTTTCTGGGCTTGAAAATTCAACGGTTTGGCTTCAATTGTATTTCTTTCTGGGAAAAAGGGGAGAAAGTAGTGTTTCCGCCGAGTGTGAAAATCTGAGGAACGAGACGAGACGGGACGAGACATACCTACTTGTCTCCGTATTTCTCGTCTCGTTTTGCCTCGTCTCATTCTACCTCGTCTCGTGGTGTCGTTCCTCGTTTCTCGCCTCGGTTTTTCCGGGAAATGCAACAGATGTGCGCTAGCAGAGAAAACAGCTCGCGGAAGCATTCAGAGCATTCCTTTGCTACTCTGACGCGCTAATGCTAATTAGCGTTCTTTAATGTATACTTAAAGTAAAAATAGAATTATATATTATATTTTTTTTAACTATTACTGATTAATTTGATATCAAACATGACCATGTTTTCACTTTTTCAAAGATTTAAATTCACTCTATTAGTATGGTGTGTTTTTAATATATTCTGCCAATTATAACAGAATATATTAAACAGAAAGTGGAAAAAATATGCATATTTTTAAGTCCTTTGGAGTTCAACGAATTTAAAACTAATTTAATCTTTTATATTTTTAACTAGAATTTAAAAATTTCGTGGCTTCTAATGTTAATGTATAGTAAGACCTAAGTAACAAATAAGTTAGTAATAATACTTATATAAACTCATATGATGATAACACAATGGGTTTTATAATTCGCCTCTACGAATTTTATCTATGTATATTTGTATAATCATGTATGAAGATAAAATATTTTATATATCGTAAACGCCTTAGCTCAGGACGAAAGACCCTTCGTTATAGATCATTTTGTTCCCGAGACGTTGAACAAAAGAATTTTTTTTTAATATACAAGTAGATTTTTTGAATGATATATTTTCGGATTACTTTTTTATTTTAATACATTTGATATAAAACATGATATTTTTTTATTTGTAAAAACGTTTGGAAAATTGTAGCAAAATTGAATTCTTTCTGAAAATTTTAGAGATATTTACAAAACGCGATTAATTCTTTGAAATATTTTAGAAATCTGTTATAATAATTTAATAACATGAAAATATTTTAAATCTTTGTGTAAAATCGATGTTAGATCTGCCCCGAGGAATGGGCTCAGGAAAACGAGACGAAACCGATTAATGAACGAGACGAAAGCGTGCCAAGCTCGGTATTTCTCGTCTCGGACGACATCACTAGTAGTCCAGTCAACGGGGAACAAATATCACTCAAAAAAAAAAGTTCCTAAAAGTAGCATTTTTTTCACAGATACGTTGGGAATCGGTTTATAAAGATATTGTAAAAAGTCCCCAAACATACGTGTACGGCAAAGTTCCGAAATTCTGGAAAGTGTTAACCAATAACATGTTTTTTAAAATTATTCGAGAACTGTTGATTTTAGGTCGAATATGGTGATGTGAAAAAATGTTCATAATTTTATAGTGCACAAAAAAGGTTCTATCTATTATGGACTTATTATCAACGTCTGCGCTATGAAATTGGATTAGCTGCACAATTCTTCTATTTTTGAACAATTAAAATAAAATCTCAAATATCCTGGAAAAAACGTCGAAAATATATCAGGCGATTTGTAATGGAGCAAATTCAGGTTCCTGTTAACAAAAAAAAAAACGACTAAGTCATTTGCATGACAAACTATCAGTATAAAATGAGCTCAACTTCAGTGTACACTTTGATATGTTTAAGGGGATGCTTTTGAGACGAAACTTCTTGTAAGTGTTCCTCCATTTTCATACAATACATTTTCCAATTTGTAGGCCAGAATAATAATATTTAGGGCTTCTTTTAAAGCTTTAAACAAGTAAATTTCAAAATTTAAGCTATGATATCGGAAGCAGCGGTGATTCTGAGGCCTAATGACAGCAATGGGAGCGGGGGCGAGAACGGTTACCTCTTTCGATGATATTGAACACTTCGAAATTTTTTTGTTCACTTTTCTTGACAATAGACTTGGCCTTCGGATGGACGTGACGTCACTGCAATGCAGGTTCTCAATGAGGAAAATTTCAAAAATAAAAATAAAATTATAAAATTAATGCAATGCAAATTAAGCTATCTTTTTATTTTATGAAAAATATATTCTGCTTGATAATTTGAATAAGAGTAATTACAAACATATCCTGAAGAACCTATAAAAAACCATAATTA
>NC_046662.1:88122097-88127961 GCF_010883055.1 Belonocnema kinseyi
TTCCCGGAGTTATCGCATGCTCATCGCAAGCAATAATAAAAAACGTGTTTTGCGGGAGCGCCATATTTTCCCAGTCTCCTTCAATAGAATGTTGTTAACATTTCCAAAAAGAATCTTGACATAGTAGATTTAACCCCTAAATGAGAATGTAAAAAGATGAAAAGTATTTAAGTTCTACGTGTGAAGTAAATTCCATCACCATTTTATAGTGCTTAGTGAATAAATTAAAAATTAATCCGATTTATAGACATTTCAAAATTATGTTATATTTATTCTTAATTGTCTTATTCACTGCGTTTGAAAATAAAAAATTCATTTTTGTAATTATGATTTTTTATAGGTTCTTAAGGATATGTTTGTAATTACTCTTATTCAAATTATCAAGCAGAATATATTTTTCATAAAATAAACAGATGGCTTAATGTGCATTGCATTAATTTTATTTTATAATTTTATTTTTATTTTTGAAATTTTCCTCATTGAGAACCTGCATTGCAGTGACGTCATGGCCACCCGAATGCCAATTCTATTGTCGGGAAAAGTGAGCAAAAAAATTTAGAAGGGTTCAATATCATCGAAAGAGGTAACCGTTCTCGCCCCCGCTCCCATTGCTGCCATTAGGACTCATAATCACCGCCGCTTCCGATATCATACATTAAATTTTTTAATTTACTTGTTTAAAGCTTTAAAAGAACCCCTAAATATTATTATTCTGGCCTACAAATTGGAAAATGTATTGTATGAAAATGGAGGAACACTTACAAGAAGTTTCGTTTCAAAAGCATCCCCTTAAACATATCAAATTGTACACTGAAGTTGAGCTCATTTTATACTGATAGTTTGTCATGCAAATGACTTAGTCGTTTTTTTTTTGTTAACAGGAACCTGCATTTGCTCCAGTACAAATCGCCTGATATATTTCCGACGTTTTTTCCAGGATATTTGAGATTTTATTGTATTTGTTCAGAAATAGAAGAATTGTGCAGCTAATCCAATTTAATAGCGCAGCCGTTGAAAATACGTCCACAATAGATAGAACCTTTTTTGTGTCCTATAAAATTATGAACATTTTTACACATCACCATATTCGATCTAAAATCAACAGTTCTCGAGTAATTTTAAAAAACATGTTATTGTTTAACACTTTCCAGAATTTCGGAACTTTGCCGTACACGTATGTTTGGGGACTTTTTACAATATCTTTATAAAGCCATTGCCAACGTATCTGCGAAAAAAAGCTACTTTTACGAATTTCTTTCTCAAATCCTTCATTGACTGGACTATAGGAGAAAGAGTGAATTTCACAAAAAAGGGGGATGGACTAATGTGATACCTGAAATCAGTACCAGTGACAACAAATATTTAATGTCTCGATTGAGCTAGATATAAAACGTAAATTATCCGATTTTAGATGATACAAGAATCAGTGGTGAATTAAAAATTGTTCATTAAATATTGAAGCATGGTAAAGTACATTATTTTCTGGTTATCGACAAGGATAATATGCCGAGAGATTTGTATGACTTTAGAAAGGCTTTGCTGTCTATCTCCAGTTATACATATGTATATAAGAGTAATAATTTATTGAGTTTACTCACCTCGGTGCGCTGCTGTAACCTCTTGTTCAGCTCATACAGTCGGTAGTCCGGTTGGCCATGGTTAAAGTATGGTGTGTGCCTCCTGGGGACAGGCAACGATCTGTCAGACCAGACCGACAGGTCATGTTAGGGTGCTGTGTACAGTGTATTTCGTGTGTGTCGCGTATAGCATGCATAATATACTATAATATAACTTATCTAGAATAAGTATGGGCCTGTTGGCAAATCTTAAGCCCAAGATAGGAGTAGATGATCATATTCGTAAGCCGAAAAAACCGAAAACGGGAACTGAGCGGCGCATATGTGAAGAAAAGCGGCACACATCAATTCTGTATTTAGAACACGATATTGCTTCTTCTAGGTTTTTAAACTAAAATTTCACAATTGTTAGTTACAAGATTCTATACTGTTTCCGAAAAGAAGTAAATATCGCATTCAGAAAAACAGAATCAACGGTGCACCGCTTTTCTTCCACATGCATGCGCATCTTTAACCCCCGTTTACAGTACATCAAAATTCTAAATCTAATTCAAAATGCTGATCTGAGTTCATTTTAACATTTAGTCAAATTGTGTCAGATTGCGGCATTTTTCCTATTAGGATTTAGTTAGTATCATACTAAACCCTAAATTACTTTGCTTTGATGCGATAGTGGATCAAAGTATTGAACAATGGTGAAACAGTTGACGACTTTGAAAACCTCATTATAAATTGTTTTAATTATATACCTTTATAGAATGTGAGCTCTTTTCGAGATGCCAACAAAGTCATGTTCTGTATCTAATATGCTACTTATCCGCATATTAATATGAGATAATATCTGAACATAGAAAGGAGGTAGAAACACTGAGCAAGTAAGAATCAATTTCTTATATCAAGATTTCGATCTTTCTCATAAATACTTATTAGAGGATGAGGCATGAAGCTTCAAAGCAGCCGATGAGTGGGAGGAATATATCCCTACACCTTGTTAGCTGTCAATTCCCCCAGAAGCGCAAATCCAACAATGGATTCGTCTTCTATTACGATTCAATCGTGGGAAGACTTATCTACTCGCAGACGTTAACATATCAAAGGTACTGATTTGAGTCAAATCGAAGATAACTTAATCTTCGAACGATTTATCAACGAGATAACCAATCCCAGAACAAAATGCATCTTCCATTCCATTCGTCAGCTTGATTCGCAATGAGGAATAAATGAGGGAGATAAATCTTGAGGGAATTAATTTGAATAATTAAACTTATTGAGATTCGGTAAATAAATTTTAATTTTTCATACTGCAGTTATTTAATTAATTACATTTTCGTATCTTTTGTTTGACAATTTTTTATGGGCTTGGGAACAGTGAAAATGATCTTGAACTTGCGTAATCAGTATTATGAATTGCACACCATCACAGAAAAAACGAAAGATAAAGTTTACATCGATTTCAGGTGAAAGATTGTCCACAACAAAAATTAACCTTGCCAGATAAACTTTACATGAATCGAAGACAATTTCTGATTTTTAACCTTGCCTGTATAACCTTTCGTCTCATAATCGCTTCACTTTCATTCGAAATGTAACGAGAATTACGACGCCAGCGTTATCCATCGTCGTTTAACTTCATTAAATTGGAGAAAAACGGGGATTCCCATCTGTCAGTTGCTTTTTGCACTTTTTGCTAAATAGTATTAAATAAGTTCCAATTCGTCTGCAGTAGTGTAATTTATTTCGGAGGAGACTAATAGTAAGAACAAATTTTTTTTTAGTTTTTTCTGTTGCTTATTTTAGATGTTTTTATCGAAATTTGCTTACTTCAGCGTGAAGCAGTAGAAGAGATCAGAATTATTCTCCTAACCTCGGTGAAACTTTCGCCGAAATATGTTTAATTTTTAACCATTGCAAGTCCTACCTGCAACAAATTTTAACTTTTGTTTTTTTCTGTGTTGTTTTAAATCTAGTTTCCCGATTTATAGCTCGAATTGCCTCATACTCTGCCGTTTCCCCACTGCTGCCGGGATCATTTGGAAGGAAGTGCAGCCGTGATTAATGTAACAAACGTGGGCCCCGTTTGTTATTAAGTATATAATATTCATTTGATATAATATCAGAGAATAACACAAATAACGTATATTAAGAATAAGTCGAATTTTGTATAGGAGAAGTCGAAAATTGAACTATTTTTTTAAATAATTGAAAACTGAACCATTGTAAAAAAATATCTTTAAGGAATAAGGAATAATAATTTTAATCGTACAAAAACTGCTAAAGGTTTAAAATTGCTCGATTGGAAACTGCATGCGATCGAAAACTACAAAGATACGATTCGTTTAATTTAAATTGTACTTCTGCTTTTAAAAATTCAATGATCTTAAATTAGATGATTTAACAATTGATTTAAATAGTGATCGGACAATTTCCACTTAAAATCACGCAAAATGTCCAGAAAAGTCTAGGATATGGGCACAGAATGATTTGTAATTTATTTATATCATTCTACGTTAAAAGATCACAAAAGAGAAAGAGATATTTATTGCATAACTTTTCTATATGTGTACATTATTTTCTGTAAATTTTTTTGTGACCTTTAGCTGCTTGCGAAAAAAATGCAAAAATTCGATTGTTCCAAAATATTTCTTTTCAATGTGATATATTTTTATATATTTTTAGATAAATTGAAAGATCAATAATTCCCACGTCGAATAGATTTAAAAAAATATCAAATATCTTGACTCGTTCAGGAAATACTGCATTAAAAAAAAACTTCTGTCATTTTTGAGAATTTATAGGTGATCTTCGAATGATTGTAACATATTACAAACAATTTATTAAACTGTTAAATAGGTGTTCCCTTATTTTCACCATAAAATGACATATACAAATATTAAATCATTATGACATTTTTTAAGCCCTAAGCAAATCAAAATTTGTATAACATTTACAAGCTAAGAGTTCAGAATGTATCCCTAAACCTCATCGCCAGTAAAGAAAGACAAGTTCTGAGGGGTAAAATCCAGTGCAAGGGTTGAAACATTAGAGGGGCAATCTCGAACGTCGAACTTCAGGGGTTAGCGCAGACTCGCATAAATTTCCTTTTTACCTAGACTGAAGAAGACGATTTACAGATTAGAGCTGCAATATAATTATATTTTTAATTCTTTAATTTTTCACATAAATAAATATGAAATTTTAATAAGTTACTCAAATTATAATAGACACCATTATGTTATTTATAAATTTAAATTAGTGTGATTTGACAAATGTTTAGGACATACTGTTAATCAATTAGTAAAACTTGACTGTGCAATCTTAGTCATTTATTAAATGTACATAAAAAAAGGTTTGTTATCACCAAAGAAATAATTTCTTTAGTTAATAAAACCCTTACTAAGACCGTGTACTAAAGAATTATATCTTTCATTCTGATAGAAATTTTGCGATACTCCCAGAAAAATTAGATAACTGAATTAATTAGCCAAATATGACTGACTGATTCTCACTTGACTGAAAAAATGAACTAATAAACTAATCAAATTTAAACTAATTGTTAGTAGAAAAAGTAACTGAAACTTCCATGAAAATAATTTAACTAATTTTTTAGTTAAATAGTTTCACCTAAAAAGTGAGCTTTTGAAGGATGGCAGTACAGAACTAGAAAACTAACATTTTTATCGAAAATTTATTTATTAGATGAAAAAATCTTAAGAACTTACATATTGTGGTAAGAGAGATTTTGAAGGATGACAGTACAGAACTAGAAAACTAACATTTTTATCGAAAATTTATTTATTAGATGAAAAAATCTTAAGAACTTACATATTGTGGTAAAGGATTTTCTCAAAATCTCATTTCTGACACAAAACTTGGAACAACAAAAAATGTTAATAAACTTTTAATTAAAATCAAAACGTAGCAATAATTGTTTGAACCTTTCAAAATTGATATTTCTTAAAATTATTATTATTTAATGACAAAAGTCAATTTTAATGAACCATAACATTTTAATTTTCAAATTCTCAGTCTATTTTCTCGGGATCGGCTACCTTATTTATATCAAACTTTATTTATCTGTATTCAGGTACTTATTTTTTCGGAAGCATGTTCTTATTTTTTCTTCTAACTGAAAATTGAATTTTGTATCACAATTCACATTCCTAGCCTGAGAGAATTTTAGATTAGTGCCACTTTGAGATTGTTCCCTTCAACATCCACTTTATCGAACCTGAATAACTTTCTTTAATCAAACCTTTTTGGCCTCAATTTTGCAACACTTCAGCTTGT
>NC_046662.1:88128061-88148635 GCF_010883055.1 Belonocnema kinseyi
TTAAATAGTGATTTTAGTTTTTTAGAATGCTTTTTCGCTCGTTGAAAAATTCCCGTTTTGTTGGTTATCTATTTCTGTACTGCCGCCCTTCAAATGTAATATCACATTCACCTCAATATGTATCGTAATAGCCCCGGTTTATGGTAAATCAATTAGTAAACAACTTAACTCTGTTAGAATAACTAAAATTTTCTAATATGCAAGTAAATATACTTCCAATAAACTAACTACCAATTTTTTGTTTAGAAACGAAATCATATGATATTCTTCAAACGTATAATAATTAGCTAATAAGGAAAATCAGAGTGTGAATTCTGCATGTATAGGTCTAGTTTATAGGTTTATACTAGACGGTTTAGTAGCCAAGGAAGCGTGATCAGTCATAGTTATTAAATTCCGGTTAATAGGTTTAGTTTGCAAAGCTAATGGGCGAAGGCTTGTCGCGCGCGGAAGGTAGCCTCGATCAGCTGACTGGACAGCTGGTCGAGTGAGTTGAGAACCACTGTCTGCAGGAGTCTCAGATTGGGTTAGCAAAGGGCGCAGTTGGGGTGACGGGGGCGGCTTTGAGGGAGAAAAGAGGGTGTTATTAGGGGTTGCTCATGGGGTGGAAGTGCGATCAATGCCAGGGAGTCATGCTAGCCCCCCTTGAGTTTATATATAGAAACATATACGTGCACGAGTGTACTAGACTGTATAGGTACCAGTTTTCATGTGAGCACCTCTATATGTCCGTATGTCCGAACAAAGTCAAAGGGACGGTAGCACGTGTAAAACCTTCCACATGTACTTTTTCCCAAAAATATTCACGATAATCTGATCTGTTTTTTTTCTTTTCACGGGCACTCGAATTGGGGAAAATGGGGTCGAGTGGATCCAATGGAAATAAATAAATAAAATATACACGGAAATTTATTAATTGTGACGTTAGACTAACTTTAAGTCAAGAAAGAATTTTTATTATTATATTATGCAAAAGTGTATTTTTTATATATGAAAGCAATCGGAACAAATGTTAATGTTTTATATCAAAACATATTAACTGATTTAATAAGAGTACAAGTTAATCTGCTTTTTTGTTTGTTTTTTATTAAATTATTGGAAGGTGACGAATGATCAGACAGATCCTTTAGAAATTTGTTTTCCTTTAACCCTTTACGGCCCAAGTTATGGGGTTTGAACGCGTTTTTGGAATTAAGGTTCTCACCGGGTCTTAAAGAGTTGAACTGCCCTTAAAAAGTACAAATTGAAATATATGTGATTAATAAAGAAGGAATTGAAAATGAGTATATTTATGGATATTTCAAAAGTGATGATATGAAGTGATTAATGTACCGAAGTCGAATAGAAATTTATTTAAATTAAAGACTTAGGTTGTCAAGCCACGCGCTATAGCTGATATTTCATGTCAATTATCATATACACATCGACCGAAAAAAATCAATGCACCAGATATTCTTGCCTTTCGATCCATGTTCGTTTGGTTTTAAAGTTCAACTCCGATCCTTCATAAATCCCTTAAAATCTTCGAAATACTTGAAACTCCTATCAAATCCGTTAAACTTTGTGAAATTCTTTTAAGTTTATTGAAATCTTTTGAAATATTACGAAATACTTGGAAATTCCTTGACATTTTTAAAACCTTTAAATTACTTTGAAAGTTTTTTAATTCCTTCGAATCCCTTAAAATAAAATTTGTTTATTCATTAAAGTTCTGTATAAAGTTTTTAAACACTCTTAAATTTCATAACAGTTTTTTGGAAATCGTAAAAGTCCGTTAAAATAAGTAGAAATCCGTTCAATATAAATCCATCAAAGCTTATTCATTAAAATTCTATAAAACCCCTTAAGATCCCTAGAAAGCTTTGAAATCTTCAGAGATTCAATAAAATCCTTGAAATCTGTTAAAATTTCATGGAATACTTTAAAATCATTCAAAATGTTTGAAATCACTAAGAATTCCAGGAAATTTTATTTCATTTGATTTATTTTCCAAAGTTCTCTAGAAATCTCTTAAAATTGAGCTTCAAATATTTGGAAATCCTACAGAAATTTGGTAATT
Source organism: Belonocnema kinseyi (assembly GCF_010883055.1). Classification (NCBI taxonomy): domain Eukaryota; kingdom Metazoa; phylum Arthropoda; class Insecta; order Hymenoptera; family Cynipidae; genus Belonocnema; species Belonocnema kinseyi. The sequence continues at coordinate 88,130,121 of NC_046662.1, forward strand.
TCCTTGAAATTTTCGAAATCTCTTGAAATTCTTTCAAATCTATTAAAATAGCTTAAAATCTTTTTAAATTATATAAATCATTTGAAATAATTGGAAGTTCTATAAAATCCCGTTTGTCTTCCGAAATTATTTGAAATCCCTTCAAATATTTGAAATTGCTAGTAATCCCTTGAAAATTAATTTAATTTACTAAGTTCTCTAGAAATGCCTTAAAATAGAAAATAAGATATCTTAAAAACCTACAAAGTTCTCTGAAATCCCTTCAAATTTTTGAAATACCTTTAAATTCTTCATAATTTGTTAAAATGACCTTACGAAGTTCCTTTAAATACATTAAAATCCCTTGAAATATTTGCAATCTCTAGGAATTGAAAAATGTTACATTTGATTTAATTTTCAAATTTCTCTAGAAAAATCATAAAATCGAGAGTGAAACTTTTTGAAATTCTACGAAATTTTTTGAATCCTTTGAAACTTTCGAAATTTCTTGAAATTCTTCGCAATCTGTTAAAATAGCTTAAAATCGATTAAAATCCCGTAGATCCTTTGAGATAATTGGACGGCTTAAAAAATCCCATCAATCTTGTTAAATTCTTTGAAATAGTCGGAAAGCCTACAAAATTCTTTTAAATTCCTTGAAAGCTTTGGAAAATCGCTAGTAATCCCTTGAAACTAAACTTCATTTCGTTTTTATCCCAACGTCCTCTAAAAATCCCTTAAAATTGAGCTAAAAGTATTTGGAAATCATACGGAACTCTTTAAAATCCCTTGAACAATTTGAATTCTCTTGATATTCTTGGGAATTACTGAAAGTATAGCTTAACACCTATAATATCCCATCAATCCTAGGTTAAGTAAATATGAATTATTCGTTTGCAGTTTCTCTATTTTTTACATACATGTGTGTGTGTGCGTGTGTAAATATTTCTATGATATTTCCAGAATAGCGAAAAATGGTAAGAATTTCATTATATGAAAATCATTATAGGCCTGCACTGAATTTCCGGTAATATTTTTTCGCAAGGGTACAGGGGCCATATAAGAGTGACATTAAAAAAATTTTAAGTCCATCATCATTGCATGCGATCCACAGTCCACTCAATACAGGTGCAAGACTTGCTACACGCGTTGTAATAATATCGTGAAAGTAACCTAAGCGCACTGCGATGACGGCATTCCAAACATCTTGCATTTCATAATTCGCATAAGCCAAGTACACACAATTAAAGTACATCCTTATTGCTATAATAAGGCCCTGCCAACTACGTAATAGCGTATCAATAGAAAACGTATTCTCGTTTCTATACTCACAAAGAGAGACGGAACAATTTGTGGATTTAAGTTTCGGTATTAGTTTGTATTAATAATAATTTATCAAAAAAGTAATATGCCCTTTTCACCTTTACAGAGAAAATCTAATTTCAAATATTCGCTACAGGCACACAGGGTATGGCGGAAAACACTTCAGAACGGCCAATAGCTCAAGCAGCTGCGCCTCGGCTTCATCGCCGGAATGTTGCGTGTTCGATTCTTGCAGCCTACACTTTTATTTTTATTTCTTTACTTTTTTTTTATTTGTTGCAATTTAAAAATATATAATACCCGCCAATAATCTTTAAATATATGTAAATCATAATTTTGTTAAAGTGGTGTTCTTTTTCTTGAAAAACATCCCTTTTCTAGGTTCCACTATTCGTATACTGAGAAAAAAGAATGTTTGATTCAAAGAAATGTAGTACTGAATACGTCCATTCAAGTATTGCTTTGATCGAGGACAATTTTTCTTATTTCAAGAAATAATGTTTTTCAAATAAAAAACTCACTTTTGTTATAAGCAAACTTTCTTTAGATCAAAGAAATATTTTACTGGACGTATTCAGTACTACATTTATTTTAATCAATTAATCTTTTTCCTCAGTGTACCGAAAAAATAGCTAGTTTTATCGAAATTTTGGTACACATAGCCACAGCTTTTTTTTGCCTTTTTCCCGAAAACCACAATTTTTTTACGTTTTAAAATATAAATTCTAAAAATGTTCTATATCTTTAAAATTATATGTATGAACGAGATTAGTAAAAATCTTGAAAAAGCGCATGTTGCTGCTTTGACAAATTAATACACAGGTAATTAGCTATAATTAAAAAAAAAGATATGAACTGAAACTAAAATTCACAATTAGCGTTCTTCCTTTTTCAGCTTAAATTAAAGACAAAAATAAGACTCAATGAAAAAATAATCTATAATAGACCAATAGACGAGAAGATATCTTTTAAACTTCTAAAAATCTAGGTGCCTTTCACTTGCGAATGGATGAGTTTAGGCGTGACGAACTTTCACTTCAAAGTAAGATTTCCTAAAAGGAAACGTGTCAACTTCGATAAATAGTAGAAATTTTTGAACATATAGTATTTGCTATTATATATAATAATCATAAAATTCATTCATTCACATTGTTTACATTAAATCTCCTATGCTTCCGCCTACTTTTCGCGTATTTTTTGTCTCGCGACTTTTTTTGCCATGTCAACGTGACAGTTTACTAGTAAATATGACAGTTTGATATCTCATTGAATAAATATTGTCTTTAACATGAAGTTCTTTCCCTTGCATTGAAATGCTTGATCATTAATTTTTAAGTTATTAATTTAGTACTTAAGATTCAAATGTTTGAATTTTAAAATCATAATGCACAGTTTAAAAATTAAGTATTTTTAATTAAGTTTGGAATTGTTTAGTTTTTAACGCTTCAAGTTTGAATTCATCAATTTTGAACGTTTTCCAATCAGAAGGCATAGAATTTTTTTAGAGTAATTAAACCCTACCGGTTCAAAATATTGAAAAATTCTTCATTTTTGAACCATGAGGATGAAAAATGATTTTTTTTACAGAAATCACATTTTTTGTATAAAACTATACCCAATCACTTTTAATGTTACGTGATACTGCAAATATCCAGGCAATTTCTCTATTAAATATTTCAAAATTGAACATTTTCATATTGAAAGCCTTGATAGTCAGTTTTAAATGTAATAACTTTATATTTAAACACTCTACATTGTTTGGGTTCAATTTTATTCAGTTTTAATTTTACTTTTTTATATTTGGATATAAAATTATAGATAGGCATTGAAAAATGAATTCTTTTTTATTTAAAAATGTTCCAAAATATTGAACATTTCAAACTGAACTGATTGAAAGGCTGCGATTGAAATTCTGCAATTTCAAACATTGAAATCATATATGTACGTAGAATCTTGTTTTGTATTTTTTTTAATGCTTAATTTCCAATGTTAGATTAAACAATAAATGAATCATTAAAAATAGGAAAATCTTCGATTGAAAAATTTTAAGAATTAATAATAAATATAAATAAAGTGACAAAAAATATACGATTTGAAATGAAAAAGTTAACAGTTATGTTGTGGAAAATCAAAATACACCAGAAAATTAAACTATCTGGAACTGATAACTCAGTAATTGAATAAGATTATAGTTTTGAATGGATACAACCTTCCACATTTAAATTTTTGTTTTGACTGCTAAATTTTTTAATTTTTCCGTTTCATAAGTTGTAAGTCTAGTCTGCACCTAAAATTGAAATGTTTGAATTTTGAAAATTATAATTACAATTTGAAAATTATTCATTTTTACCCGTTTTAAACTTGCTTCAGTTTTAAATAATGTTCGGATTCGCTTAATTTTTAACGTTTTTTAGTAGAAATATTTCATTTTTAAAGTTTTCCATTTGAAGTAATTCAATTTTAATTTCTGATCTAAATACATTGTTCAATTTGTAACGTTTTCAATTCAAAAACGCTTCAAATTTTTCCTAAATTTCAAGCAATTTGAATTTAAAATTATTACTCAATATTTATTGTTTCGAACAAAAAATTCAACATAATATTTTAAAAATTAGTTAATAATAGATTTTTAATTCTTAAAATTTGTAATGTTAGATAATAAAAATTGGCGCGCATACATTAATGCTAGTTTATAATCATGTTTATTAACTATCTCCATATTTTCATAATTTCTAGTAGTGGCTAGTATGAGTTTTCGTAACAAAAAAAAAACGTTAATATTGTGGACAAAGAGCGAGGAAAATAGTTTTAATGTTTAAAAAGAGATTTCTGCTCTTTTCTGGTTAGAAATCTAATACGCGTAGGCAGCTGAAAAATTAAAACGAATCTATTATTATTATTAAACGCAGCGCGTGTTACGCAGAGTAAATTGGGTGGCGTGACAGACACCTCACGTCGTTCTAGGTCATCAAGCAATAAAAAGGGTCAAAGCACTAAAAATGTTCCATTCAAGTGACTTTTACCAGTTCGATTAATGTCTGCAAATCACATTGTGTGCCACACGATTTTGAGGAAAGGTAAAAAATTAAATATATATATTATTATACAACTGAAACACTTGTAACAATAATTACTATGCGAACATTTATATTGTAATAAAATGTAAATTACTATTTGTGCAGTAGAAAAAGTCTACTGTATTCTAAGGAATTTTTCATGTTATGTTTAATGTCTTGTTAAAAAGGGTTTAACTGTGAATTATTTAACTCTAAAATATGAGAGAAATGTTCAATTTCTTTTTTCCTCATACAAAAGTTTAGTGACATTGTTATTAATTTTATTTTTAAAAATTAATAAATTTGCAGTTTAATTAGCTCTATAACGAATTTGGAACATAATATCTTTTTGTGCTACTATTAAAACAATTAACCGAAGTAAATTATTTTAATGGTACATTTTTTTAAGGCTATTGTAAAGAAACCAAATGAGTTGAACAATTAGCCTGCAGTCAAAGAGACAAGATGTGTAAAGATATATCGTAGGAACGTAGAACGAATGGGAAAAGTATAATTTAAGTTTAAAAAAAGTTTAAATTAAGGTATGGCTAAACGTGTCTGTTTGACAACCACCACCTTTTATTTATACGTGGTGCATTAAAATTCATATATTTATACCAAGTCTATACTATTATGGAATTTTTCGTAAGACTCTTCACCAGCTAGTCCAGGGTTATTATTACAACAGTGCCCGTTAATTTTCAACTAAATCGTTGAATTTTCTGCCGAACTTTCAACCGAAAATATGGATTTTTAACAAATACAGCTGCATTTTTAATAAAAAGAGACGAATTTTTAAACCTAAAAGATAAACTTGCAAACTACACGCAGAAAAAAGAAATATAAGATTTACTTATCAAGAATTGTAAAGGGTTTCTTGTAACCGTAACAGTATAAACTGCTCTTAACAAGAGGGTGTAAATGTCAAAATTACTTAGAATTTCCTAAATGTCACAATGAAATTCAGGTTAATTCAACAGTTATTCTTCAGTAAAATAAACCTCTATTCCCTCGTATTACATACTGAACGACATGTAAAATCCACTGAACCGAGATTACAATAGTAGTGCAGTGGACATTACTGAACGATCGGTACATGCTACAGATCCGATCGGTTTACTTAACTCGCCCCTAAAGTCGCAACGCAACCTATCCGCGCGGAGCACCGGGTGAATTCACGACGCAATCGGCAATGAATGGATTGCATCACCTAAAAAACATTCCTTTTTGACATTTCTGTGACAGTCGTCACATTACTCCAATTTCCCACTTTGCAAGGAAGGGTTTTTATAAAAATAATACAATTTTGGATGGTACAACTTATTCACGGATCGCGTACACTTGAGACTTTATTGGAGCAAGACGCGTTTTTGTTCCGTGACTGTTTCAGCTGACATATAGATATGATGTAAATGCTAGAACTTTTGTTGTGTGCCGCGATGGCATGAATGCGTCTTCAGAAGTCGTTTCAGAGGTCACCACACTCAGTTACAAATGCATTTCAAAATTATTTTACAGATCGCAACTCGTATACTAGTGTAGTGGTTAAGACTGTTGACTTGCGTGCTTAGGTTTATGCGTTCGAATCCCCCCATTGCGTGCAAAATTTTAATTGTATTATAAGCATCATAACTTACAAATAACGATTAATTATAAGTATATCCGAAAATATTTGTGGGAAATAACCGTGCGCTTATTTATTAATTATTTTTTAGAAATACTTTTTGACAATTTATAGTGCTGTCTTGACTACAGTCTAAGTCGATAACATAATTCAGATCTCTTTATATTATTCGTTAAAGTGACATGATAATTCGTAATTGCAGCATCCAGGAACTGTACAGAATAGCGACTGGATCGGTAAAATCTACTGATCCGCAGGTCAGCAACACTTGAGAATCGGTACTAGTAACCATCATTGATAGTCATACTTGCCTATAATTGTAACGTTTACTGAACTGTCATGTTGTCCATATACGTACTAGGGAGATCGGTAGATTTAACTTGGTTTTCAGTAAAATGTGAGGTTCTTTTTTCTGCGTGTACCTGAAGATAAATTTTCAATAAAAAAGGACGAATTTTTTATACAAAAAGACGAAAGTTCCACGAAATAGTTGAATTTTCGACCAAAAATATAACTTTTCTACCAAGGAAGATGAATTTTCAACAAACTAATTAAATTATCAACGAAAAGAGATGAATTCTGAATCAAAAATATAATAGCAGACTTTTAAATTAAAAAGAATTGACTTTCAATCAAAAGATGAATGTTATACGAAAAGAAGAATTTTCAATCAATAAGGTCGACTTTTCTTTAAAAAAGACGACTTTTTAAGAAAGCAAATAAATTTTCGACCGAAAAGATTATTTTTTGACAAAATGATTAAAGTTTTAATAAAATATTTAAATTTTCAACTAAATAGTAAAAATGTTGGGTGAAATTCCGAAAAGTATTCACCTCCGATTGATTTGAAACTAGATATACCCTCGTATTTTGACTCGCTCATTAGTGATTAAAAAAATGATAGTAAAAATACCCGCAAATTTGATTTTCTAGGTCAAAACACAAAAAATATGCGTTTTCTTATTTTTTCACTATGTTTCCATAAACAATCGTTTCATAGGAAAAAGTCTTAAATAAAAGTTATGTCCCTCAAAACAATACCCCTGTGACTAGTCACAAGAATAATGCAGATTACATACCTTCCCCTTTCCAACTTTTAAGGATGTCGGGAAGGCACCCCTATGATTAGACACAGAAGTAATGTTGGTCAAAACCCTACCGTTTTTCAAAGTCTCATGAGAGGAGGCACACTTATGACTGCCCACAGAAATAATGTTGGTCATATATCTCCCCCTTCCGAACATCACATGAGGCGGAGGCACCCCTGTGACTGGTCACAGAAATAATTTAGTGCCGTGCGGATGTGAAAGCACCCCCGTCACTGGTCACACAAAGCAAATAGGTCACATACTTTCCTCTTTCCAAGTTTCGTGGTGGAGAGGAGTGCCACAAGTCTCATTCCAAGCAATTCTACACTTCGTACCAACACTTTCCTTTTTTTAAGTAAAAAATAGTGATTTTTTGAAAAAATACATGACATAAGATTTATTTTTATAAGATCTACAACTTTTATTTTAATATTCAATTCAATAAATGGAAAAACATCAATTTGGTACTTCTTTGGGGGGTAGCTTGAAAATCAAATTTTCAGGTATTTTCACTATCATTTTCGCAATCAGAGAGTCGAAATACATCGGTATTCAGAGTTTCATATAAATCGGAGATAAGTACTTTTCAGAACTTTATCCGAATTATAAAAAAAACAGAGATGAATTCTGAACCAAAAATATAATAGAATTTTCAGTAAAATAGAATTAATATACATCATCGTATTAAAACGAGGAAAAGGGAACGTTTGTTGAAAATAGGGGAAAGAGTGCGAAGTATGCAATTTCTTCTTTAAGAAATTAAAACGATTATCAAGTGTTAGAGACGCTCCGTATATGTACCATAGGCGGTGAATAATACGTAGAGATCTCGAGGTTTATTGAGTTTATCATTATCGCGAGCTGCTCCTTCGTGTTCGGTAGAAAGTAAGCGGTCAGCCGCCGATGAAAGTCAAACGCAAAGTGCACGGAGGCTCGACTGCCAATCAAAAGCAAAATCACATAACGCGTATAGATAAGAGAAATAAAAGAGAAAAGAAAAAAACATACGAAAATTCGAGGGCGTAAGATCACCGTTCATCTAACCAACTTCATTGACTTCTGACCTCGACGATTAGAGCTATAAATTAATGACAACACGATCTCACACAAGGAGCTAACATGCCACCAAGAACGACGTTACAAAAAAAGTGACACACTAATTTAAAGATCGAGTAATTACTCAATTAAATAAAAAAACGAGCATTAAACGTGTAAAAACGCAAATTTAATTACTAAATTGGTTTAACTCTATTATATAATTAGTAGACCGCTAATGTGCTTTAACGATGATATTTGTCATCGTCTCAACAATCTACGCGGAGGAAAAGATATAGCACAATGATATCGCAAAACTTTTATATTGCAAGAAAGCGCAATATGATAACGTACAAGCAGGCCCTGGAGCTTTGTACTATATTATAATGCACTAATATCACAGAAAAAAATGAAGTTAAATTTTGTTGCTGTCGTCTGCTACGGCGTCCTTAGCAGTAATGAGAAAAAGGCAAAGTATGAGTGAATTCGAACTATAAATCGGGACACCAGATTTAAAACTTATCACAGAAAAAAGTAAAAATTAGTTGCAGGTAAGACTTGCAACAGTTAAAAATTAAACATATTTCGGCGAAAGTTTCACCCAGGTTAAGACAATAATTCTGATCTCGTCTAATGCATCCCGTTTGGAAATAATTCCTGGCAGACTGGAATTATTCTAGCGCCAGTACTGGGTTATTCGTGGCTGTCTGTTCACGCTGAATAAGATTGGCGCTATCTATACACTGTTAGAAAAATCTGTACGAGGTTTAATATACGTGCGTGTGAAGCAAATATGCACTACCGCTACTGAAATGTAACATACATTGGTATAGTGAATTTAATAAACATGTTTATTAAATTTAATATACAGGTCAGTATAGCAATGTGCGTGAAAACTCAACGTGCTCTCTAAATTTGAAATAGTGAAAATTTCACTAATTGAATTAATGAATGAATTATTCACTGCTGAAATAGTGATTTTTTGGTTTTTCCATATTGAATTAGTGGTCTTCTACTGTAAAAATAGTGATAATTTCACTATTTCCAATTAGTGTATTTTATTTCACTATTACTTAGTGGTTTAATTCACTATTTAATTAGTAAAGTCGAGATTGAAGCCGTGATCACGGCTAATGGTGGACTCGCGCCAACCCGCGCTCACGTCTCGTTTGCATCTTTTTCATCATTTACATTTTTGTCAGCTTGCATCATTTTTCTTTCTACTAGGGTAAAACAACTTAAAACATAGGTTAGTAATATTTTTCAGTTTATTATACTTTCGTGTAGTTTCCCAGTGAATAGTCTCCTTATTATGTGGCGATATGTGTATCAAGACAAAAACATTTGCTACAGAAAATGAGCGCTGTGTTCGTTTTGAGGTTACGAAATTCAGCTTTCCATTCATTTCTATAGAAATAAATGGAAAGCTGAATTGAGATTTTTCTTTAGTAAGTATAGTATCAACATAAATTAATTTAATTTTTAAATATACATTATAGTTTACTTCTACAACTTGTCTTGTAATATAGTTTACTGTTGGGGTTATTGGTTGACTCCAGCAAATATTTTATTTAAATACGCATGACAATTTTAAGTGTCGTGGTGTATTGTTATTGATGATTTTAAATGAATTTATTATTACGTATTGGTTACCCTAAGTTATATGCGTCATCCACGCCGATATGTCCAATGAGTTTTAGGAGTACGACAGCCTAACTGCGGAAGAGTTAGCCAGAGCGCTAAAAGAGGATCAGGATGACATGATTAATTTTGACTACTTAATTAGTGATTTTCCACTATTTAATAGTAGATACTTTACATCTCAAAACCACTATTTGCTTAGTGAAATTCCACTAATTGATTTGGTAAAATATTTTCACTAATTGAATTAGTAGTTTTTCCCTAGTTTGTAGTGACCTACTTCTCGCTAATTCAATTAGTGAAATTTCACTAATTTAGATTTAAAGAGTGCTTTAATTTCTTTGAATCTTGTCAAATATTCTAAATTAAATTAATAATCTAGAATTCGTTGACTGAATTGTTTTTTATTATGAAAGTGCAATGCACGGGTAAAACTTTTTCCTAATTTCGCTCTAAATAGTCCAAATTTAAGGCGAAGACAGTTAATTGTAGGTTAGGTCTGTTAATTATTTGCTTAATTAAAATTGTCGACTTAAAATCCAATTTTACTAGATGGAGAAATCCATCACGCACTTCTATGTAGAACCACTAATATCGATAGCCAGAATTTGACATCACATTAATCTAAAAATTCCGTCTAAAATCCAGCTTGGCGCTAGAAAGTACTTCTGTTTGGACTTTGAAAAAGAACGCGTCATTTTATTAACTAATTAACAAAAGATAACAAATTACATTTATTGCAGTGCTCAAATCAAAGGAAAAAGAAGAAATAAAGTTGCCTGTGTTGTCAGTGTTGTCTCATAGTGCAGATTTGGTAATTTAATTCATCACTAAGTATCGGTTGACCTGACGCACTATGCATTGTTTATTGGTAAACTATTGAATGAAAGACACCGCTAATATAAAAAATTATATCTGAATAAAGACATTTTATCGTTAGATTTTCTAAGAAAGTAACTTTCCTTTTCGTATGACATGTATCCAGTACTCATGTACATTAAAATGACATCTTTCCTAACCTCAAATATTATGCAGTGCTACCAACAGCACTCAACTTTCATCATGCAATGCAATTTCAAAACTGCTACCAAAAAAGTTGGCAACAATAACCGGAACCGGATTGCAAGAATCAGATGTTTGCCATGCCGCCAATCAGTGTGAATACGTTTCGTTTCGCGACCACGAGGTTTGAAGTTTTCCAGATTCTTTTTCGACGTAAGGACGTTAGAATCAAAATCTAACGTCAAAACTGGATTTTCTCATTTTACTCCATAAATACTAGCATTACATCTTTTCTAGATAATTAGGGCAAAGTCCTCTTTTCAATTAAATCTTTATTCGGAGTAGATCATTGGCTAATTCCAATAGTTTTTGTATAAGGTGTTTTTTCTATTCTAACCCCAGCATCTGAAAAAAACATCTCACATAAAATATATTGAAATTCAACAATTTTTCACTCTGAATAAAAATTGGAATCAATGCAGGAATAGGCCCTAATGATTTAAAAAATATGTAGTTCTGGTATTCATGGAGTAAAATGAGAATTCAATTTTCAGGTTGGCTCCTGGTTCCAAAACATTTACACGGAAAAAAAATTCGTGAGGCGAACGAGTGGATCGAGAATATATTAAACTCAAAGAAAGTGTACGCTTGGATGAGCTAAAACGTTTAGTTAGAAGAGTTAAACATTTAGTTACTTTATGTTTCTTTCTTGATATTTCAATATAGTTATCGACTACAATCGAAACAAATGTAAATTATTATTACTGCATCATAAACTCCATTTAATATTAACATTCGCGCACCTTTTAAGTGTTAAAAAGCGTTTAATTGTCCAAAGTAAATCTCAACTGTCACTGCTCCCGATTAGACTGTCGCCATTTTATTTCGCTGCTCCTATAATGCACTGGCGCTCTTCCGATAATTGCTTCAGACACCTATTCTTAATATCCCTATTATAGCTATACTTATTAGGGGTTTGACTATACGATATCTCTGGTACATGGAAAATGGTCAAGGATATTCATTTTCGCTGATCCAGGGATCTTTCTAAATTCCTTCGTTCGTTTTCAGCTAAATGTTTAGCTATAATGAGGAATAATATCCCTGTCACAGCTCAATTTTTTTTACCGTGTACAATTAACATTTTATTTTTTATCAATAATATTTGGAAACATTCTGCCAAAAAAGCACATACGAGCTATATTCCATTTTTCTCAGGAAATCTGGAATTTGTTAATATTCTCAATGTAGCTCATAGCGCTTTTATGTCAGAAATGATTTAATTATAAAAATTAGTATTGCATATACAATCTAGGTCGCATCTAGATCTACTAGATTTTACTAGATTCACTAGATCGCGCCGCAGTACCGCTGTTGTAGATAGCGGCTATTCGATTGGAGCGTTACATTTGCGCGCTGCCCCAGGATAGTTTCTCGAGATAGTGCCAGCATAGACTCGTGGCGGTCTAGGCTGGAACAGTATAGCGCCATGAATTATTTCCACACGGGATCACGCTGAAGTGAGGGAATTTCGATCAAACATGTAGAATCAGCAGCAGATAACATGAAGAAAATTTTTTCTTACTGATATATCTCCTCCGAAATAAATGACACTATTATAGACGAATTAGAACTTATTTCATACTATTTAGCAAAAGCGCAAAAAGTAGCTGACAGATGGGAATCCCCATTTCTCTCCAATTTAATGAAGTTAAATCCAGGCAAAGTTAAAAATCGGAGATTATCTCCGATCCATGTAAAGTTTATCTGACAAGGTTAATATTTGTTGAGGTGAACCTTTCATCTTGAATCGATGTAAACCTTATCTTTAATTTTTTCTGTGTTCGCTTGTTCACTACTCGAGCCCTCGCGAGATCACAAAAGAAGAAATACAATGTGATAGCGTAATAAACTTAAATTCTTACGTTATATATTGCAGAATTATGCGCTATATGATGTAAAAACTTGCAATGTACATCACGATTTTGCGTTATTATATTGCGTTAATTACGATATATAGCGCAGGAATTACGATATATATTGTAATTCATGCGATATAGTTTTTTTCAGTGTAAGATGATCGATTACGGGACATTAATACTGTCGACTCTAAAATTATTATGAGCATAATTTAGTAAGTGCTACATCAGAGAACATGATACCTAGGAGGATTACGCTGGTTCGCCATACACAACAGAACCCCTCAATAATCCAACTCACCCTTACCAGACCAACCCACGTGATTTAGTCTCGAGATCGCAATCTACCTCTGATTGATTCTCAAACCCGCATGTAAACCATGTTCATGACACGTGGCTTCCCAATAGCAGGAATAGTTCTGCAATCGTTTTCTGCCACAAAATAGCAGAAATTTTTCCTGAATATTGCAGATTAGTATTTGTACTCAAAAAATGTCCTTCACTATTAGGCCTTGAACAATGCACACATCACTCTCAAATGAAATCAATTATGTCGTGTTTATCAGACAAATCCATAAAGCATTCATTTACTGACAAAAAATAGTTTCCTGAAGAATAAAATAATGGCTTTTTACATAGGTCTGCCACAGACTAATCTAATTTTTTTAAAAAGTGGAAAAAGTGACTGATTCAAGCCAAAAAGTGACTAAAAGTGACAACTGTTCACAGAAACAATTTCATTACAGACTTAATTTATCGGTTTGCATTTACAAGAATAGATGGAATTTTATTGATGAATTCGGGTATGAGAACCAATGACAAAATTGCTAGAATAAATTTGAAAAGTAATTTTCAGAAAAATTTTAATTAATTTTATTACAACCTAAATAAACCTTTAATTGTTCTATTTGTATGTCGATACTTCACAACAGGAGAACAGAAAATTATAAATTAAAATAATTTAAATTTTAGTATTGAAGACTTCACAACCTAAAATACTTTCAAAACAGGGTAAATAAGGGGATTTTTTAAAGCAAATAGGCGAATAATAGAGAAATAAATTGTTTTAAATGAAGTGAATGCATGTAACATATTATATTCAGTATGAAACGCTTTAAATTGCTAAAAATTCAAATAAAAATATTGCAGTTTCAACAAGATAGATGAATTTTAAACCAGAAAGATGAATTTTCAATCAAGAAGAATAATTTCCTGCTAAAAAACACGAATATTTGGATTTTCTTATTGGATACTGTTAATTCATTTCCCATTTAAGCAAAAAAGACAGGACATTTTTTGAAAATAAGGGAAAAAGATGAATTCTTTTGAAAAATGAAAAATAGGGGAAAGAGTTTTAAGTTTGATATTGAATAGCATTTTCATAATATGTGACATCCCTTTGCCCAGAAAATTATTCCACTTTAACGTAGGATTAAACTTGATAGTTTTCGACATCTTTTTCGAGTAAGACAGAGAAGGCTTGATTTGACATCACGTGAACTCGACTTATAAAATTTTTTATTGGTCGTTAGTGTACGAAGAACGTGCTTATACCGGCGCTTTTTGCGGTAAAAAATACAGACAAGACGCGCGAGAACATCCAAGGCGGAACACAGGGTTGACCATAGACTGCGTGGGAGGTTGTTAATTTATTGCACATTAACGTCACTTGTCTCTGACCACGCACTGCGTACAGTGCAACTGTCCCTACTCACTTGCCTGCTGCTTGTCTTGCATTATACATTCATCATGTCGAACATCGCCTTCATAAAATAAGACGTTTTGAGTAAAGTAAAGCGTACGACCACTTGTCATATGGGATTTAGTAAGACGGATTGAATGTCATAAAATCTCGCAAAATGCTCCAGATACCCAGAAACCATGAAGCTGGTAAAAAAAACAATGGATGCGTGTCATTCAATTCCAGTTGGTTTCACGGACTGCTTTATTTACTTCACTATTTTCAAAAATTATTCGGTAATGCAGATCTTGTCTAATTTATCAAATTATAAATTAAGATTAAACAGATAATCTTGAAAAGGGTGGGTGGACGCGTCCTTAGGGGCCGTGCATAAATTACATCGTCTTTTGGGTGGGGAGGAGCGATTTTTGTATGTATTACATGGAGGTAACTATATACTACTTGTAATTTACAGGATAATATTAGCAGTACCTAGTAATATTTGTCTTAATATTTATGAAATTTTCAACAATTTTGTTAAAAAGCCATCCCTTTTGGTTGAAAATTCGACTGTTTTGTTAAGGAACAAATCATGTGTTTGGCCTGTAAATGCTACAAGACGATTCAATTTTGTTGTTGATGTCGTCTAAAAAAAATTCAGTTAAAAGTTCAACTATTTTGTTGACATTCGTCCTTTTCGTTTGAAGTAATATTTTTTGGTTGAAAATGCAATTTCCTGGTTTAAAATTAAACTTCTTCCGATGATAATTAACATTTTCTTAATTCACAGTTTCGGGTTGTTGAAAATTTTACTATTTTGTTGCAATTTCGTTTTTTTTCTGGTTGAAAATTAGTTCTTATAATTGAAAATTTACGTATTCCATTTTTTTGTTGAAAATGTATCTTGTTTAGTTGAAAATTCAACTATTTGGTTAAAAATGTATGTACTTTATTAAAAATTCGTCTTTTTTAATCAAAATACTTCTTTTAGTAAAAAATGTAACTGTTTGGTTGAAAATTAATCGGTTTAAGTTGAGGATTCAAGAATTTTTTTGAAAATTCGTCTTGTTTGGTTAAATTTCATTAAAAATTAATTTATCAACTGATGATTTATCTATTTAGTTGAAAGTTCAATTGTGTGGTCGAAAGTTATATTTTTATGTCCCGGAAATTAGATCCGCAAACTTATTTTTCAAAGAGAAAAAGTTGTGCTGAATTGTGTTAGAATTGTGCTCACTTGTTAAGTAAACTTTTTTTTGTACTTAAAAATTACTCTCACAATTTTTGAAAAACATTTTTTTGCCAGATCCACAACATCTTATATGCGAAAAATGAAAGTTTGTGCTATACGGCTTAAAGTATAAGCAATTTTGTGCTAGAAAGAAAAATTCCAAAAAAACTTGACTGGTAAAAAAATGTAATCAATTCGAAAAATCCAAACTTATACCCGACCAACAGGTCGCGTGCACAGGTGGTGCCCTACCAACAGGTCACGTGCACATGTGGGATACACCCAACTGTGCACGTCTAAATTAATACGATCAGATTTTCAATTTACAAGTCCACGTGCAAATATGGGACTCTCCCATTTGTGCGCATCTCAATTAATGCGACCTGAATTTTCACTGTAAGTTCGCGTCCACAAATTGTATGCTCCCAACTGTGCACATGCATAGACGAAAGACTATCAATTGTGCATGTCTCAATTATTCCAAAGAGATTTTCAACTTAAAAGTCTGCGAGAACAGATGGCAGTCTCCCAACTGTGCCCGTCTCAATAAATGCTACCAGATTCTTCACAGTTGACAGTGTTTCATCCGTGCACGTGCACAGATTTGAGTGAGACGTGCATAGTTGCACACTCCATAATTCATTACCTCTAACGAAATTCTGTAAGACCAACAGTTTTCATATTAGAACTTTAAATGTTTTTTCAGTCTGATATTTTGGGCTTTAATTTTAAATAATTTGGTCTAAAAAAATAGGTTAAAACTGAAAAATATTACATTTTTTTTTAAGCAAAATTCAGCACAAGTTTTGGTTTTTCGAAATTTCCTTATTTTTGGGTCTTTGAGTTTGACATTTTAAATTTGAGTTTGACATTTTAGGTATTAACAGCACAACTGTTGGCCTGACAGAATTTTGTTAAAGAAAAAAGGCTACTTTTTTCGAGCATAATTCAGCACAAGTTTGTACTTTTCGAAATAGTATCATTTTCTGTTTTTTAACAGTCAAGTTTTTGGAATTTTTCCTTTCTGTACAAAATAGTGTATACTTCAAGCCGTCTAGCATAACCTTTCGTTTCACGCTTGTAAGATGCTGCGGATCATGCAAAAAAAACTTTTTTCATAAATAGTTACCGTAAATTTTGACTTCTAAAATTGCGACGGTAATTTTTGATTTTTCAAAAAACCGTTTACTGCAAAAATGAGCACAATTAAGCACAACTTTTATTTGTTGGAAAAATAAGTTTGGGGATCTAACTTCCGGTACATTGTTTTCGTGTTAAAAATCTATATTTCCTGATTAAAAATTCAATCAATTTGGAGAAAATTGGTCTTTCTTGCTTAAAAATTGAAATAAATTTCTTAAATATTTATGTTTTTGTTTAAAGATTCATAATTTTATATGAAAATTCACATCTGGTTGAAAATTGAACGACTCTCAAGAAATTTCGTTTTCTTTTTGGTTAAAAATTAATTTTTCGAACTGAAAAATTATCTGTTTAATTAAAAAATCAACTGCTTGGTTGAAAGTTAACTTTTTTTATTGAAAAATCATATTTTTTAGCTTAAATTTTGACTGTTCTGTAGAAAATTCGTTTTTTAAAAATAAAAATAAATTTTTTAAAGAAAAATTCAACTAAAAATTTTTAAATTTCTATCGTTTCAAATTTTATTCAAATTTAAAGGAAACATTGAAATTTGAACTACTACTAACTTATATCATTAACATTAAAAGATGAGGTGTCGTTTCAGGATAACTAAAATTAATGATGCATTTTCATTGTTCTAGCTTTGACAACTGAAATTGTCACATCGTGACATGATCTCTACATGTATCTTTTTTTAGCTGTTTCTAAAGTGCCTTAATTCTAACAATATTAACATACATTTTCCCCGCTATAATCACCCGAATAATAAGGAAATTATGTGTCTAATAAGCTCAAAGATGAAGACAAAATATCAAGTTAATCAAAAAAAAATTTTTTTTCAACTTTCAATTTTATGTTTTCGAAAAATTGGAATCTCTCTGCAAATAATTAACATTTTTTTAACTTTTTTGAATGGTATTAAAGTTAAGTCACCATATTATTTTTCTAAATTGTTCACACATTTTTAGAATGTTTTCCCTAGATTCTATCCTAAGATCGAAGTTGGTGGAGAAAAGGCGCAAACTTTAAAAAAAGAACTGTAATCGCAAAATAATTTAAAAAAAAAATGTTTTTTATCAATATTACTCAAATTTATTAAAATATGATTTTTTTGCGACTCTTTTGCACCAAGTTTGATCTCAGACAGAATCTAGAAAAAATTCTAAATATACCTTAATTTTTTTTAAAATACTACTTATATAATTTACTTCAATTTTTCAACTATATTTGGAAGAAAAATATTACTTTTGTATTTGCCGAATGATTTCTCGCAGAAAAATTTAGGGCACAAATAAACGAAATAAGAGGTACCAAGAATAATATTTCGTGGTCTGGTAATGAGGCGAATATGTGGTCGCCGCAGACACCCCTGACTGTACACGGAGATCACGATAGTGTAGAGCAATATATAAAAATAGCCCTATATTTACTGACAAAAATGTTCCTTTGTTATATTAAATCATTTTACTCACTTTAAAAATTAATTGAATTTTCTTGGGGCACGATGTAACACAAAAAACCTTTTAAAAAAATAAAAGGAACTGCGCTATATGCATATGGAAAAGATATAACATTTTTGGAAAAACAGCAATTAGCACACGTTTAGCTAAATTTTAAGATCTAGAAATTATCTAGATGTCAAAATTAAACTAACATGGCGATTCGCTAGGTATGTACTTATCACAGCTAGCAATTGTGGGTCCGGATGCAATAAGGGCACATAAAATTTTTTCGTGCGAAAACGAAGTCCCCTGGAGGCTTTAGAAAACATTTTCGAATTTTAATTTTCAAAA
>NC_046662.1:88148735-88172630 GCF_010883055.1 Belonocnema kinseyi
AGATGCGCAATCAAATTTTACATCCATATATATCTTTTGAAAATTAAAATTCGAAAATGTTTTCTAAAGCCTCCAGGGGACTTCGTTTTCGCACGAAAAAATGTTATGTGCCCTTATTGCATCCGGACCCACAATTTAGGTAGCGCAGCTACATTTTATTAGAAGAAGAAATCCAGCTAAACCATTTTTTGTCAGTGCAAGTATAACTCAGTCATCTGGTTCAGAATCACCCTATTCCTCTAAAAAAAAATAACAAGAAAAAGGAGTTCTGAGTCAGACTAGCGAGCTAATTTTACAAGAAGTTTTCTAGGGGAGAGAATAATGAGTAACTTTTTTTACCAGACTTAGACTGGACTCGGGATCTTATCTGTTGAATTCAATTAAGAAAAAAATGTGCAACGGGCCAGAGAAAATGTCCACTTTGGGGATTGAATAAAATTAATGGGGAGCAAAGTGAGTAATTAGTAAGCGTGGAGCTATTGGAGACAGAATAATAGACAAGATCGTGGGATAAAGCACAATGGGTTGGACTGATCAGAGATTGCGGTAGATAAGTAAATTAGGCGCGATAGGTGGAAAGAAGAGAAGTGAGCCAAAAGGCAGGCAGGCAGGCGCACGCGTACGGTGACGTGCGTGCACGTTGCGTAAGCATGAAAAGTCCAGTGCACGCACGTGCGAGGACAAAATTAGCCAACTCTCCCTCCCTTTCCCACATTTCCTCCTCACTCCCGCTCAATTTCTCATTCCAGTGCGCTCTCGCACCAACGCCGACTCTCGAGTCTCGACCCTCCCGGCGCTTCTACCTCTGGCGCATGCACGCGTACATGTTATGTGCATGAAACGTGCACCCTCGCACCGCACCGGAGAGACTGACTTTCTATCACCTTTCTACCTCAATTTTTGTACTCACTGGCATCAATTAATAATTATTCCTACAGGAGTAAAAAGACTGTTACTGAGTCAGCCACTTTTGCAAAAGAAAAGTTCTGAGCCATTTTTACAAGCGAAGAGTTATACACCATTTTCTACAAAAAAAATTCTATACCATTTTTACATGATGTGTTTTAAACCATTTTCTAATTACTCAAGAAAAATTCTGAACTACTTTTCAAGGATTTCTGAGCCATTTTACTAAAGGAAAGTTGTGAGCCACTTTACCGAAGTATAGTTCGGAGACACTTCAAGAGCAATTTTGAATCTATTTTATTAAAAGATAATTCTGAGCCACTTTCAGAAGATTTCTGAACTATTTTTACTAAAGTGAAATGCAGAGCCAGTGTTTTTCAGGGTGCGTTTTGAACATCACTTAGTAAAAAAGAGTTCTGAGCCACTTTTAAAGAATTCTTGAGCCATTTTTTACTACAAGAGAGTTTTAAGCCATTTTTGAATAATACATTATGAGTCATTTTTACTAAGGGAGAGTTCTGAACCACTTTCACAGGATGCCTTGAGAAATATCTTGACTAAAAACGAATTCTGAAACATTTTTACATGATGCGTGATGAGTCATTTTTACTAATGGAAATTCATGAAGTATTTTGACTAAAAAAGAGTTCTGAGCCATTTTTAAATAATGCTGTCTAAGTTCATTTTCATAAAGAAGAATGTTTAAACACAAAATGTAATGTAAAACTTACATTGCGTGTTGGTCACAAACTTCTATTACTGTAATTAAAGTTTATCTGCCGAGATTTTCCTAATCCTGATACTGATTTTAACAATAATTGACACCCAATTTGCACTGGCCATGCGTGTCTTTCCGTCTTTCCGGCTTCTAGACGCACTTATAAACACGTCTGGTTTTATTGAAAGCAAGGAAGCCAAGTTTATAAGCTACTCGTTGCACCCGGTGTGGCCTCGGTTCTTGCAGTATGGCTCTATTAATCGACAGCCGGAAATTCCATAGGGTTAGCGACCATACTATCTCGACAAGAAGGGGTGTAAGAAAAAGACAAGAGGAGGCTGAAGACAAGAAGAGATGAAATCCGAGCACTGATCGCGCGACTCCATGATATCATTTCCTTCTCCACAGACACCGATATGCCTTTCTGGAGACGTCCTCACTTCGATGTCTCACGTATGTTCTAGCATTTTTTAAAAGAATTTTAAAAACATTATTCTTGAATTTTTTATCTCCTATCATTCGTTAGAAAGTAGATATCAATTTGTACCTGTTCTCCTCAAATCAAATTCATGTCAATCTTTAATGTCAACCCACTTAAATCTGCAAACTACTAATGCGTGCAGCTCGTTCGATAGGACTTTTCTCATTAAACTTTCATAGACGACGTGAAAAAGCGAAAAAATAACAAAGCGAGAAGGTCATCTACTACGAGAAAGTTTTTGAAATGCGCTTCGTAGTTAAGGATGCAGATTGTGGTTAAATATTTTGTTTAGAAGCTATAGGCTCTGGAAGTCCGATAGTTCTTAATGCATCAAAACGTCAAACTGAGCAAACCTTGCACGCAAATTAAGTTACTGATCGCCTCGAGTGTGACTTGAGCAAAGAACACAACTCTAGGGAGGGTTAGGAGAATTAATATCAGGGCAAAGGTTCCGACACAAGTGCTTCCTTTCTCATAATATATGAAATGAGACTTCTCGCCTTCACCAGCCCACTGTTCACTCCTAATAAGATCTCGCCCTCTAAACATCCTCTTTTGAATATCCTTCGTTCCAAACGCCTCAGGCAAGATGGACAAAAACGCCTCAGGGCGGACATCGTAGGAGGAAGTTCAGCTTAACTATCACCGAAGTGATGAAAATTCAATTATGTAAATTTCAGAATAAATCACAAAATTCGTATGGGAAATTCTCGATAAGTTTAATTAGTGTTATAGCTCAGGGAATTTTAAGCAGAAAAGGTCATCTTTTGATCAAAACTTTTGTTTTCGAACAATCACTCACGAAATTAATGCAATCTGCACACGTGGTTTAGAGTCGAGTAGAAGAAGATTGACTGAAATAAGGTCATGACAAGATATATTCAGAATTAATATTGCAACGACAAGTTTTAAGAATTTCTAAACACTAGAGATCAACACCCTTAGTTTTCAAGATTAAAAATTACAGACTTCACATCTTCTATAAATGAAAAGATCAAAAAGTGCAAAATTCCGATAAGAATCTAATGTACCCTACGATATCTGATGAGTTATCATTGGCTATCTTGATTATCATAAATAAATAGCAATTCACATTTCCTTACAAACGGCAATGAGAAGATTTTTTTGTAAACAATAACCGAATTTTTTCAACAAGAATAACTCATATATCTTCTCTCATTTCAAAATATTATTTATGTTAAGTATGTTTATAATATGAATGTTAAAAAAAAGAGTTGTTACAAACAGCTGGAGAAAATTACGAGGAAAAGAAACCGAGTCACGTTCGAAAATTCCTATCGTAAGTCCCTTGAAAGACAGTCAAGAGACTACAAGACGCTTTAACGTGCTTTAATGGTGCTAAAAAGTTGCGACCGATCTGATCGGTATGGCAAGTGGATTTGTTCGAGGCAGACAGCGATGCGAAAGCTTTGCATTTAGAGCCGAAGGCAAGACCTAGTCCTCTTTAAGGTCATTAATGACTCAATCAGGATCAAAGTGATTGAGTCTTTATAAGGGCTGGGGTAACGCGTGGCTGGACTCGCAATTTGCAGAATGTACTTGTCTACCCGCATTTATTAACGCCACTGGCAACTACCTACTTAAGGATCAGATACTCAGAGGGTATCCACATCACGTGCTATTCCTTTGATTAATGATAGAACTCTATTATCTAATGACTTTTATCAATCCAGGGTGGTCGCACAAACTCATGAAAAAATTCTAAGTTATTTTCCAGTTACCTGGTTGAGTGACCACCCTCGATTCTATACACAAAAAATTCCAATAGCCTTATTATGATATAGCTTTTCTTACCAGAGATGTGCTTGTAATTGTGTGATATCAAAAGATTTCTTACCTGAAACAAAAAATTACATCTGTTAGAATTACCTTATATAATTATATGATAATAAATTCACATTGTTAAAACTTTTAAGGAATTTATTCCAGATGAATTTTATAGAAAGAAAGCAATGTCCCAGGAGAATTTTCCTACTCCTTAAAACAAAAGCTATCTTCAACTTCCAATGTTGACGCATCGATGTCCACGATTCTTTCTATAATACCACCTTTCACTTTCACATTTATACTTCCGTGTCATTACTTGAACGGGCAAGCGGAACGCGCCTGACCATTACCAACGAAAGATTTAGGTATCGTATGATTCAGCAGAACTTTATGACACTCGTTTTGAAAATATAATTTGCTTAATTTGCACATATTTCTCCAAGTCCGCAGTAAGATTGATCCAAACAAATAAATTTATAAGATATTGCATACGAGGTACAAAATACTATACCTCTTTTCTGTCTATCATATCGGTCTTGCAGAGCGTTCACACATCCATTAGGATGACTTTAAGAAGCGCATACTCACTTATCAAGATATAACGTTAGAATAAATAACGGACAAAGTTTATACGACTAGTAAGACAACCGCACAGTCAGGATAATTATTAAATGTCTAAGCGCTTGCGTAGATCCTGGCAAAACAAAATAAATTTCACATTATAGAAGAAAAGCCATTTTAACCAAACTTTCAGATCTACCTGCTACCTATTGTAAAAATTGAGACTGTTTTAGCAAATTAATGCAGGTACTTTTAGAAATTAATATTTCTAATTTACAAGAAGCAAGAAGAATTTAGAATGGTCAGTATATCTTGACGATCGATACAGCGGGTAGCCTTACGGCTTACGCTACACACGATGCATCTAGATTCCACGGTGGGGCGTTCCGAGTGATTAAGTGCGACATAAAAATCGGTAGTCGTGCCAACCTTCGGCAGATCATCCTCGGATCGCTGCTTTACATTATCCGGAGTGAGTAGCAACGTTACAAGCGTGACAAGCGTGAAGCATGATCCGTTAAGGCAAGACATCGCCCGAGAAACGAGAACCGAGAAATAACAAGAGTTGTCACTATATCCACGCAGGCGCGTGCTTTCCACTAATTAACCCATTCATTGACACTTGACAACATAACCATAGCCAAAACATCTTACTTCACCAGATTGTTGTTCAATTTTTTCTCTTGGAACAATTTATCGCACTATGCAAGAGCCATATTAATTCCTAGTGAAAATATTTTTAACTATGCCCCACGTGACAATAGGCTGTCAACAAACTAAGCGTTGACACTTGGCTACAAAACCAGTCACAACACCTTCTTTCAAAAGATTTTTTTGCAATTTCTTCTTTTGCATCCATTTGTCTCACTGTGAGACAGTCCTATTATTATATAATAAGGATGAAAATCTATTTTTTCCTCTGTAGTTATCATTTGTGATTTATCCTGAGATAACGAGCCGAAACCAACTTTTCGACATTTGGTGCAAAGCTGAAGAATTTCATGTTGGAGAGTTATAATTTAGTGTGGAATAATCGTTGGTTCGCCCTAGCAGCTCTAAAAATAAATGCGAGGCTACAGAGACTTGTGTTTTAGTGTGCACGATTGAAACCAACACATTCAGAACCTAACGAGGTATGCGCAACACAACCTCACCACGAAAAGGCGATCGACGTCTCTCTTGCTCTATGTTATTCTCTGGTGATTTCTCTCTTCTGCTTAAATAAGAACTTTACGATTTATCTATAAAAACAACTACGTAGAAATACAAGTCTAGCTAGTACGTCGACTGCGGGACATAAAATGAATTCCCAGTCAGAAAATTCATCGCTAATCTTATATCATAAATTTTTTGTATTGAAATAGAAACAACAGATTGATTTTGGAATAGACGAAACGATTTTTATTGTGTTCGTTTAATTTTAATTGTAAGTTTGAAGGAAGCGTGCATTTAAATATTAATCTTTCAAATAATAACATTTTACATTATTTTGTTTCTCTAGCCTCTATGGTAATTAATTCGCAAGCGCAGAAGCTTTGCATTTCAGCTATTAAAAAATTGTCTTTGGGGACGTCAGTCAATCGTTTATGCAATCGAGTCGCGTTCGTGAATTGCTGCTTGAGTTTGTGCATTGGAGTCTGCATCGCATGCACAACCATAGTCACAACTATATCGTACTATGCAAAAAGTATCCCGAGTGAACGATCAACATAACGAGGATGCACTTTTTCAATCTTCAAGAACGTCTAAGTTGTTCAATGCTTGATTGTTTCCCTTAATCAAAAAAATAAGAAAGGTACCAATACACCATCGTGAAGACTGAAGAATAACGGATTAACTCTTTAATTAACTTAGGAAAATCTGTACATTGAAGCTTCAAGCGTAACCCTGATTCTATTGTCTTCAATTATTTCGTCAAGCTCGACAAACCAGGAGATAAAAAAAATCCCCAAGAGTGTTCTACGCTGTGCAAAATGGCTTGAGAACACGGAAGTGTATAAAACAATTGTCAAGGTCTCTTACGAGTTGTTTTCTGCAATCCACGTGACAATAAAAGAAAAATTAAATATAGAACTACTTCGTTAATTTTCTTTTCGATTAGTTATAAGTAATCTCGATTGTCAAATTAAAACGCTGTTTAACTGAAGACCTGAAGTTAAGATGATCGTACTGAAGTATTCTAAGAAATCACTTATGACTGCAGCCTATTATCGCTACTGCAGTCTTTGTCGCTTTTATCGCTATCGACGTTGTCGTTATCATTATGCAACGGACGACTCGAGGCCACGTGACAGAACAGCGAGCATTCGCAGAGAAGACGCTACATTTAATACTCTCATACCAACGAGACAAAAGTTATTAACGTAAACAAAATCAGAGATATTTACAAATATTTTTTGCGCGGCTTGTAAAAGAGGCACGAGAGATTAATCATTTGAGATTAGTTTGTACTGTTAAAAGAGCAGTTAAACAATGGATAACTTCGACAGTGTTTGTCTTACGATATAAGGATATGCCCGAGCTGAAGGAGAAAGAATATTGTTATAGGTTACATAATATATTACTGGATTACAATCCAGTGATGCTCTACTCAAACAGAATGATTTTCACAGCAAAACTAAGCGTCAATTCTGTGTAAACAAAAGTTTTTCTAGAAAAAGCATTTCGACGGCTCCACTTTAGAGGCGTCTAAGTCTTTTTCTCTCTGTAGCTCTAAAATACATTGACTCCCTATCCTTTTGGAGCTGTATAAGAGCGAAAGGAACTTGAAGCTCTGCAGTGGATTCGTCGATTTATATGAGAAAAGACAAGTTTTCGCGATATGTAATAAGTCTTTTGCCCATACATGTTAGGAACATTAAAGACGAGATTTAGATTGTAGCAATATTTTAGCATGTCATTACAAGGAGTACGAAATAGAGGTCTTCAGAGTGTAGAGAAACAAGTGAGTTCAGCAGTTTTAAACATGGTTATCTCTCAGATTAGTGACCGTATCTATTGCAAGAATGATAAAAAATATAAATATGCACCCACACGAGAAGAAAAGGCGAGCCAAGTTGACTTACGCGTTCGGCTGAGTCTTCGCGCTTCGGTATAAGTTTAAATCGGGAATGGCGGGCCAGGAGGCCGCCATGTGGGAGGCACGATGGATATTTTTATCGAGCTAAATATAGGCAAACCTATACGAAACGCCATACTACCTCCTCGTGCTGTACCAGCAGGTCGGTTGTTAACGGGTACTGTGGTACCCCGGGGTGCACGGTAACCGCAAGAGCTTCCGCAGAGAGAGAGAGAGAGAGAGAGAACCAGGGGAGTGAAAGAGAACCAGAGAGGGAGGAGGGCTTTAATCTAAATTCGATGGAGGTTGCACCGCTATTCTGACCACGTGGATAAACCACGATGTGGGATTCCAAAGAAAATCGTGCCTTCGTCGCGGTTTCCAACGAACGATCCGTCAATCGTGTTTCACCTTTATTTCAAAATAAGCATAAATCGCAAGCGTTTCGAAGGTGCCTAGTGGAAACACCCAAAAAATATAATTTTATTTATGAATAACTTGCAAGTTCTGTTAATTCTTATATTTATGACTAGTAGGGAAGTTCCGGAATTTTTCCTAGACTAGACAGTTGCTAAACTTTCTTTGACCAGTTCGGTGAAATTTAAAAACTCACTTAAGAAGTCTTTAAGTCTCTAAGTCATAATGAACATAATAGTACATTACATCACAAGAGGACCTATATAACACTACGAGTGATGTATCATATTTTATTCGAAATCAGTGTTTTATGAGACTGTCCGGCCATCTGAAAAGTGAGTCGTGATGTTTATAAGATCTTTGGTCATTAAAAGATATGACTGACATGGTAGACATCAGCTTTGCTGTGATTGGTAATCTCTCTGGCGCGAAATTTGAAAATGGTTCGGCCCGAGCTAGAGTATTACATTATATATGTCTTATATAATTATATATGTCTGCTGAAATATTAGATTACTCTTAATATTTCAGTGGCGCGGCGTTCGGAACTAATAATAATTTAGCAGGCTTTATAACGCTCACTTTTCAGAGGGCGTTACAAGCTCACAACACGGCAATTTCTAATAAAAATGATTAAGTTATTTAGATGCCAAGGGGTGAAGTAGAAATTTCATTATATGGTGATAGAAAAACGTTAAATGGGAAGAGCATGTATTCACGATCGGTCGACTGCATTTTCTAAAGAACGGGGAGCGTGTCGCCGTAACACACGGGGTTAATCGGCGAACAAAAGTTTGACACTACCCGTCCTGTAACGTGTGGCGCACGTATGTACCATATATTGATACTACATTCTACTCGGCGAACTGACTATAGCGACACTTCGCGTCGGCGCCCTAACTACCAATTATACTCAGGAATTCCGTAAGAGAGCCGAGCACAATGAATAATTTTTGGCAATCGAAAAATTCGTACTAAAAAAATAATTTTAACAATAATATGTCTTAAAATATAAAATAAATATGACCAGAAACAAATATTTTGCAATAAGATTACTCTTGAATGCGCTGCCATTTAAAAAATAAGACCAAACTCTTTAAATATGACTAAATTCCACTAAAGACTGTAGTAAATGTTAAAGACTGCATTCTTGAATAACCTTAAATCATACAGTCACTTTTAGTTCCCACATCAACTTTATAACAACGTTCAACAATATTGAGCATGTCCAAAGGAGACATATGAGAATAGGAAATGGGTGGTACAGACAGGAGGGAAAGGATTAATAAGTCACGAGCGGTTGCTTGCGCTAATTATTTCACCGAAACCAGAAAATGTTAGTATATTTCAATTGGCGTGTGTAAAAAAGTACTTGAAGTGAATTATTATCACTCAGTCAATTGTTGACAAGAGGTCATTTTGTCACTAGGCAGGGCAAACTTTTAGTATTAAATTTTATATTTCTTGTTACATAATACAATTTCTTTCGTCACATATTCCCCAGCCCAATGTTTAATTAATACCATACATATTCAATCAAACAAATTAATACTGAAGGTTAACAATTTCTTCCAAAGTTCACATCCCAAAATGCTCTCAAAATAGGGTAAATAATTAATTTTTCACAAAATAGTTCATTTATCAACCAAAGAGATGAATCATTAACGATCTACCGCCCACAGTGACATACATGTAACGTTCGGCAGCCTTAACGTTTTTAAAATATAACTTTGAGACGAATGGCATTTTTGATCGTACCGAGTTGCATGGTAGTCTGCACGGTAATGAGCTGTGAATTTAATTTTGCATACACTCCACTATAGAAATGGCATAATTAAAAACCTCAAAAATCAGAGAAAACAAATTTTTAAGGGGGGTACTGTGTTAAATGAAGTAATGAATCTTTAACCGAAATAAAATAAACTTTTAACAAAGTAGTTCAACTTTCAAACATCAAGATCAACTTTCTGCAAAAATGAAATATTTAAATTTTCATTTCAAAAGACTAATATTCAACCAAGAAAAGACGAATTTTCAACTTCATAGTTAACTTTTCAACCAGATATAAATTTTTAACCGAATTGATCAATTTTTAACCAAAAGAGTGTATTTGTGACAAACCAAAGCAAAAAAATGGAATTCTCAACAATAAATCTAATAATTGAAATTTCAATAAAAAAAATTCCTTTTCAACCAAAAACGGTTGAATCTAACCAAAGAAGACGAACCTTTGACAAAATAGTTCAATTATCAACCAAAGGGATGAAACTTCAAAGAAGAAAATGAATTTTTAACACAATAGTCAGACCTTCAACCAAGTACGAAAACGAATCTTTAATAAAATAGTTAAATTTTCAAACGAAAAAACATTAGTTTTTAACAAAAACTGTAATTTTCAATCAAGAGAGACGAATTTCCAACCGAATAGTTGAATTATTGAAAAGCCCGCTTCGCGCTTTTGTTTGTTCACGCCTGAGTGCTCGCTTGAGTGACAACCGCAGACCCTGCGCAGCTTCTGTTACACCAACCTGCGCCACGATATCAATTCTGGGAAGGGCTATTGAAGGGTATCACAGTACTTACAAACAATATGTTGAAGTCACAGCGAAATGCACTGGGAATCCCATTTAAATAAATTCCATTGAAGACGTTCCTAGAATTTCAGTCCTCGACATTTTGGTGATGTCGGCACCGCGAAGACAGAAATAGATCACGCGGCCCTGGCTGTTTACGCTCAAAGCGAGCGAATATTGTGTTCGATTTAAATGAAGGCCCCTTCGGCCATGCATGAAGCAGAACTTAAATGGAATTCGCAATGTAGTTAAACTTTCAAACAAGAGACGAATTTTAAACATACAAAGATGAATTTTCTACCAAATGATAGAATTTTAAAACAAAAATGATTAAACTTAACCAAAATCTATTTCATATTCAAAAAAATAGTTG
This sequence comes from Belonocnema kinseyi, assembly GCF_010883055.1. NCBI lineage: Eukaryota > Metazoa > Arthropoda > Insecta > Hymenoptera > Cynipidae > Belonocnema > Belonocnema kinseyi. The sequence goes on from NC_046662.1 coordinate 88,159,611, forward strand.
AATTTTACAACAAGAGATGACATTTAAACAAAATCGTAGAATTTGTAACCCAAAGAGATAAATTCTGAAATAAAATAGTCGGATGATTTTCTTCTCGATTTTCCTGTTGGGTTCTATTAAATCATTTCGAATTTAAGCGGAAAAACGAATAAAGGGGAAAAAGAGGAAAGTTTCTTGAAAAGAGGGGGAAGAAGGAGAATATGGAAAAGAGTTTCAAAGACTGTTCTTCCTAACTGTAAAGAGTCTCATAAGAAACCGTATTTACCTCAATTAAGACGTAAAAAAGGCATATCACAGAAGCATTTACTCGCATCCCTAGAATGTTTAAACAATGGACTAGTAAGACAAACTGCATTCATCCTGCGTGATTAAAAACTAAATGTCAGAACGTCACGTCGAAGGAATGCATGGAATGCGTTGAGGAGGTGATTATTCTCCATAAGGTAATCCCAATGAAATTCAAGTTTTCCGGCCTGAAGAGCGAAAAAAGCCAAGGTAAGTTGGCTCAATCATGATATTGGAATAAGCTTGATAATGGGGTTCTTGCATCGGAATGGGTCAGCATCGGAAGTAAGCATCAGTGTGATTAGCGTAGTTGACGAGGGAATTAATATTAATATCAGTATGAAGATAGGCCTAAAAAGGTGTCAGAATGTTTTGAATTTCTCTATACTCAGTATTTGTAAAGTGTAGCAGTACGAATTGCTAAAAGTTAAAATATGGATGGTCACCAATTTTTTTGCCAGCTGTCATCCAGATACTTCGTAAGTCAATTCGTACCATTATTCTGATTGGTTCAGCACTTTGCAAGATGTGAAGTTTCAAGTTTCACAGACTTCTTTAAATAGGGTTTTCGATACTTTTTTTAAAATATTTTTTTCTCGCAAATTAACTTTTTGCAGTCTTTAAATAATATTTTATCTAAAATTCATGCAAAAATCTTATTTCGCTAATCATTCAACTCTTCTCAGTGCAAGCTTCTGACCCCATTTGTCAATTGATATGAAATGCCTTTTCACTTTCCGTGAAGAAGTTACAAAAAAGTCAAAATGTACCAAACGAAAAAGCATTAAGTACGGGGAACAGGGAAAGATAGAAGAGGCAAACAATGCTCCATAAAATCGCTTATCGTGTGTGGGAGCGATTAATCAAACTCGCTCGAGCGTACACGATCGCTGATCACGGATCGCTAGTCATTGGCTGATCTAACGGGCCAGCGAGTTGCCATAGGAGAAAGAATCCATTCAGACGGCCCTGCGTAAGTTGGCGGGAAACTGCGCACAACTTTTCCTGGCATCGAAGTTGTAGAGTACGGGCGATGGGCGAATACCGGATTTAAGGGCGTAGAGTGTAGACGCAACACGAAACTTTCACTGAAACTTTACCCATACAGACAATAAAGTATAGAAGTTTTAGCCGCATATCCAGACACCTGTCTCTTTACACACATGAGTTCGAAGCCCTCTGGCAAAATCGTTCGGGAATCCACAGGATTGGTATTTTTATAGAATTCCTCTCCAGAGGAACAAAAATTATTCAAGGAATAATAGCGAATTTTCTTGAAAGGGTTATGTCACATATGTCGTTAGAAATCATCCTCGAAAAGTCAAAAGGAAAAAAGGAAGCTTGTATGTCCTGTAGGTTCTCCATTTAACAACTTGATTGTCGAACAGTTACAAAGAGTATTCCATGACTTGGAAAATAATCTTTGAACTAGATTCTTGAAAATGTTCCAATATATCCCCAGAATACTCAACTATAAATACAAATTTTAATTGCAATATAGTAATAAAAATAAAAATAAAATAGCATTAAAGATTCCATTTCATCAATTGAATTTGAAGAACAGTAATGAAAATTAAATTCTTGAGTTTCGATTCTAGAAATTGCATTTCAATTCTAATAATTATAGATTACAATTAAAACAATTATATGCAAGATATCACAAGAGAGCAAGAAGTATTTTTTGTAAAACTTTTTTAGATGTGCAATTTTTTAAACATTTTTTTCGCATCTGTCGCTGTTTGTCAGACAAATGAGTTAATTCGATACATGAAAAAATGTGCACACCTCGGAATGCACGTTAGAAGTGATACTTCAAAAGAAGGTTTAAGTTGAATTTACTATTGGAATAAGGAATTCGCGGAATGCATGGAATTCCACGATTTGATTTACTTCCTTGAATTCCGTGAATCGGAAGAATATACGTATCACCTAGTTTTCTCTGAAAATCAATACATTTCGTCTCCAGAGACACCGCGATTTTAAGGGAAGAATTGCTAAAATTCAATTTTGATTGCTGTGATTCAGTTTGAATTAAAATTTGGGTTGCCAGAATTAAAGTTTGTTACTTAGACAACCCAAAATAAATTACAATGCGATTCTACAATAAATTCTAGCAATATTGCTAACAGTAATTATGTAACATCAAATATTTTCGAATTCAAATCTAATTCTATTATAATTGAATCTACTAAATTTTAGCAATTTAATTTAATTCTAGATACTCAAATTGAATTAAAGTAAATTATAATTGAATTTTAGCCAGTGCAAGTGATTTTCAATCAATCTCACTAAATACCAGTAAATTTTCCAACAATTCTGATTAGTTCAAGTGATTTTCAGTAATTTCAAATTAAATACATATTAGCAAACTCAAGAGAATATCCAGTCAATTAAATGAAATTCCCATAGAATTCTTGCAATTAAAATTGGATACTAGAGCCACCAAATTTTTAAATGTGGCCCTTAAAATTCAAAGCTACAGCAGCTTCTGTGCTAATTTTGAGTCAGTGATAAACAACAAAATTAAGATGAAAAAAAAACAAATAAGAAAGAAAGTAAAGAGAATTTTGTTTGGTGTTATCTATATAATATTGCATTTCTCGCCCACAACTAACTTGTTTCAGGTGAGATGGCATGACAAATCTTATAAATTATGATTCACTATGTAGAGTGTAAGACCTCGAATCTTTGCTTCAACATCTTCTTAATATACATAGCTGACTGACAAAAAGGATTCTTGCGTACAACATGTCCGTCATGTAGGAACTCCTTTGTATCCGATTATCCTAACTTCTTATTCCTTATACACGGAGAAAAATGGATATTCAAACGTAACGTACAGGTGTTCAGCGTAAACATACTACAAACTGAAATATCCGAAATATTAAATGTATGGTTATGTAAAATAACGGATGTAAATATTTTAGGAGTTTACTCATTTCTGGCAATTTTTAAGAATTAATTGATAACTCATTGGTGAATATACAATTAAACTTTAATACTCGTATATGAAAATATAACAGATAAAGGGTATGAAATGTCGATCAGATATGATACACTCAATCACGTTGAGGTTATGTTTGATATTTCAAATTCAAAATAAAAAATAAAAACGGGATATGTAAGTGGAGAACGAATGATCTCTAATCTGCATATTAAACTTCAATATAACCTGAAATTTAAGATCATTGTTCTCTCGTGTAGACAGACAAAAGTCGTTATCCAATTTTAATTAAGGATAACTCATTTTAGTTCTTTGGTAATGTTCCAAAATTGTAATATTCCATAATTGTAATATCGAAAATATATATATCTGTTAAATACAGTAATGAAATTTCAATTCGAGACGCGCATGTGCTCGGACGAATTTAATTTCTGAATTTGGTTCCATTTAATATACATATTTTTTTACACCTGACATTTCAAAAAGATAGTAGATGTTTGGCATGAATATCTGCATGTTAGGCGGTGCAATCTTACCCTTTGAACCTTTTACATTTAAACATCCATTTTTCTCCGTGTAGATTAAATTAAATTGTTTTTCCGAAACATAAGATCCCACAAAAATAAAGTTTTACAAGATCTTGAGTGCTTTTATGAGCAGTAATCAGCGATCAGAAAAGTAACAAGCGAAGCTGAAAAATTGCGGTAGACTGGACTCAAGCCTACAATAGCTAAATACGGAACTGGGTTATGTAGCAGAGAGATGGGAAATTGCGATCTTAACGATCGATCAATCTCTCTTTTATCTAAAACCAAGTAAATCTAAGCGCTTGGTTCGACAAATGATTGTAAACCAATAAAATCGACAGTCATGTGACCAACCTTATAATATTTATTAAAAGTAAATGTTCGATCCTAATTGGATAATATTACCGGCAAGGCATTTTTGTTGCCTTTTGTACTGAAAATTTTGCCTGACTTTAAAACCTGACCAGCTGAGCGGATCGACGCATTAATGCGGGTTTCCCTCTGGAATGCAACGATTTAATTAACTGTGGGAAACCTCTCTATTTAAGTTCAGATTTAAATTCTATACTAATTCTATTAAAGTTAAACAAGAAATTCAAGCCAGGTACAATTTACAGCACTTATGTGAATTGTAACGTTAAATGCTGTAAAGTAGGTATTGGTATGCACCAGCGAATATGACCTTTGAACTCGAATGTCAGTTGCAGAATAGCTCTCGCGGTAAGATTGATTGTAATGTAATTGTAATTGGCAGCCAGTCTCATTAATCATACTCCGCTATCAATTAGTTGGTATATTCCTTGCTCGAAGGCTTGTATTGATACTATCCACAATTTATTTTACCCACAAAATTATTTTTCCTAAAATATTCACTCCTATTTGAAAAGACACCCTCTCAAAAATTAATAAACTTTTTTCAATAAAAAATATTTTTAAAAAACTTTTGGCCCGTTATTCGCAGACTCACGTCTAGTCCTAATGTCTAATCTTGGCGTTGAAATGATTTAGTTAACAGGTAGGGGAATGCCTGTGTCAGTGAACTGAGTCAAGATAATTTTCTGGCAAGTTACACGAAAACAAAGTTGAGGGAACTAATTTAGTCGAAGCAGTAAAAACACGACCTTGCAACAAAAACAGAGTGCTGTAACTTTATGGAACGTGCCGCATTGTTTCATTCCAAATAGCTTGACGATCCGCTTTGCAATTAAAAAAAAGAGAACACGTATTCTCAGGTTTTTTAACAATTTTTTCAGTAATTCTAATTTTCAAATTCAAACCTGAATCATTTTGAAAAGATCTCTCCGAAATCGGACAAGGTCTGTTCAAAATTATTTAGTTTTTTCGTTGGAAACTCTTATAATCTACAGGTCCCCAAATTTCCCCTTAATATCTTCCCATACCCTCAGAATTTATTCCAAAATTCCGAAAAAGTTACTTTTTGTTAGAATCAAAGTTTAGAAAAAAGTTCAGTTTCTTTTTTCGGGATTGGAAGTGAGTTAGAGGAATCGTTGCCCTCCAGTACAATGAAAAATTTCCAGTGCATGCTTGGATCATCCTTAGTGGTTAATCCCACGGTGAGGTTTTAAAATTAGACAAATTTCGTTGAATTATTGAAGGCAGGCCAATTTTAAGGTTAAGCCACTAACTGTAAACATTCGTTTTTTCTTGTGCAAATTTAATAATGTTACATTTAAAAACTGTAAGTGCTAAGTTAAATAAGTTTGAGTTTGAAACCTTTAAAAACGACAATGAAATTTGATTAAAAAGAAGTGTTTTAGAATAGACGTGATCTTCCGAGAGTGAAGTTGAGACGTGGTAACTTTTGGTGAAGTAAGTTCTTTTTTAATGGCTCTTCCCCTCACCCTCGACCACGGGGTCGATCGCGTCTCACGTGGTTTCCGGAACATGGTCGTGGATGCCTCTCCTCCCGTGCGACTGCGCCATAACGGCGCTTGCTTGTGGTCGGAAACACGTGGGAACCCGGCTCGGGATCGGCACGTTGCCTCCCGTGGGAATCCGTATACTCGTCGCGAGCGACACAAAGGCGATCTTCCCTCCTTCAACCCGATAAATCCCACCCGCCGAGACAGACCAGGCTTTCCGTATCCTTCGCGAGTGCAGGTAAGGTTAGGTAAGATTGGTTCCTAATATAAGAGGAAAAATCAGAATCTCAACGAAAAAAAGACATAATTATAAATCCCAAATTTAAAGAATAGTTTCGTGAAACCGAGTGCTCAGTAAAACCCTACGATAAAACTACAGTCCATTTCCCGTACAATTCCTGCGCAGGCTTTTTAAAAAGACCCGTACAAAGTTGATTAGTAAATTGCTGTCTAATGTGGGGGACTTTAAAATAGATTTCAATTTGTATGTCCCTCGATGTTTATTCGATATTCTTGAATCACATTTGTGAAGAATTTGAAATGAAATCAGTCAAAATCAGCAAATATCAGACAAATATTACTATTCATAAATTTATGACTTTCTTGTACGTTTAGAATATTTTCTTCGAAGCTAACCTTCCTGAAATTTCCACCTACCCTACAATGACCATGACGTCGTTCTAAAATACTCAATTCAAACTAACGAGGGCTTCCCGCTTTTCGGGCTACTTTTTAACTGATCAGCCATTGACTCGGTCGACACCGTACCGCGACCGTGGTAGGAGGTTACGGAAGTATGCAATTTGAAATAGCTCAACATGGGAGACTTGAAATGGGTAAGCCTTGAAATAGGTGCGTCTTAAAATTAACAAGAGTTGACTGTACTGTAAACATTATGAAAATACTCATTTTCTCAGAAGCAGCTAAATAAGCTTTGTATTTTTTCCCTATATTCTTTCTTTTTAGTTTCAACCTTTGAAGCTAACACTGGATGACACAGGCCCATAGAACGCTTTTGGTTAGAAATATCTTTAGGCAGAAATTTTAGCCAAAAATATCGAAAATTAAACAAATTTTAAACTGTTTACAATTTTGTTGTTTGCAAAAAACGTTTTTTTATTAACTTTTTCAGATGTGTGAATAATTCCAACGACACATTTAAACTACAGGAATTGATGCTGCAATGTTTACATAATATCCGAGAATTTTTTCAAGTTGATCGAATGAGTAATTATTGTGAAATGGTAGACCATCAAAAAGTACTGTGAGCCAGATTGACCCAGAGTGTGCTCCGTAATCGAAAACGTAGGTGTGAGCTCCAAGGGTTAATGTATTTTGCCAAAACTTCGCTTTCTTATTATCAAACTCATGCTTTATTTCTCTGAATCGTTTGAACATAACCAAGCTTTCGTTGTTGTAAAAAATGTAGTGAAAAGCCAATGAATTTTCCAGCACGCTTGATACCCTTTGAAATGTCCAAATCACACAATTATAAAATTGATCGAAAATTTTAAGTACAAAAAAATGAAATTACAAAAATATTAACAATTCCACATATATGCTAAACACAGCAAGATTCATAAATTATTACTTATTTCAACAATAAAAAATACTGTAAAATTTAAAAAGAGCTCAATCCTTAAACTTTGGAATTCACAAATCTTGTAATTAAAATGAACAAAGAGATATTTGAAAATAATGCAGACGTATTCCAAGAAAAATAAAGAGGCAGGAAACTGCTGACCTCCAATATTGTACGGAGTATTTCGGTGTAGAATCGATGTATAAAGAGGGAGACTGGTCGTATTGTATATCCGTTATACAGCACAACAGCGAACTAAAGCAGGACAGAGAATTGGCTGGAAAGAGAGCCTTTGGTAAAAGGAAGAGAGAAGGGTCTTTTTGTCCTACAAAACTGAAGGCCCGTTCACCAAACTCTACATTTTGCTATTCGTACACCTTTCGTCCGCTCAAAGTATATACTATACACTTTCTGATTGTGAAACATGTAATCACACATGAACAGTAGTCTATACCAGCTAACAAGTTTTAAAAAAACAAGTATTTTCTGATTACTATTTTCTGAAATTTATATGTAAATTCCTATATTAATGTTCAATAAACCCGCTTCTCTAGTACATTCAAAATTGAAATTCCTGAATGATGGAAGCATTCTCTCAGATATTTTTAACATCTGAGAGGGAAAGCTTTCGTAAAAATATGAATGTGTCGAGTCTTAGTGACGGGTTTAACGCACCCTTCGGTACACAAGAGCTATTTTTGTCTATACATTCGACGAGTTCCTCAGCAAGAGGAATTTCATTCGAATGAAAGGTCACCGTGGAAAATAAACAGAACTTTCAAAAACCTGGAAAAATCGTATTGATTTGGGTTTTTAATATATTTTGTTTCTCTCCAACAAACAAGGTGGCCGCAAAACTTGATTTTCAAAATTCCCTAACTTTTCCCTGACTTCTTTTTCTTTTCCTCACCCTTCATATTTAAAGACCAAAAATTTATATTTTTAGTGAAAAGATTAAATTTTAAATAAAAAAAGAAATTTTCAATCTAAGAGATGAACCTTTAATAACAACAAAATATTAATTTTGAACAAAAAGGATTAATATTTAACGAATAATGTAATAACAGATATTTTAGCCAAATAATATTTTGATTGTACATTAAAAAAACTGCACGGAGAAAAGGATATCGCATGAATTGCAATATATACCGTAATTCCTGCTCTATATATCGTAATTATCGCATTATGAAGGCGTAGATCGTGATATCATACATTGCAAGTTTTTACATTATATACAGCAAAATTGTGCAATCTATAACGTAAGAATTTAAGTTTATTACGCTATCATATTGTGCTTCGTCTTCTGTGACCTCGCGAGGGTTCTAGTTAGTAGTGTCCAAGCGATATTAGTGCATCATAATATCGTACAAAGCTCCGGAACTTGCTTGTACGTTATCATATTGCGCCTTACTGCAATATGGAGGTTTTGCGATATCATTGTGCGATATCTTTTTCTCCGCGTGTCAATCTCAACGAAAAAAGACACATTTTTTACCGAGTTGGTAGAGGAATCCAAACAGTTACATTTTAATAAAAAAAATTACATTGTTACCAAAGCACATGCATTTTTAAACCAAAAATAGAATTTTTCACAAAAATAGTTGAATTTTCCACCAAGAAGGATTTGAGTTGAATTTTCAATAAAAAGTTGATTTTCTGACAAAATTTGTTGAACTTTCAACCAAACAATAAAATCTTTAACTGCATAAAAGGAGGAAGCAACTGCAAAAAGAAAAAATAGAAATATACACAAGGTAAATAAATTACTAATAAGAATATTATACCAGGGTGGCCGAAAAACTTGTTTTTAAAAATTCCCTAATTTTTCACTGAACAATTTTTCATTTTTTTCTGACCATTAATATTCAAAGACCTGAATCTTAATCTTGTAAATTCTTAAACATAGAATCTTTTTCAGACGGAATGAAACAATTTCAAATAAAACTTAAAAAATGGAAAATTTATTATCTTTCACGCGTATTTAAAGCGCCTCTTATAAAAATTTCCTGACTTCCCCTGAACAATAAAATTCCTTGACTTTTCCCGGATTTCAAGGTTTTCCCTAATATACGGCTTACTGTAAAAAATTATTATTTCAGAGCTGATTTCAAGTATTAATTACCAACAAACAAGGTGGCCGCAAAACTTGATTTTCAAAATTCCCTAACTTTTCCCTGACTTCTTTTTCTTTTCCTCACCCTTCATATTTAAAGACCAAAAATCTACTCTTGTGACATTTTTAATATAGTACATTTCATAAATGGTATAAAACCATTTTTAACTTAAATTTATTATTCTCTGGTCTACAGCCTAATTTACTTGGAAAAAGTGACATTAATAAAGTGACTCATGTGCTTTTGAATTTCAAAGAATTCGAAAGAATTCGACTCATAAGGCTACACAATAATTCACGTTAAATTTAAAATAATTGATACAATTTTTTTAAATTCCATTGATTGCAGTAATACTTCAGAGAATTTAGAGAAATTTAAGGAGAATAAGAAGAATTCGATTCATTTCATAAAAATACAAATTGAATTATAAAAAATTGAAATAAATTGAAATCAAATAAAAAATATTGAATGAATTCTTGAATTAAGTATGTTTGAAACGAGCTTAGAAAAATGTAAGGGAATTTGAAAGCATTAAAGGAAATGCCGAAGTATTCAAAGTGAGGTAAAAAAAGTTTAAGATGAATTAAACAAGAACGTCAAAAATACGAAAAAAAATCTATTGAATTAAGTAGAATTTAATGAATTTACAAGAATTCCAGTGAGTTCAAAAAATTCAATAGCAGTCCAAAGAATTAAACAAATTCGGGATGGATTATGTAAACAGAATTCATGGCGAATTTAAAATATAGTTAAAAATTCTTGCAGACTTTAAAAATACCCTTAAATATTTTAAACCTTTTAAAATGCCTTGAAATTCTTTTAAAACTCTTCATAATGCTTTGCAATTTTTTTCAATACACCCTAAAATCTTGAAAATACTAAAAAATGGGTGTTCACCCTATAGCAGATAATGATCCTACAGTATATATTCATTAATTATGATCACAAATATAAATAAAATAATTCATTTTTATTTTAATATATTAACATGTTTTGTACCTTATCTATTAATTGCAATTGATTGATTATCGACTGTAATCAATCTCCTACCTTGCATTATTTTAGAATCTCTTCAAATCTCTGAATTCCCTTACTTCCTGTTAATAAATTATTTGAAATCCCTTAAAATATTATAAAATCCTTAGCTATCCCGTGAAATTACATGAAATCTGACGATATTAATTTAACCCTTTAACGGCCACTGGGACATCTACGTCCCAAAAACGTGTTCAAAAATCCATAACTCCGTCAAAAATTGAGATAGCTTTGTTTTCTCTTTGGCATAAGCTACCCACGTGTTTCTGGTTTTCAGGAAGTATAATCATTCATTCACCCTCTTCGAAATCTATTAACTATAACTCCAAAAGGCACCCTGTTTTCGAGGTAATTTTTGTAGTTTCATCGCGAATATAGTCGCAGCGATACACACAAAAATATGGCTATTCGCGAAAAAGGAAAATCCCATGGTGAAGATCATACGAACGATTTAAGAAAGGGGGCCAAAAAATTCAGCCCTTAGCGTTCGATTCCGGGGGTGGTTTGCATCCCTTATTCAGATGTAAACTTGAATTTTCATCCAAATTCGATGAAAATTGGTTTGCGAAGGCTCTTGAAAATACTGATTACGATAAGAACCTAAAAAAATATATACACCCTCCTGATCTCTATTTAGGGGTAATTTTCACCCCCTAAAAGACTATGTAAAATAGATCATAAATTATGATCTGTCCTCACAATAATTTTCGGTCTCAAACGTTTGATTTTTTTTCCGATGAGAAAACAAGTTTTCTATGCTTTTTGTACTAAGGGATGAAAATACAACCCTTCAAATACATGCGAAGTTTTTTCTCTGATTGGGGATGACTCCTGTGAATGTTCTAAAATAATTCAAGTGCAAATATTCCTATCAAGAGTTCTCCAACTTCATTTTCTAACTTAAGGGTGGTTTTGAGTGGAGTGAGAATTATGGAATTTTTTTCTATCATCTGAGACCCTGTTAAGCTTCAAAACAATTATTATTTTAGATAGGAAGTGGGTGGAAATAATTCGCCCGTTAAAGGGTTAAATCTCTTGAAATATTCTAAATTCTGTAAAATCCTTTGAGATCCTGGAAATTTCATTATAATTCCCTTAAAATTATTGAAATTCTCAAAAATATTAATCAATTCTTTTATATCCATTGAAATGCCTTAAAAATCTTTCGAAATATTTAGAAATCATGTGCAATCACATTTCTTTTTAAATATAGCTGCAACTGGTCGCCCCGAAAACTTATGAGTGTTGAAAAACGGGATGGACAAATCGTCTCGAAATGCCAGGAAAATATTTGAATACTCATCCCGCATTTCGGGATTAAATATACTCAAATCTTATAAATTCTGTAGATTTTTTCCAAATGTTCTGAAATCCAAATATTCTTTAAAACAGCCTAGCATTTTGGAAATCTTGTGAAATCCACTTGAATATTTCAAAATCTCTTGAAATCCGTTAATTCTTGTAAACTATGGAAAATAAGTAAAATTCCAATATGAAAAATGTAAGCTATGTAAAATATGCCCTAAAAAATTTCAAATCCTTGAAATATTTAAAATACCCTTAAAAGTTTCGAAATAATTCAGCAGAATTAAAATATAGACCTTTGCCTTAGAAAAAGTGACTAAAAAACTATTTTTTTAAAAATCTCTGATTTTTGCAAGTTTTTTTCTTAAATCCCTCACTATCACTAACCAACAAAAGATCCAATAAAATACTTAATGTAAGGAACTAAATGCATTAACCAATAAAAAACAAAGATATAGAGGGCGCCTGGACAATGTTACGGGATATCCTTGTTAGATGTACGATCGAAATGTGTGGTACCGCAGTTGTAGGAAGAATTTCTGGTGATGCGTGGTGGAATGATGATTATAGATGCGAAAACAGGATACTTAAACGATTAGTTAAAGAAAGTAAAGATACAATTAGAGCAGAAAAAGAGATAAAAATACAAAACGACTTTGAAGGAAGTAGGAAACTAATTTCTAAAAAAATGAAAGGAAACAAAAGTACAGAAATTGACAACATGAGAAATAGTAGGGGGGAAATGGTATATGATGCAGACGGAATACTAGATGCTTTCAGAGACTATTTTAGGAGACAATTCGGAAATGAAGCTATAGGACACCACAAATGCGATGTTGAACATGATGCGATGGAAAACTCAATTGAAAAAGTCTGTGTCACTGAGGTTAGGGATATAATTAAGAACTTGAAAAACGGTAAGGTTGCCGGGGTAGACGGTATTAACGCTGAAATGCTTAAACACGGTGGCGCGTGTATACCACATAGACTTTGCGAATTGATAAATTTATGTTTCGAGATGGGAGACGTCCCAGACGATTGGAAAAAAGCAATTATCGTACCAATATACAAGAGAAAGGGAGATAAAAGCGGGTGCAATAATTACAGAGGGATTAGCTTATTAAGCACCGTAAGTAACATATTTTCAAAAATACTTATTCGAAGGGTAATGAAAATAACAGAAGCAAAGATTTGGGAAGTCCAAAGTGGGTTTATGCCAGGAAGGTCATGTACGGATCAAATTTTTAGCTTACGGCAAATAACAGAAAAAAGTTTGAGAGTAGGAAAAAAGTTTTCTGTGCATTTGTTGACCTAGAAAAAGCTTTTGACAAGGTAGATAGAAGTA
>NC_046662.1:88172730-88202651 GCF_010883055.1 Belonocnema kinseyi
TAAGGGTACGAGGGTTAGCGTTCGCAGATGATAAGGTTGTTACGGCAGAGTCTATCAAAGACCTACAAAGAATGTTGAATAAACTAGATGCAAGCATGAAGAACATGGGCCTCAAAATTAACGCAAATAAAACAAAAACTATGGGTGTTCGAAGGAAAGAGTGAGGAAACACTATGCAATATTTTATTAAATGATGAGAGAATTGAACAAGTTGATAGGTTCGTATACCTTGGTAGCTTATTTACTAGGGACGGGAAGATAGATGAGGAATTATATAGACGAATAAATGAAGGTATGTAAGAAGGTTATTGGTAGAGCAGGTCCCCTTATCAGAAGTAAAAATATATCAAATAAAGCTAAAATAGCCATACATAATTATATATTTGTACCGACTGTACTATACAGTAGCGAGACATGGACTTATCAAGAAAAAGATAAGAGTAAAATTAACGCAATCGACATGAGATTCATGCGCATAATATGCAGGAAAACCCTCATGGACAAAGTAACGAGATAATTCTAAAAGAATGTGGTGCAGAAGAGACGCTAGTAGACACATGGGAAAGAAATCGGTTAAGATGGTTCGGACATGTTGAGAGAATGCCAAATGAACGACTAACGAAACAAGTTTATCAAGGTAAAGTAAATGGCAGCGTGCTCAGAGGTAGACCGCGGAAAGAATGGTTAGAATGTGTGAATGAGACCCTAGTTAGAGGAGACATAAGAAGTCACAGAAACACGAGAGCCTGCATGAAAAAATGCATGGACATACAAGAAGCTAGAGAAGTATGCCAGGACAGGAAAGTATGCCGGCAAATAGTTAATAAAAAGAGTGTCAGTAGAGTGAATGACGCCTGAAACAAAGAACCTGGCTACTAATGGACCCAAGTGGGGAACCTTACTATCGACTTCGTGAGGTTCTTCACTTGGGGTGATTGCTAAAGAGATTGATCAGCAACCTGGGTCGGAGCAGTGTTGCGGAACGAACGTGTTATTTACTTAAATAGCACGAGAATTCTGGATCAATCTGAAAAATCTCTATCCCTTCCACACACTACTCCTTTCCCCTACCGAGTGAGTCACGCCTACCCCGAGAGGGAAATGGCTTAATAGTGTAAAAAAAGAAGATTACTCAGTAAAATGCAAGTAAATAATCAGGAAACCTTCCAGCACCGGAGAGGAATCAAAGTGTAGTAAGTAATTATGAGTAATGATTCCCAAATTGATTTGTCGCAAGTTTGGCGCATAGTAATTCTGCACAAAGGAACCGAATCCTGATTAGCAACCTGAGGACAGAACACCATTGCATCGAATGAAGTTCGCTTTAATTCAGACTCAAACCCCTTCATTTACGCCCTGCAGTTTCGGTCGACTTGATTACAAGCTCTAAGACCATAAATACTTCTCAGAAACACCTTCGATTACTATTTGGTATCAATTCAATCAGATTCAAGGACTTCTTCCTTTAATATTTCCTTTTTTTTTGTATATTTCACAATAATTATTGTATTATATTGTATCTACTTTAAATAAAAAGACTGAGAATGCTACATGAAACCTAGTTGATTGACATAGAAGAACAATGCAGATATTGTTTGTCAATTTTCTAATCGATGCCTGGCCATTAACATTCAAATTCATTTATTTGAACCAAAAGAGATTACTTTTCCGTCATAGAAGATCAATTTTAAATCCAAAAGGACTAGTTTTCCGCAAAGCAGTTAAATTATTGTCAAAAAAAAGAAAAAAAAAATATATTAACCTCGAACCAAAAACAGTTGCATTTTCAATCAAATAATTCAATGTTCAAGCCAAAATACGATTTTTTTAGGATGATGAATGTTGTTGGATGTTGAATTTTCAACAAAAGATGAATTTTTAACGAAAAAAGTAATAGTTGATGCCTCAACAACAAAAAACGAAACTTCAGAATAAGTTCAATTTTCAAAACAAGTAGTTGATTTTTTAATGAAAAAAACATCAGTTTATAACCGCATATAGTAAAGTTAAATTTTTAAAAAGAAAACATTAATTCTTAACAAATTGTGAACAAAATAGTCAAGTTTTTAATAAATGAGATTAGGTTTCAATCTAAAATGATAAATTTTCCAACAAAAAAGACGAATATTTAACAAGTAAAGATTTTTAAGTCAAGAAAGGAAAAAGTCGAAAGACGAATTAAAACTAGACCAATTTTCCACCCGAAATGGAAAATTTATATTTTTAGCACATG
The DNA here is from genome assembly GCF_010883055.1 of Belonocnema kinseyi. Classification (NCBI taxonomy): domain Eukaryota; kingdom Metazoa; phylum Arthropoda; class Insecta; order Hymenoptera; family Cynipidae; genus Belonocnema; species Belonocnema kinseyi. The sequence goes on from NC_046662.1 coordinate 88,174,964, forward strand.
CATTTTTAAACCAAAAATAGAATTTTTCACAAAAATAGTTGAATTTTCAACCAAGAAGGATTTGAGTTGAATTTTCAATAAAAAGTTGATTTTCTGACAAAATTGTTGAACTTTCAACCAAACAATAAAATCTTTAACTACATAAACGGAGGAAGCAACTGCAAAAAGTAAAAATAGAAATATATACAAGGTAAATAAATTACTAATAAGAATATTATACCAGGGTGGCCGAAAAACTTGTTTTTAAAAATTCCCTAATTTTTCCCTGAACAATTTTTCATTTTTTTCTGACCATTAATATTCAAAGACCTGAATATTAATCTTGTAAACTCTTAAACAATAGAATCTTTTTCAGACAGAATGAAACAATTTCAAATAAAACTTAAAAAATGGAAAATTTATTATCTTTCACGCGTATTTAAAGCGCCTTTTATAGAAATTTCCTGACTTCCTCTGAACAATAAAATTCCTTGACTTTTCCCGGATTTCAAGGTTTTCCCTAACATACGGCTTACTGTAAAAAATTATTATTTCAGAGCTGATTTCAGGTATTAAATACGACTCAGGAGAAACAGTCTCGAGTGGTACAAAAGTGAGACTGTTTGTGGGAACCCATATTAATTTTTTTTTAATTTAATATAACAACATGACGTTATCCTATTCAAAAACAGGAGACGAAAAAAATGAAGCCGTAAAAAAAGAGATCTCTAGTTTTTACATTGCAGCACTAACATTAATCACTCAATTAACGTATACACTTCAGGTCCCATTAAAACCGGTCCGGTTTTCTTATTCCTAAACTGATGACCCACGCAGTTTCTCAGGGGATAGGGCGAGAGACGGCTGCGACTCTCGCCTCGAAATGGTCGCCGTGCGCCAGAAATCAGTCGAGTATATTGCGCAATATTATGAATTCCAATTAGAAACTGTTGTAAGGAAAGTAAAAGACAATTATTGTAGGGCCCAATAATAGTAATCATGAATTCTTCAGATTTTTAATTTTCTAATAGTTGGTATAGTTGTTTGAATTCTGAATAACCTGTAGTTTGATAACTAAGATTGAAGAGAGGGAGGTACCAAACGAGGATAAATATTGGAAATTTACTTTTGCAAATGTTTCGAAAGAGAGAGTTGTAGATTAAAGAAGAGCAAGCCGCTGAATTTGGAGTGCACCTTTGTATAATAATTGTGTGCATAAATGAAACTGAATAATTTCTACTTAAGGTTTACCGTCACGTTGCGACAGAGCCATGATCGAAGAGTTCAGAGAGAAAATAACGAAAGGACATCGAGAAGTTACAACACTATGATAGTACCTGAAATTATCAACGTTAAAATGAACGAAATATTTTTCCAAATTCTGTTTTATCAATAAATATTTTCCACTCAAATAAAAAAAATACATTACGAGTCTCTTTAATAATAATATTGCTTGAAAAAAGTCACTGGAAGAAAGTAGTACTCACGTTTGCAAATATCGTATCATCTTCTAGCCAGTTACCAGAGTGCTTTATAAATACAAATTGTACTAATCCCTTATAATAATTGTTAAAAATATCTTCGTGGCCTTTACAAGCTTTAACAACCACAATACCGCAAGAACTGGTGTGAAAACTAGAACAGACTATATTATACTCTTAGGAGCACGTTTCTGGAAATTGAATTTAAAAAAATTGGTTTGACCCAGTTTTTATTTGAGGTTATGGTTCCAACAATTTGCCTCTATTTTACTGAAAATTGTATATGAAAATACAAATTTGACCTCGAAAATAAAGCAGATCCAAGTATTTTATTGGTTTTTACCCCCTTTAGAAATGCTTGTGTCAGTTACCTTAAAATACTTTAGAAATATAAAGGTGAAAACAAAAAACAAACAAATTTCAAGCCGAGCTTCTGTTGAAAATCAGCGGAATTTAATTCGGGGTAATTGGAAACCTATATACTTTATCACACTGAATCTAAAGGTATATATTTGAATGCAACAAAATCATCCCAGAAGGTGACAGTTTTTTATTTCTTTATGTTGATACATATCTTCGTATCAATTTATAAATCGAATAAAAAGATGTAAATTTATACATTTCTTATTTATCTTTCTCAGGGCTGCCACAACATAATTTACTTGAAAAAAATAAAACAAGAAGTGGCCTAAAGTGACTAATTTCTAACCCAAACAGTGACTAAATGTGACTTTCACGCATTATTAAAGTACAAATGAATTGGATAGTTTTTTTAATCTGAAAAATTCCATTTATTTCAATAAAACTTGAGCTAATTAACATGAATTTAAAGAGGCAGTCTGCCATCTTCAATTACTTTTTTCAAACACTTTTTTCACATAGTAAAATTGATTTAAGTATATCAAACTTTTATTAGATCAAAGAAGAGGTTTGAAGGTAACACAGCCATCTTTTTAAAAATGTAAATATCGTTGGTACGGCAGTCTGAAGTTAATCCCTGTTTAAAACTGACTGACACAGTGTCCCCAATCTTGGGAACTTTTTAAACTGCGCTTGCGTCGCGCCTACCAGGCGCCGACAACCCGATTGGTCACTGTTTGCGCGCTGAGTTTGAATGATATAAATATTCAGATTTAATATTTATGAGTAATAATGATTGGAAAACGCATCAAAAGTAATTTCTGAATGCTAAATTAGAATTTTGGAGTAACCGATCAAAAAATAATGGGATTTCCATGCAAAAAAACATGATTAATTCTGATGTTAGGAAAAAAAAAGATTTTTTCTTTAATTTAGCATTTTAAGTGTTTAAAAATGTTCATAAAAAGATAATAAGAAGTTTAAGTTTTAAGCAAAAAATATTAGTTTCAATAGTATAAACATGATTTGATTATTCGTATACAATATTATATATTTTATAATATTTATACAATAATTAATTAGTCACAGTACACATAACAGAAAATTTTTTTAGATTTCTAGAATCTAGACAACAAACTAAAAATTGTATTTATATATTTTGCGAATAATGTGTCACTGTCTTGTATTCCAGGTCTTCTTCAAGATATTAAAAAATGAATGATATAACATTTATCAGTGCAGTAATTAATTGTTCTTAATTCATTTTTGGTGATTTTAGTAATTTTATTTTAAATGACATTGTAGGAAATAAACAAAATTTTAATTTTAAGACTCGACAGAGACGAGATTAATTATTGGGAATGATTTATTTCTCTGAACTCATAATTCAAAACCTCTTTTTCATTATAATTGAATTATTAATTATAAATATTAAATCTGAATATTTATATAATTCACAATCAGCGCGCAAATAGTGACCAATCGGGATGTCGGTGCCTCATCGGCGCGGCGCAAGCGCAGTTTAAAAAGTTCCCAAAATTGGGGACACTGGGCTGACGTTATCTCGACTTCGGGTCATCAGAAATAAAAAAGTTGCGAAATTAGTGAAATATAAAAAAGCAGCTATTGTGTGAACAAGGATAATTCACATGTGAGCATATACAACAAAATGGCGGACTATTGAAATCTTGTTTAAACGATTGAAGTTTAAAAAAGATAAAAAGTCCTCCATATTGTTGTATGTTATCACATGTGAACTGTTGTCCTAGTTCCACATAGTTAATTTTTTATATTTCACTAATTTCAAAACCTTTTCTATTTCCGATAGCCCGAAGTCGAAATATCGTGTCAGCCAGTTTTAAACCTTGCTGTATTACCTTCAAACCTCTTATTTTATCTAATAAAAGTTTGCTATTAATCAATTAATTTTACTACGAGAAAAAAGTCATTGAAGATGGCGGACTGTCCCCTTTGGAACCCTACAAAATCTAGCACTTCTTGGAATCTTTCAAAATCATTTCAAATATTTTGAAAAATACCGTCAAATTTCCTTGGAATTTCTAAAAGACGCTAAAATATTTGAATTTCTTTTAATCTTTTGAAATTCCTTAAAGTTTTTTAAAGCACTTAGAAACTCCTTGGAGGTATTAAAAATACCCTAAAATCTTTAACATTCTTTTAAATATTTTGAAACCCCTGGAGACATTTCAAAGCTATTGGAAATTCTTTGAAATTTTTAAAAATACCCATAGATATTTAATATTATTTTAAAACCCTTTAAATTATTGCAATCAATAAAAAAAAATGTTTTGGAATTTTCAAAAATATCTTAGAAGATTTCAAAAGAATTCAGGAATATTCAGAAATAAGCCCTGTATTCAATAGTAGTTAACCATTGGATGAATTCATTGAAAGGAAAGTGACTAAAGTGATTTTGGCATTTGAAAAAGTGACTACATTTTTGATCAAAAAACGCCGAGTTTCCTTAACCAACAAAACACAAAACTTCCCTGAAATTTACCCTAAAAAAGTCATTTTTGACATTGAAGCCTCAAGATATAACCTTGACTTCAGTTGAAACTTCCTATATTGGGATAAGGATCTTGTCGAAAAATCGATAACTGTCGATTTACTTGGATCGTCAACGAGCGTGAGTTGAATTCTCAGCGAAAAAGCGTACGGCAGTCGACGAGAAGCAATGTACTATCATCAGAGGTGAGTTAAGGTGAGATGGTGGTGGAAACGTGAAGATGAGGAGGAGAAGGAAGAAGAGGTCGGGGGACGAGAGGAGGTTTCGAGGAGGCGGCCTTGAGAACACGGACCACAGAGAGACCGACCAGGCGAGCCAACTCCAACGCGAACGAGCCGCTTCACTAGCAAATCACAAGTGGTTCTCCTTTCTATTGATTTCCTTAAATATTATCATTCGAAATATTTTTACACATTTTTTCAACTCGCGAGTAAATAAAAACTGATAACTCTATTATAAAACAATTAGTCAAAGTGAGCGGCATGCGTCTACAATAAAGGGTTTTGTACATAATTTTGTCGTATTATCCATGACATGTACCATTCCTAACTTAAACCTGACTAACTTCGTGACTAACTTAATCTGGGCTAACTTAGTCACGACTAACTTAATCTTGCCTAACTAAGTCGCGAATAACTTGACCTTTACTAACTTACTCTTGACTAATTTGTCGGAACTAACTTTAGTCGTAATTAATGTTATCATTACTAAACTAACCTTGACTTCAAAATACGATACATGGACGGACAACCGACCGAAAATACGTATAAGGGTTCCTGTCAGCGAGCTACGAAACCCTAAAAAATACAAATCTACCAACGCTTGCAGAAATCCTCCAATCTGGCCTAGGTAGAAAATATCGCTAGACCGCAGATACGGCCCCGTTAAAATTTCTTGAGATAACAATAAAGGCAAGAATCCTACCAACGGCATAGACTCGCATTTCAGGAAGTTTTCTGCAGTTTATCTGGGCCTCGGGCACAAGTCCGAGCAAATGCGAGCGCCTTCTAATAAAAATCCGACTGCAGACATTAGGGGATACTAATAGCGTATTCGGTTATCTTGCACTGGTACACTTCGATCTGCACCGACGCAGGTCGGAGTGAGAAGGAAGAAGTAGGGCGGAGCGATCGTAGTGCTCTTGGAGTACACCAGTGCAGGATAAACGAATGCGCTATTAGTATGGATGTGTTTTTTATGTAATGTCTTATCTTGTTATTCAGATAATGTGGCTAACTATATTCGAAATTAGAAACAATGTATTAAAATGATTAATTCCTTTTTTTCTGCTCCGGCTTAGCTTGCACTTCGTGATAGTACTGTTTCAGCTCACCTGAAGCGAGCAGTATACCGAGGCATCTTCCCGTCGTAATCCTCTACCATTGCAGCAATTCGAAAATTCATGAAAGTGACAAGGAATCAATCCTATTAACAATGGGACTCAAGATATCACGTGACAAAAACGTTGTTACATGGTAAGGGATTTCCTCATTTCTTTTCTAAAAAATCTACCATAACTAATCTGATAATACTTTCTTTGAGACAACCTCACCAATTCTTATTCATCAATCTAAATAGGCCATATACGAAAGCTCTTCGTGGTTTTATGAATATCTGTGAGTATACTACTGTAAAAAACTTATGTAATATGTAGTTAATTTTTGGGCTTATGATTTATAAGTAAAAAAATAATATTATGAGAATTATAAATACAAACTATAAAACATAAGTAACACTATCAGTTATTAACACCTTATTGCGTTTAAAATGTTAAAGAAGTTTTTACCAAGCTTGCACTCTCAGGCTGTTACTTTAGATAAGAAACGACTTGCACTATCAACTAAACATAATTGAAAACAAGGCTGAATTTACTTTAATCTTCGCGTACTAGGCTTTGATAGTTAAAAGATTAGAAATACGTTAGATAAGTTAAATTAATTAAGCCTAAGATATTCTTTAAGAATTAAATGTGGGTGATTTATAATTGGAGTTCGCGAAACAATAAGAGACTTCAGTAATGAAGTTTTTGCGACTGAATTTCCTTAAGAACACACATCTGTAAGTAAGCGTCAGTGAATAAGATAATGTTATACAAATTTAATAGACTTTCAGTAGATTCATCTAAAATGTAACGAGTTCTAGTAAATTCAACTGAACTTAAATTAATGTACCAAAAGTGTAAGTCAAGCCATCGGAACTGAATTGAATTGTAGGCGAGCTCAATTTAATTCAATCTATTTTTAATAATTTGAAGAGATTGAATCTCAAGGAAGCCTAGTATCATTTACTCACATGAATCATTTAAGGTTATATAGCTTTAAATATTTCAATGATTGTAAGTGATTCTCAATCAATCCAAGGAAATTTGGACGAATTCCACAAAATATCAAAAATGTTATGCGAGTTTCAATGAAATCTAATCAAATGGCTTTAAGTATATTTTAATTAATACAAGCGAATTTTAATTCATTAATGTGAGTTGCATTGCATTTCAATTAATTAAAGTGAGCTGCAATAAATTTCAATTAATTTGATAATATTCAAAAGATTTTAATTGAATACAACTGAACTCTATTGAATTTCAATGAATTCAAGGAAAAAATTGCAAAAAAGATTTTTTTTAATATATCCACAAAAATGAAAAAATTAATCTAAATGTATTTTAAATTATATGAATTAATTCCAATCAATTTCAGTGATTTTAAATTATTTCAAGTGGACTTCAATTAATTCTAATAAAATGAAGGGTATTTCAACAAATTTAAATGAATTCGTGTTTTCATGCATTTATTTCAACAATTTCAAACGAATTTAAGTGAATTCAAGTAAATATTATTGAATTTAAATGAAATTCAATGATTTAAAATAAATTTCAAAACATTTGAGTGAATTTAAATCAGAGCCGACAGAAAAAATGTTCTCAGATGTGAAGTTCTGTGATAACTGAAGTGGATCGAAGGAGGCGATGGAGGGGTATATCAGGAAAATATATAAATTTCAGGGGTGGAATTCCACACCTGGCCTAGCTCCAGGTGCCGAGTACTCCATCCACTCCACAGTCCACACCGGTGCTGATTTATATGAATTTACATAAATATTAATTATTTTAAAATGAAAATCAGTTAATATAAGCGAATTACAATAAATTTTGGCTAATTTAAGTGAACTTAAATTAGTTCAAGCGAGTTTTAATGAACTAAAGGGAATTTTAATAAATTTGGAGTTAATAGAAATTTTCATAAAATGTAAAACGTCAGTGTTACTATTGTTGCAATTCAAACCAAAACTGGATTGGCGTGTTTTTGGTGATCGGCGTTTTTACAGGTTTGTTCTCGAAAGAATATTCTCTTCTTAGCAGGAACTACATAAATGAAAAATTTACAAAAAAAAACAAAAATATATATAATAAGTTTCAAAAATTCACCGCTTTTTACAGAAATACTACTCAGACCGACTTAGATTCCTAGATTCCTAGACAATGTATGTAATCTAAAATCGTTGAGCATCACTGACACTCCCCTACCACAGCACAGCACAGCACAGGAGTACGAGCCGCAGGTAGGTCGGGTGAACCCACGACTCTCTACGGAATATACAGACACTTGCGAGGTCCACGAGGTCACGTGCTGCATTCGGACAGGCAGCGCTAATTTTATTACTCATAGTCCAATATTTAATTTGTCTACATCGAAAATTACATTCCTAAAATCGAAAATCGGCATTCACAAGGTGGCCAAAAAACTTCATTTTTTAAATTCCCTCACTTTTAATTTACACCAAAATCTAAATAGTTAAATTTTTAAATAAAAAACACGAATTATCAACGAAAAATGTAATAGCTTTTATTTCAACTAAATCTATCTATATCTGACCCATAAAATAAAGGTCGAGTATTCTGTTCCGGAAAAATATGTATGATTTTACTTTTCTCTTCCGGCATATTTTGTCGGATTTTGATTTTCTCTTCCGGCCTATTTTATTGTGTACTAAATTGAATTCTAAAGAATTTATTATGAATTGCAAACGATTTAATATGAGTGCAAAAATTCAAAATAATTACAACTTCTAGACTGATTGCAACGAGTTAAAAAATTAATTTTTGGAAAAATATGTCGCATAATAGAAAATTAAAGGCAAATCTTGATGACAGTCGAAGATTATGTTTGATGTATTTATGTGACCAGGAATGTTGGAAAGGGGTAGGTGTTGGAACAAAATTATTTCTGTAACCAGTCCCAGAGAGTTTTTTCCGCCCCGCATGGGACGTTGGAAAGGAGTAGTGGTTTGACAACCACTATTCATGTGATCAGTCACAGGGGTGCCTTCCCTCCCTCCACGAGACGTTGGAAAGGGTTAAAAATGTGACCTACATTATTTCTGTGATTATTGCAAATAATAATTATAAAATAGTAGATTGCGCACTTAAGGAAGCGGTTGCTGAAATTTTGATGAATTACAATAACATCTGAAATTTGTAGAAATTTATCATTAGAATAGAGGTTTTTGAAATTTTTAAAAATTATGAAATTTGTAGACATCAATGAAAGTTGCGGGCATTTATGATAATTTACGAAAAATTATGACTTTATTAAAAATATGCCGGAAGAGAAGAGTCTCCAGCATCGCAAAGATGTACGAGTCTTGGAGAGTCTCAGATGTAAAAGGTAAAGCGTGAAACTCTGCTAACTAAAACTATTTATAGAACGGAGTTCAATATTTTGCCCCAGTATGACATTGAATCAAGAATAATGCAGAAAAATTAAATAATCTCATTGATTTTGAGAAGGGATCTCATCGAGAACATTAATTTTATAATGCTACATTGGCTGAAGTAAATCATCAGTATCTTCACGATAATTCATTCTTATCCGCGTGTGATCGTGAAAAGTGTAATAACTAGTAATAAGGATTAATAACTGGTTTAATCAATTTCACTCGTAATCTAACGTAATTCAAATAATAAATGATATGTTAACAGGTTTGCCACTGTTGTGACTTTAGTTAACTGCTATGGAAGGAAAATCTCGAGATTTCATACATAATAACTAACTATAAATTAAAACTGCGTCTCTTAATAATTTACCCTAAGCCTAAGGGCATGGGAACCCGAGTGTAATCACATTGAGTCATTCGATGCACCTGAAGAAGGTATTCTCTTACAAACCTTTCTTGACTTTCACTTTTATCTTGCGTATTTAAATTCAGTTGATTTTTTTTTTTAAATAAAATACAGATTCATTTATTGCAACATTCCCACGACAGGCAATGATACTCGGAGAAGTATCTCGACTCGTAAAATGTTAAGATCAATGAATTATTCGTCAATAAGAAATATAGGATATTATAACTTTTCAAAAAAGAAAACATCAGATAAATTAGCGAAAGATGTGGCTTAAATTGATTTCTGAGGAATTTTCGCCTTTATATTATATTTAAGAGACTTGCAGAAGGAAGGGAAGAGCTTTATTAGGAGAAGAAGACTTGCTGCGAGATTTAAATGTTCTATGGTTAGTGCTTCTTGAGATGAGTAAGCAAGTCGAGCCAAGTACATTAATTTGAGAATCCAAGACTATGGAAACTCGGGGCAACGTTTGCCAAAATACACCCGTTCCACGACACACCTGCATCGACGTTTCTAGCTAAAAGAGAATCAGGGGACTACTGAGTGCCACTCTTCTCTTTCGTTACCACCATATTTTCCGTTTCATTGTCACAATCCTCTCAGCATCTTTTCTCTATCTCTCCCCATTCTCTCTCTCTCTCTCTCTCTCTCTCACGGAAATACCAATATACCTGCGAGACCCAAAGCTACTTTTTCTACGCCACTAACTGCCTCAAAAGGCAGGTAAAATTTCGAGAAACAAAATATTTTACATCACTTCTAGATCATTTAAAACGTTTAAATATTAAGCATTATTCATTCAGTACATTTGTTGCCTTCAAGGACGATTGCAAAAAAAGTTGACCATTTTAGACAATGAGGTTTTCAAAAACAAAACATCCAAACCACCTAACAAAATATATTTTTATTAATAAGGGTAACAGGGTGGCCGCAAAACTTCATTTTCAACATTCCCTAACTTTTCCCTCACCAATTCCTCATGTTCCCTGGCCATTAATACTTAATGACTAAAATATTAAACTTTTTTAACATTTTTAATATGACTGATGTGCTAAAATAATGTGACTTGTATTAGTTTGGATCTAAAATAGAAAGAGAATTAATTTCATAAGAATTCAAAATAAGTCAAGATGAATTCTATAAATGAAAATAAATCCATTGATTTCAATTAAATTGTAGTGAATTTAGAGGAACTTAAGGGAAATGAGAAGAATTCGATGAGTTTAAAATACTTGAAGATAAATTTAAAAATTTAGTTTTAATCCTTGTGTGCAAATTTTGAAATCCATTTAGCTATTTTAAAATCCGGTGAAATTACATTGTATCTTATGATAAATCCTGAAATCCTGAAAATTTTGTTAAAGGACTTTGAGAGCTTTTAAAACCCCTTAAAATTCATTAAAACCATTAAACCCTTTGTAGCTAAAGTAGATTAATAAAACCTTGAAAATTGTTATCGCCTATGCCCCTCACTATTCTTCTAAGCATTCAAAACAGAACTTTTAAAACATATAAATATATACTTTTGTCATTCCTAAAGATTAAAAAAAAAAACAACAAGTTACTAAACGTTTTAATTAATTTCAAGATATGTATGAATAGCTTTTGACGTGTCCCCGGTTTTGGAATTCACCGTTGGTCGTCAAAAAAAAATATTTTGTTGAGTTTTTTTAATGAAAATAGTAGTTTTATATCTTTAAATCATAGAAAAAATGAACATTGACTTTTGCAATGTCTTTATCTAAAAAACTGTCAAAAAATGTGAATAAAATTCGGATTAATTTATTATTGCATGTAAATGCGATATTACTTATTTCTAAAATTCGTTAAAATATCTATTTGATTCGATCTTTATCCATTCCGTCTCTTTTTTACTGCTCAAAATAGTTAAATATCACGTTGTTTTAAAACACTACAAATAAATTCTAGATATACATTTCTTGATCTCCTCTACTGTGTATAACATACATAGTTTATACGCAGACCATTTTGGAGACTGCATTATTGATTGAATATGTTCTTCGATATACGTACTTTGCTGAGATGATTTTAGAAAAAAGTGACTGGGAATAAGTGGCCAACTTTTAGACAATCATCGTTAATTGATTATTGAAATCTGCAACGCAAAAAAGAGTTCAGAAATATAAAGATTTGCGTGAATGGAGGGGTGATATTGAGACAAAAAAATTAGGCCTTTCAAGGTCTGTAACATGAAGAACTCAAAAACTATAATGAAAAAAATTATTAAATGTAGTCAGCATTACGCATTTGTACACTAACGCACGTGCTTTCAGTATTATCTTTCAGGAACGGTCTCGAGTTTCAAGCTATGAAGATACGCATATATGCAGTGTTACGTGGCAAACTCAGCAAAGTTTAACGCATGATACGTACTTTGCTGCGAAGTTACGCAGGGAATAAGAAGTAGACCGGAAGTTTAGAAGTGAAAACTATCCCACAGGATATGCTACAGTTTTAAACTAAAAAAAAAAGAAAGAAAAAACATCTGCATGAACGCATGAATTGTCAGTGTTACCGCTCCGAGACTAAAATTTTTTACACAATTACAGAAATTATTTAATCCAGGGGAACATTCCTAATTTCAACTGAACTTAAGTAAATTCTACTGAATTAAAAAAAAATGAAATGAAGTCAATTCTGCCAAATTAAAAAATGTCAAGTGAATTCAAGCCACTTCTGCTGAATTTAGTAAATTAAACTTGTAGGTATTGGATGGACTAGAATGGTTTTTTTTTTAAATCGCATTAGTTACACAAGACGCATGCCATTTTTAAAAATGTTGTTCCTGAGGAATACAGAGTAAAAGTTTCAGATAAGAACACCAATCTGTAATATTTTTGATTGAATAACGACGAAAATTAGATCAAACATTATACGTCTAGAAAAATACATAAAATAATAAACAATATTTAGTAAATTGAATTTTCTTCATTATAAATACAAGAAATATGATAGGTAAAGAAATTACATAAAATTGTATTCATAATTGTATAAAGGGCAAATATTTTCCAGGGGATATCAAAAGTTAAAAAAAAAAATGAATAACCTCAGACTGACAATTCAATTCTAGAAAAATTAGAGATTTTTGGAGGAAGAAAAAAAAACCAATCAAGAAGAATAATTGCATAAAATGAAACTAATTAAACTCTAATTTTTAATATTTGAAAAAATAACGAAAGTCTTTCAAAATTAATACCAACTTCACTAATTATAATAAAATTAATAATTTTCCTCCAAACACGATAAATTTAATTTTGAAGGTTCTTTAAATATCACAAATATCAACTATTTAAAAATTAATTAGCTTTACGCATGCTCACATCTGAATTATTCTCCAATAAAAGGATTGATCCAAGCCTAAAATCGCTCTTTTAACTTATCAAGTTGTATCGCTTTCGAAAGAGAAAATTTTACAGTTCATACGAATGAACGAATTTTTTCTTAGTTGACCCTTAAAAAGACAGGCGGGTCTCAGAGGCCCGGCGGGTCACAATTTTCGAGTTACGAAGAGTTGTGTATAAAGTATGGGTTTGTGCGTGGAAATTTCTTTTGGCGAAGTGTAAATATATAAAAAAATTAAGGTTTTCTGAAAATTCTTCTTGTGGAGTGCTCTACAGAAACTTATATATTTTTTACTTACATAAAAAGGCAAGCCGGGCCTCGCAGGCCCGCTGTTCATTGCAACATTAAATTTGAATTCCGTGACGAGATGAGTATGCATATCACTCATATTTGCATGAAAAAAACTGTTTTGATAAATAGATTTTAGTTTTACGGAAACTTTTTTAAAAAATGTTTGAAGGATTTATATATATTTGCTTGTTTGTTTCTAAAATACATCTACTGCTAGCACGTGCTAACATAATTTCTCGCGTAAAATTTTGCAAATGTGCGCGCGCATTTGAAACGCGTGATTTTGGGATGTTGTAGTGATTCTGCTGTCATAGTTGCTGTAATAGTTGCAATGCTGGAATTTAGAAGGAACGAAAGTACAGGTTATAAATCTTCTTTAAAACGCAACAAGAGGAGGCGTTGACCCTCTTCGCCAAATATACTATTCATATATGGTTCAATGTAAAACGAATCAGTGGTCTCACGCAAAGTTTTTTAATTAAAAAATGTCTCTTCTGTCGCAGCTTTTGTGATCCATCGCAATTTTACTGGAAAAAGCGAGCAACCAGTTGGCTCCAAAAGACAACGTATCTTGGTAAATTTATCCGATCAACTCGTGTATTAGCAAATCAATGCAAGAAGCAATGCTGGCTTGAGCACTTTTTATCGACAGAATCTGTTTTTTGGTTCTTAATAATAACGCATCATCAGCATCATGGCAGATCTCAACGAGCTGAAGCGAGTGCACCACCAGCAAAGAAATGCAAAAAACGATGTGATTTGTAATTTGAACGACTTTCAAAACACAAAACGTTGAAATTTTTTTAATCAATAAAATCTGAATGCTTTTATTTAGCATTGTTTACTTTCAATTTGATATTTTATCATTTGTAATGTAAATTTGTTGACTTCTTAATAATTGAATGTTGCAATTATCCGACATTTTTTTCCAATAAAAATTTGTCTATAATTAACAATGATTTTCGTAATATGGAATTTAGTTTTGGTGGAATGAAAGAAGTTGTGTTAAAGAAACGTTTTCTTTGATTCAAGACACATATTTTTCTGAGCGTAATTTAACTTATCAGCAAAGAATTTGGACAATATTTCTTAAGGGAAAGCATAGTAATAGTAAGATAAGTAGTTTGTGCAAAATAGTGGCATCGCTAAAATGAAGTTAAATAGGGTCAATATGAGTGTGAACGCGGTCCGGAATTGAATGCAAGTAAAATCTGCTAAATTTCAGACATTGAAACTATAAATTCAAGTTGACTAAGATCAGTTGTACTGAATTCTACGTCGATTTAGAAGAATAAAAAAATTTAATGAATACAAATTTAGTATTTAGCTTGAATCTGCGAGAAGTTTCACATGAAATTTAAAACAATGACATGGCCTGATACACAACTCCATGACAGCAACTGCACATGCATAATCTTTTGCGAATTCAAATTTGGTGTTTTCCTCTTTCAGTGCAATTATCCACGTTTACAAAATCTAATTTCCTTGATGTTTCTAAATAATGATATTAAAATATTCGAAGTGTCATCTTGCCGAAAGTCAAGATGAGTAGTCAAATATTTTTTATAATGTGCCTAGTTGTCCCGAATATTCGGTAGGACACGTTCGATCTAATTTTCCAACTCCCCAAGTTTTTTGGGACGACTAGAGACAGCCTAAGATATTATATTTTATTCATATAATCTGAATATAATATTTGGAATATGTGCAAAATTTGCTACCGTCCAAGGTTTTAAAATGACCATTGAGAGGTGATCAAGGTCTTTCTTTAGCTTTGCGAGAAGTTGCGATAAGATAAGACCCACTGCCTTACTTCCGATATCTTCTACTAACTTCTCGAGTGTCCCCTCCTAATCTGAAGTACTGTTCTTATTTTTAGTCAACAAACTTAGTTTTTTTTAGTAAAATCTAGAATTAAAAAGAAATATATGTTTCAGTACATATTAAAAATATTACGAAAACATTCATAGACTTCTTAAAACCTAAATTATTCCACAACGATTTAAAACAATTCGCAAATAATTACTGCTAGGCGTGGTTTGAGAAAGACTAATTTAAACAAGTTTGTAATCTTTTAACGCTTTATCAAGATATGAAAGACTGTAACATGAAAATTTTCCATCTTAGCTTCAAGGATAACCTAAAAATAAATTCTAAACTAAGAGATAAGAGTCTAAGTAAGTCTAAAGATTTGAAAATGAGTAGAGCGAAATGTAAATGTAAAGAATACCAAAAATTATGATAAAATTTATTATGATGGTTGTGGCTGGAGGTTACTGAAGACCCTATCAAGGAAGTCAGTCGCTTTTGCGATTGAAGGAGCACCTGCGTTTAGGTTCCTCCCTCCCACCTGCGTAGCACCTGAACGAAGGAAGCTCTTGAAGACTTGGGCCGCACCTGACAAATGACCTCGAGAATTGCAGAATAGTCATGGCGCCTGTTTCAGAGAAAAAAAGGAGAACTCAAGTTGACCCAAAAACGATTCAAGTTAACATACATCCGAAATTAAGTTTCGAAATTTAGAAATAAAACGGTCTCCGTTAAAAACCGGTTTTTAAATGAAATTTAAGTTTTGCTGAATGTCAGTTTGATATACTTTTATATGAACCTGAACTGACATTTTTTCATATTATTCGAAACGAATAAGGGTTAGACAATTATTATCCAGCACAATTTAGATTCCTAGGATGGTTTTTTTTTTAATTAATGTAGTTAATATGATTTTGATGTAAATTTTGACGATAACTGATCGTTTTTTAGAGAAAAGAGAAAAATTCTATCTCGGCCAAAAAATCTCTTTTCTCCAAAGAATGACGAGAAATCGTCAAAATTATTAATTTCATGAAAATATTGATGTAATTGATATAAATTTGTATAATGCACTTGTACAATTGCAGAATTGATTCATTATTCAATATTCAGTAGATTTTTTGAGGATAAGAATTAGTGATTTGCAAATCAGGCGATTTGAGGAACGAAGAATCGGTCATATGAACTAAAGATTCTTGAAAGTGGTTCGAACTGGAGACGAAGGCAAAAGTTTCAGGGACAACTGCTCCAACGGTCCTTGACTCGAATAACTCGAAAGGTCGAAAGATGAGTTTATCTTCTTTTTCATTTTTTGGCGAGCATACGAGAAATCGGTGAACTTTGTCGGAAGATTCTTGAGTTTGAGTAGGAATCTGGCCGACAGTGCCATGATGGTGATAACGGATTCTCAACGTATACTGTTACGGAGGCTGCGAGAGGTATGGAAGAACTGGACAGCCAACATAGAATTGAGGTAACGAACCGCAAAAATGTCTTTAAGATTTGACATA
This sequence comes from Belonocnema kinseyi, assembly GCF_010883055.1. NCBI lineage: Eukaryota > Metazoa > Arthropoda > Insecta > Hymenoptera > Cynipidae > Belonocnema > Belonocnema kinseyi. The sequence goes on from NC_046662.1 coordinate 88,191,410, forward strand.
TTTTTATAGTGAAGTTGTATCAAAATATGTAGAAAAAAAGAAACTTATATACAAGAAGACTTTTTGAAAATGAAATGTAGTAATCAAAGGTAGTAAGTAATAAAGTGCTAGCTCGATCCAACATTTGGCATGAGAAGGTTCTTCTGGACACGATCAGACATGTTTAAGATTCACCTTCATATCTAATTTTGCTTCATTCTTAACGGATAGAGATTGAGTAACCAATTACTAACAAAAAGAATCGAATGTTTAGTACCATCCACCATCATAAAAGATGAAATAATCCTGATTTTAACTCATTCCGCATACCATAATCCATCGATTGTGTGAACTTTAAACCACAACATTCCTCAAATTCGAAGACCCCAAATCCCTGCTGGATTCGAACTTTCAGAATGTTTCGTTTACTCCTAAGACTTGACAGTGTTTGAAAACTTCTGAAAATAAAAAAATAACACATCGAGTTATACCTGTAATACGGTGAACCAAACGGTGAGCAGTAAAACGGATCGTTGTGCATGTGAGGTTGCCCTGGAACTCCTGGGCCTTGAGGATGAGGATGTGGTCCCATTGGACCGGCAGGGCCAGGAGCGCACATTCCCGGCCCGCCTTGAGGCTGCATACTAGGTCCCATCATTCCGCCAGGACCCATATGAGGGCCCGGATGGTGTGGAGACCCAACCATGTGGGGTCCCGGGTGATGCGGATGCGGTGAGGGTCCGCCGCCTCCCATATGGGTGTGAGAAGGGTGGGGCGATCCACTCATCATACCGTGGGGCGGCATGGGATGGGGACTGGGGGACGCTCCATTGAGATGAGGCCCCGAGACTCCTTGATGAGGTGTTGGTGGTCCACCGTGTGTGGGTGTGGTAGCAGGTTGCGGGGGTGGAAGATTAGGTAGCCCACTGGGTCCGCTTCCGAGGGGCGGTAGGGGACCATTCGCCATATTGTTTAATTGTGTCAGCGATGCAGCAGCTGAGGCCATCGCTTGGAGAGGATTTGGAGCGTTCGTGTTTACGCCGCTTGCACCACCCCCTAGGCCCAATGAGGGCGGCAATGGGGGGGAACCGGCCGGCGCAGGCCCACCGAGGCACCGGCCCGACGACCCAGGGCCCGATAACGAACTCGGCGCTACCGATACGCCGGTGTGGAGTATTCCACCTGGGGGGCGCTGCGCCACCCTCACCGGCATTACTCCCCCCTCCACGACGCCACTCGTCTCGCCAAACCCAAGGCTCTCGCTAAACAGGGTATTATTATACCTAGGGCCCCTGCTCCAATTTAACTCTTGCTGCTTGAGTCCTACGATGCTCTTATTAGTCAACACTCTTGAGCTGTTGGTGGGCCGCTAGAAACGCTACTTCTCGTAGCGCACCTTGTTCAATTCCTCAAGTCTTCCGTTGATGGTGGGTCTCTACCACAACAGAACGACGTTCCCATACGTCAAATTCGCACGTGTTTTGTAAGTCACTACACTTTTCAACTTTTCACCAACCTCAACGAACTTGAAACTTGCACTATGTATCTCCACATTCACGAGGAAGATAAATGGTAGTTAAATAATTCCAGTAGTATAACACAAACTTTGGGGATTTTTGGGACGGAAGAGGTTTTTTTGAAGAGTCTTTGACCTTTCACTTCAGAAGCACTGCACTCTATCCTAAGGGAGTCACTACACTGTTGTTACAAACTTATAATTTCTCCACTTGAACTTTTTGTGAATAATGGTTGGTCTCGAAGCTAAGTTTCTTAAAAATCGAAAAGATATTGCACTTCCTTCACTAATAGTATCACAAAATTCCTTGAACTAAGGGCAGTTTTTCCACCCCTAATTTATGGTTCTAGCAACCGGCAAGAGGGCACGTGGCTGTCACGTCGACGTCGCGACACACCTGGTCGCGATCACATCTTTCGCCCATCGTCCCTACACCCTTCTTCTCGAGGGCTCGCATTGATCCAGAGAAAACTCGAATCATAAAATCATCCCTTCAGAGATCAGTCACCACTCGGTATCCGACAGAGCGAGGGAAAACCGAGCCACACGTAGCCGGTTCTTTTTCGAGATAACATTTCTCACTTCTCAAATTGGGCATTTTTTAGCAAACGCAACCCCCGATGTTTGAAAAAAAAAAGATAAAACAAGACCCAGATCTTCCGATAAACTTCTGGAAATCCGGTAATTAGTCTAAATTCCGGATTTGGGTAAAAATTGATAAATGAATGGCTTTCGGAACTTGTTTCAAACTGGATCTCAGTTATGATAACAGTATTTACGGACAATAGAAGCAAATAAGTAGGAACTGCGTGGCACGACAAGTTCACGAACGACTCTCACGCAAGCGACTACACTGTTCGGAAGCGGTCGCATTACTGCGGAGTGACTAGTGTAGTGGCGCTGCTATCGCCATGGACGAAAGAAGTAAGGGGGGTGTTCAAGGGGAGTGCAGGGGAAATGACGTTAGCTCAAAGAGGAAGGGGGGATGTTCACGCACGACGCTTAACTGTATGCAAGGGTGGTGGAAGAGAGGTGCAGAGGGTGGACACGTGAAGAGCCGACGCGTCCACGCATCGCGACTAACCCTTTACTGCCATCACTGCTTTCTTCCTCCCAAGGGGTGAAACGCTAACCTATTTCTTGTAGGCATCTAGCAGTCCCTGAAGGACCCTCAAAAGTGGTGAAAGGTATTTTCCGACAGTTCGGTGTTGCGATTTGAGATGAGATCTAACGCAAGGCGTGTGACATCCAATTGTAAGGAAGATTAAATGTGCCGAGATTCTCGCAAGGTTAACGCAGCAAACGAGAGCATTACATAACTTAATAAAAAAAAATCATTTTTTGTATTTCATAACCACATTGTCTATCCGATTAATGATTTTAAATTTCCGACTACTTTGCGGTTTTCTTCTGGTCATTTAAAGATTTTAAGAGATTTATAAAAAAGGATTCAAGTTAGACATTAAAAATAAAAAAGTCTGAAACCGACATCCGTCCACGGACTTCTTTGAAACCTTTTGCATTGTGTGGCTAAAAGTATGCAACGAAAAGTTAAAAAACCAAAAATCATTGGTAATTAAAATTTAATTTTTTAAACAAAATATTATGAATTATTTCAAATGTTTACATATTTTTATAAAAGTGGTAAATTTTACTTTACTTTTTTTAAATAAACAAGGAATTAAATAAGGAAATTATTTTCAACAACAAAAAATGTATATTATTAGAATAATGTAATGGAAAAATAAATTGTTTCCGAAACTTTATGGCGGACCTTGGTCCAAACAGCACCGAAAAACCATTAAGTATGGAAACTATCCATCCTTTTAGAAAACGTTTTCGTTCTTCGAAATCATTTTTTGACAAAATTTAGCCCCCCCCCCCCCCAAATATTTTTTTATGATTTTATCTTGGAAAGGGTTCATAGGAAAATAATGCATTATTACCGACAAATTGTACATAAAATCTACAACAGAATGATGGTATTTATTTATCCTTCGTGGTCATATTTTCCGAGAAATTTGCCTTGGGACTTGAGGGTGAGTTTTACTGCGCGGATCGCAAGCTCCTTTCGTGGCTCATATGTCCAAAGAAGACGCTTGCTTAAAGAAAATGTATATAACTTACAGTTTAGAAATGAAAATTCTCTAAATTTGCAGTTCTGTACACTGTCATCGAGAAACGACGAATTCTGAATTGGAACTGCGGTTGTTTTGGTAAACTCCCTTCCCATAGATAAAAATAAAAATTATTTTCCAACATTTTCTTTTCCATGTGAAAAATGACCTATTCCAAGAAAATTTTATAGTTCTTTAAGAAATTCCCTGTTCCAAAGTCGAAATTATAGTTCTTCACGGGGTTTTATTTTATATGCAATTTATTTATTTCCAGTCCAAACTTAGAATTATAATTCTTTTAAAAATTCCCTATAACAAGTGATAATTAAATTAATTTCAAAATCAACTTTTCCAAAACAGAATTATATTTATTTAAAAAATTTTCTATCATAATTCATAAATAAGAAACTCTGTTTTTCCAACATTTAGAAGAGAGAATTTTCAAATTATGACGAATTCAAAAATTCTGTTATAAAAATTATTATTTTAATTATAATTAAGAACCATAATTCTTAATGGCAGCTTCTTTTCCTTTTTCCTGTGACAAAGAAACAATTTTAATTCTTGGCGGAAATTGTCTGCCTTTAATTTAAAATTTTATTTTTTTACTGAAATACTGTCTCAAAATAAAAAATAAAATTGTTTATATAAATTCCCTGGCCTAAACTTAAAAACATAATTCTTTTTTGAAATTCAATCAAGCAACTCAAAAATACAAATCTTTTAGAAAATTCCCGATCCGAAAGTTAAAATTATATTTCTTTACTAACATTCCCAGTCCAAGCTCAAAAATATAATTCTTTATGGGAATTCCCCGTCCCAAAGTCAAAATTGTAATTCTCTGTCGGAATTATGAAAATTATGTTTCTTCACAAAAATTTCCTATTCCAAAGTCAAAATTTAAATTCCTTGCGGAAATTACCTGTCCCAAACTTAAAATTATAATTATTTATTAAAATTCCCTATCCCCCAGTAAGAATATAATTCTTCACGGAAACTTCCTGTCCTAAATTAAAAAATATAATTCTTTACGAAATTCCTTGTCCTGATCCAACCTGAAAATTCTAACTCTTTACTAAAATGCCTTGTGCCAAAATAAAAATTAAAATCCTTCACGAAAATTCCCTGTCCCAAACTCAAAATTATATTTCTGTTCTACAATTCCATTTCGCAACTTAGAATTATAATTCGCAGGAATTTCTATCCTCAATAAAAGTGTAGAGCTCATCTTTGAAGACAAGGCTGAGAATGTCAAGGTCTTCATAATGAAACAATACTTGATTACAAGATAATGTATAATACTGTATATAAAAACTTACTAAACTAGTACAATAAGACAGTTTGGAAAGGATTTTATCCAGTAGTTATACCTCTTTACCTGTAGATATACCTACAATGGGTTATAGTTTCTTTTCGCCGATCGCACAAGTAGTACAGGGAAAGTTTCGCGTAGAAGTGGTTGCGAATAATATCCTATCATATGAGACGAGAATTTTTCAGGATATATTTATATTTATGCATTGAAACGCGCACAGTTACGTAAGTGTATTATGAAATGAGAAAATATAATTCATTGAAAATCGTCTTCCTTAAAGCTATATTGAGTTTATTATGTAATGAAGGAAAATTACAATTAAAATGTTTCTTAAGTATAATATAATCAAAGAGTACAAACTGCAATATTGAGAAAAGCTAATGTAAACAATAGATATAAAATCATGTATTTATGGATCATTCGCCGAGATTTTGCCATTCACCTGCATCTATCGACGAAATAATTTTCCGCGTCGGTGCAAGATGGAATGAAAGCTCGATTGAACATCTAACGAGATTGGCACGATCGAGCATAAACTATTTTCTGGGTCCGAATTGCTGCATATGTTTTCCAATTTTTTAGATTTAAGTAGAAAACTCAATTAAATTCCAATCTTTTTTTAGCCCTATGTCTGTGTTACGAAGGCACATGAAAGTAATTTTAATCTATACAATTTTATGCATCCTAAAGTAACTAGAAATCGAATTATCCTAGATGCAAGGACAGAAGAGAACTCGGTAATATGATTAAGCGTAGAGTGACACGAAATAAAAAAATGATCCCTCGTCAGTTGCAATTATAAATTCCCTTTGGCATGATAAGAACGAGAAAATTATACCTATTTTAAATATTAAGACCTTCTACATACAAGGGTTTCTTTTCAGATCCTTACAACAGCGAGACAAGAAAGCCATATGTCACAAAGGGTTAACTTGTGACAACTGCGGTTCAGGTATGCAATTGATACTAATCACCAAATCTCTATAAATGATTGCACATGTCATTCACCTTTGGTGGTTCATAATAGCCGAGATAATACCACGACTGGATTGACAAACCGAAAGGCTGCTACCCTGACTCGCTGAAAGCAAACCAGGTTAACAGATTGTGTTTTGATATAACCATAACAAGGAGCAGGTAGGCAAGCGACACCAACTCAAGTAGTATTTCCTGTCAACTTCACTTGCTGACTTAGAGTTTGTAGTTGAATTCAAAATTGTATATAGTAAATTTTACCATTCCTTCATTGCAAATTATATAAAGAGTCACCTCCAAAATTGATCTGGAATAGGTTCCAACCGATACAAAGGTAATTACGGGGTTTTAACCGCGACCTAAGACCTCACATTTTATTAGTCATGACTCAGGGTAGAATCTCCGGTAAGTTTGGAGCTGTTTCACCATCTTAGGCCGTATTTTGACCCAGGTAAAGGTTGAGACAAGAGTTGTATCATTGTCCAGCGAGAGCCAGATGGCCGTAAGTCCTACTTTACACAATAACAAGGGAAAATTCCAGGTATACGAGAGCAGAGCTGCGTGGAGTTTTAAGCAGACTTTTCTTCGCATCAGCCTTCTATATTATCGAGCCCAAGGAGGAGAAATCGGTTCTAGCGTAAACTACAATATTTAAAAAATGGGTAAAACTGTATTTTAATTTCTAACAACGAAGAAAAGCTTGCCTGTACATCTGAGACACAAAGCAATGGTGAAGAAAAGCAAAATTTTTCTATATACCCGTATGTTTTCCTCCCCTTTCCTCATTAAATCTCCACTCGACGACATCGTTTGCTCCAACCTCTTCTTGTGCACTCATAATCCAGACTCGTACGACTCCTAGTCGAAAGACCATGAATCGACATACCTGTTACCTAAGATTGAAAACTTATGAGACTGAAGTCATCCTCCACTCGAACTTCATGTATTTATAAGCAATATGAATCTGTATTCCAGAAGATGCATCTTCTTGAGTACTAACAATGTTACAAATTGAATACGAGATAATTAAGTTCAAGCAAAATAATTGGTGCATCTCATTCAAAATCCACTTATTCGTATTTCTTGATGTAATTTCTAATTTTTATGATATAAAACATTCACAGAAACCCTTTTCGGCAAACAGACGATCCAGATTTTTGTATCGGTTTTCGCAAGGCTCTTTCTATCTCGGACTGTATAGACAATTTAAAATAAAACATCAAAAACTTCCTCTCATAATTAATACAGATTTTCCATTTCTAAAGTTATTTTGGCGTCAAGGAAGGATAATAAGTCATATAACAAATGAATCTTCATTTTTTAAATAATTTTCAAAATAAACGATTAAAATTTTTTTAACTATTTCAAAGCTTTTAATTATTCCAATCAAAATAACCCCTTTTTCCAAACTCAAAAGCTTACAATTTGGAGTTTTTAAGGCAATGATTTTTTAAATGCATGCATAATTCCATAATAAAAAAGCGTCCAAATTTATAGAGCTCTCAGGCGACAGGTAAGCAATACTATGTTGACTTTAAATCGAATAATAACAAAATGATTATTATGGTAAAAAAAGTGTTTCCAGATATCATCTGTCATTATACATTAAAAAAGATATTGCTCATTATAATCTCTTATACATGAAACTTTAATCTACTTACAATACCGTCGGAAATTGTTGGTACGATCAGCGTAAGTACTGTTAAAAATCATTGCTGAATTTGAAATGTGATTGCTCTTTTAAAAATTGAGCGAGAAACTTTTAAAAAACCATTGAAAAGCTTCTTAAATTTCGCATCAATTGAGCCCTAATAGAGATATTTTTGTCATTTTGGAGAGAATATACTGCGGGATAAGTTAAGAAAAAAATTCAAGAATTTCTCGAATTTTTTACCTCAATTTGAAATTGTGGCATGACCTAGGAAAGTCGTAGAAAAAATCTCAAATTCATATCAGTAAGTCTTTGACGTCTTCTCTTCATTAGAAGCCAATAAAACTAAAAAAAAATCTTTACGGGTTCTCGACATACGTCTAGAAATGTCCAAGCGCGCCTGCACCAAATATTAGCCGCTTTAGCATCCAGCAATAGCCGTCTGCGGTGCTCGCCGACTGAAACTCGACGTAGACATACTTGAACATTTATTGTCATATTTTAGGAACCCCTGAATATTTTTGAAGTTTTATTGGCTTAAATTGAACATGAGATTTCATAGATTATGTCCTGTCTATTTCAGTTGTTCCCTTAAGTATCCTAAGTCACAGCACGAGTAGAAGTAGAGAAACAAAATCTGAGAAATTGTGACCACCGATCTCGCGGTCGACAGCAGTAATCGCCGACTGAAACTTGACATTGGAGGCTTGGACATTTTTATGGGCTCAAATTAAAGATAATACTTCAAAGACTAATTCGCATTGATTTGAGATTTTGTCAACAACTTTCCTAGATCATGCCACAGTTTGAAAACGAGGTACAAAAATCGAGAAATCCTTTTCTAAACTTCTTCCGTATTATATTATCTCAAAAATATCTCTATTAGGGATCAGTTGACGCGCAATTTCCGACAGTAGTGTATGCATCGGAGAAGGAGAAGTAGAACTCACAATCACAAGTAGTCTCACAACCTGAATAAAAGACATCTTACCTGAAACAAAAAGAAAGAATATATGTTATTAAAGGAGCATAAGAAGTAACTTGCAAAATTACTATGAAATAATATTTAACGTGCCTATGTTTTCAACTTTTTCAATTCAAAAATTTGTATTTAAAAAATTTGCCCGCTGCGCAGCTTACTTTGTTCACAAGTTTAAGCGCGCGTCTGTTGGATCTCGCGCTTCACGCTCGGATATTAATTCTTTGCTCTTGGAATACATGAACGAAACTTAATCAAAAACATCTCTTTTAAATCCCAGTATTTTCTACGTAATTAAGTATAGTTAAAGATCAAGTTGCTCAAAGCTCTGTAGGCTTTGAAGTACACATTCGCATCGTGTACATTAAATGTATGCTTATTATCTGAATTACCTCACAATAAAAAGCTCTAATCCTTTCTTCAAACATTATTTCCTATCTCGCGTTGTTATGCTAAAAATAGGATTATTATTTCCATATTATTTTTGATGGATAACGAAAATGTCCTACAATTCTTCTTTTAAATTTTGTACGTATCTCGCGTCTCTTGTCGTAATACTGGAATTTTCGATTTCTGCATATTAATTTCAATAAACAGATTAAAAATTAGGAGTACTGTCCAAAAATGGATCAAAGAAAGGTTGTACAAATTTCTAAACGGAGAAATTCCTCCACAAAATATTCCCGATATTTTTCGTAGTTTGGCTCAAAAATTGAGTTTTTGATTTTTCCGAAGTATTTTCGAAACCGAAAAAAAAACTACTCCTATACGGTAAAATGATTGAAACACAAACTGTAAATATTTTGCCTCATTTAACATTCATTTTACGTTCTATGGCGTATTTTGCATATTTGATTCATCATCAAGGTACACAAATGTTTGAACAATGAACTGCGAATAAGATTGAAGGACGTTATGTTTGGAACAGCAGAACATTCCGGATAAATTAAATTTTAAAATAAGAAATCAACAATGACCTTTTGTTGGTTGGCTGAACATGTTTCTTTAGAATGCAAAGAAATATGTTTAACGAGTAAACAAAAGTAGGCCCGTTAAGCTGGCAGGATCACATTGTAAAAATGGACTAAAAACCTATAGGAAATTCAGGGCTCATTTAGGACTAATTTAATGCCCTATTGCCAAATATAATGCTCCTCATTTAAACAAAAAACCAGTGGTCATGCTAGCTTAAGGTTAAGCTAGCAGAACCCCACATAGAAACAAAAAAATGTGTCAACATTTTTTTTCTCTATAATTTAGGGCTCACTTAATGCCCTATTATCAAATTTGATGCTCCACAATTTTTCGAAAAAACCTTTGGTGATGCTAGCTTAACGTTATGCTAGTAGGACCACACACATAAAAAAATGACTTAGACAATATTTCTTTGCACCATAATTTAGGGCTCATTTAGCGCTTATTTCATGCTACATTGTCAAATTTGATGCCCCGCATGTAAAAAAAAACCTGTTGTTCTACCATCTTAACGTTAAGCTGGCAGGACCACACATACAAAAAAATAACTTGGACCTAATTTTTTGCACTAAAATTTAGGTATCATTTAGGGCTTATTTAATGGCACATTGTCAGATTTAATGCTCCGCAATTTTCCAAAACCCTGTGATCATGCTAGCTTAACGTTAAGCTAGCAGGACCACATAGGGAGAAAAACGACTAAGGCATTATTTCTTTGCAGAATAATTTAGGGCTCATTTAGGGATTATTTAATGCCACAATGCCAAATTTGATGCTCCGCATTAAAAAAATAAACATGTATTTTGCTATCTTAACGTTATGATAGCAGGACCGCAATTTTTCGAAGAAACCTGTGGTCATGCCAGCTTTAGGTTAAGTTAGCAGGGCCACAGGTTTTTGCGAAAAATTGCGGAGCATTAAATTTGGCAATTGGGTATTAAAGGAGTCCTAAATTATAGTGCAAAGAAATTTTGAGACATTTTTTTCTATGTGTGGTTCTGCTAGCTTAACGTTAAACTAGCAGGCCAACTAGTTCTTTTTTTTTTAATGCGGAGCATTAAGTTTGGCACGATGGCATTAAATGAGCCCCAAAGGAGCCCTGAGTTATTGTGCGAAGAAATAATGCCTAAGCCCTAAGTCGTTCTTTTTTCTGTGCAGTCCTGCTAGCTTAACGTTAAGCTAGCATGACCACAGGTTTTGTAGAAAAATTGCGGAGCGTCAAATTTGGCAATATGGCATTAAGTAAGCCCTCAATGAGTCCTAAATTACAGAGCAAAGAAATATTCAGTCATTTTTTTCTGTGTGATTGTGCTAGCTTAAAGTAAAGCTAGAATTTCCACCGGTTTCTTTATTTAAATAAAGAGCATTAAATTTGGAAATAGAGTTATAAATGAGCCCTAAATTAATTATAGTGTAGGAAAATATGGTGTAGCTTTTGTTTTCATTCTGTTATTTTTATTATTTAAAAGAAGACTGAATTGCACTAAAGAACCTGATATCGTATAATTTTTTTTTACAAAATCTGATAAATTTGAGTTTTTTTTTAAATACATACTTTTAAACACGTGCATTTTTTGGTCACACATCAGCTGTTCTAACTATTAATTATTTAAATGTTTTTATAATATTTATATTTTGAGAGTGCTAAATGAGCTTGAAATTATTTTGAGTAACTAAAGTTTTTTTCTGATTTTACTAATTGTTTAAAAAAATTAAATTTAAAAAATAAATAGAT
>NC_046662.1:88202751-88224018 GCF_010883055.1 Belonocnema kinseyi
TAAAAAATAAAATGCTTATTTTGAAAGCCCTGAATGAGTCCTCAATTATTGTACAAAGGAATATTGCCTAAGTCGTTTTTTTTTCTATGTGTGATCCTGCTAGCTTAAAGTTAAGATAGCAGAACCACGGGTTTGAAAAAAAATTGGAACATCTAATTTGGCAATAGGGCATTAAATTAGCCCTAAATTATTGTGCGAAGAAATAATGCTCAAGTCAAATTTCTCTGTGTGGTCCTGCTAGCTTAAGGTTAAGCTAGTATGACCACAGGTTTTTTCGAAAACATTGCGGAACATTAAATTTGACAACAGGGCATTAAGTGATCCCTAAATTATAGAGCAAAGAAATTTTGAGAAATTTGTTTTGTTTTTCTATGTGTGGTTCTGCTAGCTTAACGTTAAGCTAGCATGACCATCCGTTTTTTTTTTGTTTAAACGAAGAGCACTAAATTTGGCAATAGGGCATTAAATGATCACTAAATTCCCTATAGATTTTTAGTCCATTTTTGCAATGTAGTCCTGCCAAATATACGGACCTAACGAAAGTTCATACTTGACATAATATTTTTAAATCAATTTTGTCCAAAACATTACTAAAAGTAAAACAACAAATGTATTTAGATATAAATTATGCATATTTTAATGTTACCAGAATAAAAAAAAATAAAAAGTACTGATCTTCAATTTCGTAAAAGTTACGAGAAAAAACTTATACGAAAATTGTCAACATTTACTAAAAAAAATTGTAATTGATCATTTTAGGAATTTAATGTGCTTTAGTGACTCAGAAGTTTTGAACGATCAACTGAGTTAAATACTTTATTCTACTAGAAGTTCTTAAATAAAAAGAAGCATTATGAGTCATTTTACAAAGGGATCTGATAATTTGGTAACGCTGGAGCGTACATTAATTACGTAAGAAGCAAAAGAACAAATACAATAGAGATAAAAATATGATTAATGAAAATGTGACAAAGATGCCAATATGGCATTTGTTCTTCTATTCTCATGCTTAAATAATTCATGTTAAGTAAATTATGAACATTATTTGAACTACTTTTTCATCTCTTATTAGCGAATATATTATTTTAAAAAACATGATGTTAACTTACAACGAAAAAATTTTGAAATATTCTAGAAATTAATTTTAAAAATATGACAGGTAGTCTACTTACTTGACAAAAAACAATGCGTTCGTTAACTCATTTAAGAAGTTTCAGGTCTTTTTCAGGTTCAATACCAATTTTTACACAATTTCTACTTCAAGTTTTTAAGCTCTCTTTCGAAAATCTATATAATCGTTCCAAGTTTTCCAGGTACTGTAGCCAAAATATGGATACGATGATGGTAAAATAAATAAAAATAATAATGATATGAAGAATTGATGACGTTAATTATTAAGCAATAACTCTGAGGATGAAGAATAGAAGAATATACCTGAATATAAAAAATGTTGTATATTATACGATTAAAACCTATTGGACTAATAAAGCAATAAATATTTGCTTAGGCGATGACAAGTGCGTAATCTAAATTCTAAGCGTGGAGTGAATTTGTTTGGGCCTTTGAGGAAACCACAAATTAAATTTTTCCATGGTTGTGGTTGTCTGGGCAAGGATGATGGTGGTTAGAAATTAATGTCTCATCTCCGGACGCGTTACGTACGACTTTCTAACATTGGGGCGACAGATTTGCCGCGGCCATTTTGGCCGGCATAGGCCATAGACTACCAAGAATTCCCGGGGACCATTAATCTGGCCTCTGGGACACTCGGGGCCCCTCTCAACCCCCTTCATATGCCTTGTGGGTCCCATCAAGCCCCACCTCAAGCCGCCAACTACCCTCTTCTCCTCTCCTGCACAGGTAGATATATTCCGACCTAACCTGATCCCAAGAAGCCAACGGCATTGTCGGAAGACGGTAATAGACCCACCTTTAAGTAGCATCTCCACCGACAGAGGTATTACCTAGTTATGTCAGTCGCCAAGAAGACGCTGAGAGAGAAAAGAGAGTTTTTGGTTGCCCACAGCGAGTCAGAAGAAAAAGACAGAAGCTTACAAAACGCCACAAGAGCTCGACAAATCGTTGTGATTTCAGCCAGTTACGCTGATTTTTTTTGTCCACCTGCTTGGCTCGAGCCATCCGTGGTAGTTTGCAATAGAATGTGAGAATGCTTCCTCTGAGGATGATGGATGCGGTATCGATGGCTGCTCCAAGCCGATAGCACGGGATCTTCCAGAAGGTGCTCTTATGATGAAAGCCTAAATCAGAAATCATTGGAGCATCAGGTGTAAAAGATCATCAGCAGCTAAGACATGTCTGGTGAAAGAACAACTTAAGTCCATTTAGAGAGCCCCTTTCGCTTCTTGATTTCGTGTAAGCAAGTTTGACAGCTGATGACTTGTTACCGAAACTATTCTAGCTGGCTGCTCTGAGCAAAATGATTAATCCGGCAATAATGATTTGAATTGAATTTTGGTGGCGGTTTCTCTCCTCTGAGCCCTTTAGGGATTGCCCATAAGTTTTTCCTGATCAGTTTTCTAGTTTATGGCTAGAGTTTGGAAAGATTTTAGTTTTAAAGTTTGAAGTCTGATAAAGAATTTTCAGGGATGTCCAGCACTCCATGGGAAAATAATGTTACCACAGTTTCTCTTTCAAAGGGGATAAGATGTTTGCAAAGATCGTGATCAGAGGCAAACGTATACGCACTTAGACATCGCACATAGGCAGCCTTGCGCATACACAATGAACATATGCCAGTGTACATTGGTTACTAGTCGCAAACTTGAGTTCTCAGCCTCCTCAACATGAACCTCCCGTTCTTTGTTTCTCTCTCTTTCCTTACCTCTCCCTACATTGCTTACTCCCTCGTTTACACATATTTACTTTCTCTCTCTCTCTCTCTGTCAAATTGTTCGTCTTTCTGTGGCGACAATACGAGTGCGAGAGAGTTGGAACCAGTTGGAACAGAGTCGGAAAGCTCAAGGCACGGTCGTGGCTCGAGATTAGGCTGAAAGTTCTCTTCTTCCTTCTCTTTATCTCCTTTTACCACCTCCTTAGGCAAGAAGGAACGCATGAACATGTATACGTATGAAGGGAACGGAACGAAGGAACGAACGGTGAGTAAATGCTCTCTGGGGGTCAATGTACAGGCGCACGGCGTGACCGAAATCACACACACGCTCGTTGCGACCCGCTCGACTGTGACTTCTCCTCATCTTTATTTGGCCTCTAATTGTTCCTCGTCGATGATGGCCGTATGCCCATCGACTCCTGGATGGATAGTCCACAAAAGTTTGTGTGGCACTCAACAACTCTACGGCGTCGTACCATCCAGTTCAACGTTTACTTGCATTTTTCCACCATGCAGAAATTTAGATTGAATCTAGATAGGATCTTGGCTAGTTTGTCCTTTTTCTAATCGGGTTCCGTCAATAACGTCTAGTCAATACCATACTAATGTCAATAACCGACTAGCACCGGACTAAAATTTATAGAATAGTTATACAGGCCAGAGCCCGACCAATGCTAGATTTTTGCATCAGAAGAAATTCAAAATTTTAAAATCCATACCAGAAGAGAGTGATTAGCTGATTGGAATAGCAGTTAATTAAAAGGTATTTTTGTAAATTAACGAGGTAACTTCCAAGAGATGTGTTAACTTGTTGCCATTAGTTTCCCTTAGAGTCTTAGAGAGATAGACACTCATGGTAGATGATATGAGAGCACGAGTGTCGTTCGATAAGGTACGAGGAACCCCGTAGTGCCGTCGTTGGTTTTAATTACGCGCCAATTAATTAACACAGTTTTTTAAATTCCTGTTCCCGCTCAAACATACCACGTGGGGCTATTAAAACCTCCGATGCAACCGCATCCCGTTCACTGCCTTCGGTCATTCTTTTCCCTGTCATTGAACCAACGTTATCGTTTTACGAAATTAACAACGAATTAAGACTGTTTTAGTACAAGGCGTTTAGCTAATACTTGTTATCTATCAAAAGTTTCCAATAATCATACTTTCTCATGGTTATCTTGTTTTTTATTCCTATTTCACATTTGTTAGCGTTTTTTTCATGGCTTTTTCGAGTTTAAACAAGATTATTATTTAATCGTATGTTATCAGAATCGTTTTATAGGTTTCTGTAAGTAACTTAAATCAAGGTGTCTAAACCTTATTTGTTATTATTGCAATGGTTGCGATTTGTGATAATTCGATTGATTCTTGCTACGATATATCACACGCAAGACGTTGGTTGACTTCTGATCGATCGATTAATCTCGTTAAGACACTCATTAATCGGATCCTGAATAACATGGTAATAGCTATTTACTGGCACGCAAATGATTCAATCATTCTTCTTCCATAAATTACAATTCATGTCACTATTTACGATACAAAACGAGGCAAATTGTACATCCAATCAGCTGATATCTATTGTTTTTTAATTAGAACCTTCATTTTAGAACCTTTAATCTGCACCGTAATACAATTTTACGATACACTATAAAGGCGAGTATTAACAATTATTATCTTTAAAGGCGTGAACTATATGCAAGCTTGTTATTATTACCAAATTATTAATTTTTTATTTTACTTCAACTTTGCTGTGTGCTTTACTTTTAAAGTCAGTATAAAGGAGAAACTAGAACCAGCATATTTATTTACAGTGTTGAGATAAGCTTATCAAACTTCCCCTCTCAAGAATGTCCTATCATTAACTACTGTATAGTTGGATTCTGTTATATGTTGCCGAAAGCGCATTAAAAATTTAATTAATTAGAATAAAAATGCGTAAATGTGTGCTACAAAACATAATTTCTTGGCTATATTTTCTTTTTTTCTCTCAAGAATAATTCAAGTTTGTCTTCGGATCTTAACAAAAAATTAATAATAATTTAAAAAAATGTTAATCTATTATTCGTTATGGTTATTTATATGCATATGTCTAGAATATTTTACTTTTATGTCCCTCGAATATATTGAAGTAATTTTAATAAATAGAAAACAAATTTTGTTTCGAGCAATCTATTATAGTGCAAAGTATACTGTAAAAACGCTTTTATTTTTTAAGTAGAATTATATTCTAGATCAAAAGTAACTGAAGTATTTCGTGCAATCCGAAGTAAGTTTATATATGCTGTAAAATTATGTCCCTTAATCTTGTAATTTCTACCGTTATACATAATTTATTTAGAGAAGCAAGCTCGCGCACGTTAAAGAACTATTGAAAGCTCAAATTTAAGCAATGATAAAGGGGAACAGAACCAACCTAAACTATTTAGCGCATTTGCTTTTCAAAATAATAATATGCCGAATAAAAGAAATTACAGCTACGACATATAAAAATGACCGTGACCGTGCTTACCGAATAAACACGCATTTACAAATTCATAGCAAAAATATTTTTTCAAAGCAGTTAAACGTTAAGAACATTAAGAAAAAATTTTAATTTATTCAATGTAAGGTTACTAATTCACAAATATCGAGTGATGTGACAGAAGAAAACTTTCATATTCTTGGTTATAAATTCAAATAATCTAAATAGTAATTGACTTTTTGAAGACATAATAATATTTAATATCATAATAAGATATATATTTCTAGGATTTTCTGATTTACCTTAAACTGTGGCCACCCTGATTAACATCTTTTCTTCAAAATATTTTATCAACAAAAAAATAAATAATATAGATCTAACACGTAGCTTTTAGTTTCGAAAATATTTCAATGAATTTTCACCATTTTTTTCAACAAAAGTAGAATTTTTCCTTTACATTCGTAAATTTAACGAATATATTCAGAAGCTCTTAAAGTAGCCAGTATTCGTGTCTCTTGGTTCCGATACGAGATTACATATCGTCAGCGACAGGGTAGTCTACTTAAAAGATGAGTGTGGTACTCTTAAGGAGTGCTCTTTCGACTTTCGATAAATCAAATCCATTTGTCTGTTCACAAACGACTAGTCGATGATTTCTTTTTTGCTCTAATCGCTGAGAACTTCGAACCTCGTTTTCGCAGCTCAAATGCCCAGGACAATAACAAAAAAATACCTGGATTAGATTGTTATCGTCTTTTATGATACAAAAATGTATCTTGCTCAGATTATTACGCGCTGTGACTGGTAATCTTAGAGAAAGGTAAAATATCCGGGTTGCCTGACACGAGATTTGAATCAAAATGCAAAACATTGTCTCTTGATTCGACGTGGAAAATTGGGCAGGAAAAAATTTGCACATACAATTATGCTTTATATAAATTTACAAGTATTACAAAAGTACAATATTTTTTTATTCTAATTATTTTTTGCAAGGTGTTATTACCATTTAAAGATGTTAACGTCCGAATTTTCAAAATGTTAATTATTAAAATTTTGATGTTAAACCGATCACTTTGGACAAATAATTTTTGAAGGACAAGAACAAATCTGCCTTAGTTATAAAGAATAAGAAAAAAACTGCTGAAGCCTTGGGGACGTAATAGATTAACGCTCAACTCTCAATTGGCGCTACTGGTTCGAATGCGAACTGAGGCAGATATTTTCTTGTTCTTCAACAATTATTTGTCCGAAGTTATCGCTTTAACATCGAAATTTGTATTAATAAATATTTTTCAATTAACAAAATTAAATTCTCAGCTATATGAAGAGAAGAAGTCCTTTTAGTCACGGTCGATAATGAATTCATTACATTGGTCTTAAATTTGAGAATAATTTATTTGGATAGTATAGTAGAGTATTTTTAAAGAAACAAATTTCATAATTTAATTTGTTAATCTACTATGTATAAACTTTCTTTTTATTAATAGTACTAGCAACCGCTTTCGCCCTTAAAAAATAAAATAAAAAACTATTAACAGAATTTCCCATTTTCCAAACGAACTACAGTGAAACCCTTCAATAGCCCTCACTTCTATAGGCCTTCCGAGAATTGACGCCGCGGCGCAGGTAGATGTAAGAGGAGCTGTGCGGGGTGGGCGGGGTCAGCGGTTGTCAGTCAGGTGAACACTTAGGCGTGAACAAACAAAAGCGGAGTGGGCTATAATGAGTTAGTTTCCACCCACCATCAGCCCCAAAATCGGCGCTATAGAATAGTTTCTCTGTAATTTGTAGAAGTCGAAAAGTACGGTTTTCGAAGAAATTAAAACAAAATTACTTGTTAATAAATGTTTCTAAATTAAAGTTTCGGTCAACTTTTAATGAATTTTTATGAAATAATTTTCACACAATAACTTTTTTTGCCCTCCCCCCCCCATACCTTATATTCCGTCTGGAAGACGTACTAAAAAATGCAAATAGCAGTTTTACGTCAAATTCATTACAATTAAAGCATTGCTTGGAGTTTTTTAACAAGAATTATTTTTATTTGGTGAGTGAAAAGTTTACAAGTATTTTTTTCTAACCAATTTTCTTTTCGTCTGTAAATCGTAAAAAGTTATAATTTCTGTAATTAACAAAATTAACAAAAGTTGAAAGTAATATTTTTTGTTTAAATATAATTCACAATCATTTAAACAATTAATAATCATTCACTTAAACTTTTTCATAGGAAAGATGAATCTATTACACAACGTCAGACGAAGTTGAAAAAAGCATTAAAATATTTTTTTATTAATATGCGTTTTGACAGCACAATTTTCTCTTGAGATTCATCAACTGTATCATTTATCCCCCAAAAATACGTTATCACGTTTTACGCAAAGAGAAAAAAATGATTTTAAGGCCATGTGATGAGTGGTTGACGTGACCAGATTCCTACCTTACCGACACTTCTTTTGTTTCCTAACTTATTTTCATACGAAGCGCCACATCGAGTTGCAAATTTGTGATACTAAACAATAAGCACTAAGCATGGTGGGTCTGGTCCTAAATTTGTATATTTATGAAAAACGTTTTTTGTTTTAAATAATTTTTTTTTTTTGCTTTTTTCATAATTATTAAAATTTAGGGCCAGACCCACCTTTTTTATGGCTTCTTCTTTATTATCCTAAATTTTCAACTCAATGTGGCACTTCGTGTGAAAATAAGTTGGGAACTAAAAATAGTGACGGTAAGGTAGGAATCTGGTCACGTGACTCACTCGTCACATGGCCTTAACAAATATTAATTGTTTAAAAAATTCAAAATTATGTAGTTTAAAAATACAGTGAACCCAAGAGATAGAGCGCCCTGATATAGTTCTTCCGAGAATTGGCGCCGTGCCGCAAGCAGGAGTAAGAGGAACTGCGCGGGGTGAGCGCGGCGGTCGCCCAGGCGTGAAAAAAGCGTTTTCTAGGAACCTCCCTCTACCTGGGTAATCCTCCACCTCCTGCAACCCCAAAACCGGCAAGGTCTCATAATTTAAATAAAAGTAATTGCTTGAACAAAAGAATAAGAATAAAAGTAATTCACGTTGAAGATTTTACAAACTACAATCATTAGCATGAGTTGCACATAAGACTGACACTTTAAATTGTTGGGGCATTTTCCGAGCATAATACAGAGGGTATTTGGGGGGGGGGGGATGCAAATTTAAAGTTTTTTGTTGAAAGTTATTACATGAACATTCCTTAAGGGGCGATTAAACTTTAATTTTCAAATTGGAGGGAACGATCACCAAAAATCTAAAGTCGAATGTTTTGGACCACCCTAATGTTGATGGTCAAAAGCCTTTTTAATTTGTCGATCTCTCTTGTAACGTGAAAGCGCCATGGGGAAATTTCGGGATTGCTGGCACGGTTCCTTCGAAAAATTACATGGCACTTACAATGGGTTTATTAATGTCAGCCATTAGTAAACCGTGACCGACTATCAAAGCGCCACGATGTGTTTTCGCGCTTCTTAAGTGGCGTCTCCACGGGGATTACATGCTCAACTCATAGGCCCTATAGCGATCTCTGAATTCAAGCAAAATGAATATATGAAAAAGACTCCCTTGACGAAATCTTTTGTATCCATTATTGTCCTACTTGTCTGACGAGAATGAAAATGGAGTTATTAATTCATGATAACGCAAGCTGTCGCGCATCACCTCTACTCTACTTTTTTTAACTACCCGTCTTAAATTCTAAAAGCAAGGTGAAGAAGTGTTAATTGAAAATAGAATCAAGTTACTGAGAATTTTCACTGACGAGCAGTGAAATGTCACTACTTCAAATTTAGAAAGTGAACTCTATATGAAGACTGTTTAGTTTTTAAATAATGATTAGATTCAATCTTAAAAAATCAAAGAGAGAAGTTTTCCTATAAATCTTGATTCCTGAGCACACGATTAGACACATCGAGAACGAGACCTCGAAGAAGGGCAACTAGTCGATGGACCACCTTGAAGAAGAAGGTTAAAAATAAAGCGTCGACAGTCTGCTTCTTAGCAATGATTAAACTTGTAAAGAAAAACAAAGATATAAAGAAACAGAGAGTCATTTACTACTGAATTACTTGTTCATGTAATAAAGGAATATAAAGTCGATATTTTTCTTTTAGAAAGTTCTGGAATGTAAGAAATGCTCTGAGAATTTAAGATATTTGTTTCCAATCTATATACCGAGTTTTTCAATGAAAAGTAGAGAAAACTGTCCGTAAAAGACATATATAAAAGATGACCCTCTCCAAAGAAGATCATATTGTTTGCTGGGACCATATAAAGTTATATTTTTCCGTGCGAGGGTCGTTGAAAGTACTAACTAATGACGCGACCTATACGATAGCAGCGAATTCATAATATCCGCAATACACATGAGTTTTATGTATGTGACGCGCGTACAGGTATGTACATACTGCGGTCGTGTCCGCTTTTTACACGCGCGTGCGACCGCGATCGTAAAAATTTCCCGGTAAACATTGATTTTTCTGTTCCTTATCGGCGTGCATGAAACTCAAAGCACCGTTATACGTGCTCGAATTTGTCGAGTGAGAAAGCGTCTAGCATGTGGACTGAAATTAATATTACAGTCTTAAACAAACGACATTTTAGCAGTTAGGAAACCCGAAACCTTCAGTGAAACCTTTGAACCCTATACTGCCGACCAAACTAAAAAGTTGCATGAGTGACGTTTTTATAAAAAATGACTTTTTGGCACCGCTGGATTCGTAAGAGAAAGTTGCATCTAACTGTTTTAATAAACTTTATTAATTATAAATATTTATTACAAAAAACGACTGTTTATAAATGAGAAAAGTAAAAAAAGTTGAAATGTACAACAGAAAAAGATACCCAAAGCACTTTGCGTGTCCTAAAAGTTGTACAAGGAAGGCAATATGTCATCAGCATACACATGAAAAAGAACATAAAGAACTTTGTGTATTTTTTGCGTTGTAAAAGTTACCGAGTGCGGCGCGAACTGACAAACGAAAAGAATCGTTTGCCTTTACGTATCTCTTAGACTTGTGAATTAGCTCGGACTCTGATTGGAAATCCACGGGAAATAAGACCCGGCTAAATTCGGCTATACACTAGCGACGATTGTTCGGGTAAGTTCGGAACAGCCACTAAATACACAGAGTCCCTTACGTATGTTTTGATGTTGTATTTTCAGGCTTCGTTCGAGCTCTTCGACAAAGGCATCGTCCACAAGTGACTTTCTGTTATTTTTGCCTTGTATTTTTGACTTTCCGCGTCTAGTAATACACCGCAAGTCTATTTTCTATTAGAAATTGTTTAAAAAATCAATTTTCTAGTGCAAAATATGAAAAAGCACATGATTTTCACTCAAATAGCGATCTTAATTATCCAAAATTTTATTCGTTATTAAAGTTCTTTGGGCAAGAAAGCTTTCTCGATTTTCTCAGTTCGAGAGAGATTGGACTTTTGTATCTTTTTAGTTTGTATGGCAGTATAGCGATCCAGGCAAAATTCACTGAAACACTTAGACAAATATTTATTGAAATTTGAGCAACTAGTTGTCACTTCATTTAATTTTATTCCAGACTATATTAGTATCTGGCCTCTAGAATGATTGCTATAATACTACATCATAAGATTTTTCACACAAAGGTATTGAAGAATTTTTGCGTGCGTGACTTTCGATTTTAGTCATGCAATTACCCCAATTACTAGGTATTTAGAAAAAAATGTGTCAAGTATCTTTAAATAGGCGAATCAATATTAAATATAACAAACTGACATTATATGACTTTAGTCCACCTATAATTACAATTGTTTAAAATAAATTCGAATATACAATTAAAATTGATTTTCTACTCACAGATTGTAATAAAAACAAGTGGATTGCACTTTCGACTTTAAAAAAAATGGGATTTTAGCATGCATTTCAGATGTAATTTTTTTATGCATAAAATTCTAAACATTGTAGTACATTTGGATAAACCTGTTTTAATAAGTGCCTGGTTTCTGTAAAAAAATTTTTTCAAGTATCCAAATCGCTATTCAAAGACCTATGTGACCTTGACACGCCACATACTGAAAAAAACTGTTCTAGCCAATCCTGGCTGGTTTGTAATGCTGATTGGCTTCGTACATACTTAGACGTTCCGCCCAATCAGTAATATGTCCTTTTTCCACGAAAAATTCAAAAACGATATTTTTTAAAGATAAAATAAAGATATTTCAACGTATTTGAAACAAGTTCCCTTAAGTGAATGCATGAAGTTCTTAGCGCTCTTTTAATTTCATAAGGAAAAAACAAATTTATAAATATGCTACTAATACGCCATTATGATGTTGCGAGATGTAGAATAAAAACTGTTAATGAACGGAGACGATGTCGGAAAATATGGATGAAATAACCCCAGGAATTCAAAATTCAGCCTGATAATTCGTTGTTGTGTAGAACACTAGTACTCTTTGCAGTTTTGTGCAGATGTGCATGTAAATGCAGTTGTACGATTGAAAAAAATGATTCGTCGTGAGAACCACTGGCTGCGCTCGGCCGGGTTAGAGAGGGGGTTAGGAAGGGGGTGGATTGAGGAGGAGTTGGTGCCAGGGTAGGTTTTGATCAATATCTCGCCCCCACCCCACACCACCCTTCGTGGTGGTACACCATACCCCCACCCGGGACACCATCACCCGACCACCATGAATAACCAAGACCATACATAGCGGCGTACAGATTAAATACATTGAGAGAAACCGTGTGATCAAATTTACCTCTTATGAACCGAAACTGTGCATCCAGGATATCTGGAAGGAAAATGAACGTGCGCCTAACACTCGGTGTACTTGAGTTGGATCGTAACAAAGGAAAAAAATTCAATTCAGACTTTCCCGCATTCCGATCTTATAGTTCTCCTGGGGCTCCATGAGATAAAGAGAAAGGGGAGTGTAGGGTAAAAGGAGAGATGAAAGTACTCATAGGACAATGCCCCTGAGACTTTCGACCATTTCGTCATCGCACTTTAAACATTAGTATTAACGGACCTCGCCTTCCCAGTGTTAAGTAAATACCACTGTAATTTATTTTCTGTTTATTTCTTAATTGTGATGTACATTCGGTAAATAACTAGAACACTAGATCAGCTGGATTAATATTGAACGATATCCTAATTGAAATTTTATATCATGATAAATCTTCCGTTTTTACCTGGTCACTTTTCGTTCAGGTTGAAAATGTTGGTAAATTGAAAAAGGTTTCGTCAATTTTACAACAAGGACAATGACGCAAAGAAATGCAAGGCGACCAGTGCGCTTCAACATCTCTAATTAGAACTTTGTAATTGCTACAATTGCTGCTTTGCGATCAGCGAAGGAGGAAGCGGTCGAATGGGTGCGCGTGTTTTCCCGGAAGCCGCGGGCAGCTTCCGGAAACTTGTCGGGGTGAGTTGCTCGCTCTGGCGAAAGTGTGTACGCAAGGGATTAAGCGTTAAAAGCAATGCGTTGACTCCGCACATACCTTA
The DNA here is from genome assembly GCF_010883055.1 of Belonocnema kinseyi. Classification (NCBI taxonomy): domain Eukaryota; kingdom Metazoa; phylum Arthropoda; class Insecta; order Hymenoptera; family Cynipidae; genus Belonocnema; species Belonocnema kinseyi. Next base: position 88,215,576 of record NC_046662.1, read on the forward strand.
TGATGAGTGATCCAACTTTTCTCCCTTCTACTATCTAGAAATTTGTAACATGTTTTTCGCTTTATAAAGCATAAAACATGGTATAAATTAGATCCATATAAATAAGGATCTAAATACTTAAAAGAGAAATATGAATGCATACAAATAAGCGTGTAATTCCTAACAACTCAGTCAAGATACGAATGACAACAATTCTGGTAGTGGTTAACATTAGCATCAATTTAAAAGTTGACTAAGTGATCAGTCTACACTCTACCGTCTGCCTGTGAACTGCATACAGAGATTGATATATCCTCACTGGTCAATTCGAATCTATGATACTTTTTTATTCATAATTATTATGAGGTTATTTTCAACATAGTTCAAAGAAGCCCACTTTTGTCTGTTTTAACTTTTATGATATTCTTGAAAAGAAATACGATCACGTTATCATCCCTAATGTCAGGTGTTATGATTCGAAGTACCAGGGGATCACGAACGATCACCTTAATGGGAACTTTAACGCGCTCCACGATATATATTCAAGATTTACAGTTTCGCAAAAACTGACATCTGTTTAAAGAAGATTAGAAACATGCCTTGCTTATTTTGGATATAAGTCGGAGATAAGTTCATTTTTCACTGGAGAATTGAAGAACATTAAAATTCAGGAATGTGTCTATAACTAATGAAATTATCTCTATTCCCCATTTTAATCCATTTCGAAGGCTTTAGGACCAGGAAGAATGCTTTTGCGGGAACACGAGTTTTAGTTGATTCAGTGGGGTTTGCTGATGTACGAAAATTTTCGCTGCCTCAGCTAGTCCTGATGCTGCCAAAATACTTTCTCTAAGCATCATCTATGAAATTAAATATTTTTAACTGATGCTTTAACTATCGAATAAGGTTTAAGTTATCTGGTAATACGTAGTATTTACTTTTATACTGTGTGTTATACAAAAGTCGAGCAACGAGCGAGCTTTGGTGTGTTCTCCTGCTTGAGGTAACTCGACTAGAATACTTGGCTATTACCCAACTGGAGAATTCTGGATGGGACCAATGGTCAAAAACATAGCAGATCTACTAGACTAGGTGTTAGTAGGCTTTTCAACAAAAACCAGTTAAAATAGGAGAACTTACGAATGCAAGATCAGTGTCAATGTTTTCCAATACAATTAACCTGGTAAAAACCTAAAATTGACTAGTAAAACTCACTGGTACCTAATAAAGACGATCTCGCTAAAGCTAGAACCTAACTATACTATACTGCTATAGCATAATGCGTAGGGCAAAAACTATCCAACTGCAAAACAAATGGCTTGCCAGGAACCCACCAAAAACCAGAAGGAACTCAAAGTAAATCTGTCTCCCGATTCAAGCTCAAGCATCGAGGCTTTCCTTGAGCTGCCTGTTCAAGGTACGTGCAGCATCAAGGCACGAGGCGGCGTATTCGCGAGAGAGTGATCTATCGCTTTAAGCTTGAACCCTGGTACGTTGGTTCGCGGCTACGCCGTTGCTACTCAGGATTCCAGTTCTCCCCTCTCGCCCCTGGTCCTTCACAATCACTCCTCTCGCTCTTTTCTTCCCCGCCATACCCACCCACCACTGGCTGGAACCTGTTCCACCCTTCCTCTTCCCCTTTCCTAAAGTCTCTATTTCTCTCCCTCTGATTTTCTCTCCTTCTCTCAGCCGGCCGGTACCACTCGAGGTACATATTTCTCCAGCGTGTGCGCGCAAGTGAGACCGAGAAATAAAGAGACAGAATAGAGAAAGAGAGATGGAGAAAATAAGAGAGAGGATGGGACAAAAGAGAGAGAACATTAAAGAGAAAGAGAGAAATATGACAAAAGAGAGAGACAAGGGTATCACCAGAGTCTGTGCACGCGCTGCCATTGTTTGCCGCGTGTGTCTCTCCAGTGTCTCTCTCTCTAGCTCTCTTTTATTCTTTATTTCGTTTCTGCCATCTCTCTCGTCCGCAAATGTTCCACCACACCAAATCCTTTTTTTTCCCTTTTTTTACTTCGGTACAATTTTTGCCTACGGCCACGGGCCTCCAGATGCAGAGGGACTCCAAGTAACTCGTCTTTAGCTACGACTCGACTTCGCGAGGAACCAAGAGGCGGTGGAGGAGGACGGCGGGAGGTTGCTGGAAGAAGGACGTAACTGGGGCGATGATCCTCCGAGGGACGACTTCGAGCCTCCTGACCCGTCTTCCAAGTCTGTAATTTTTCTCCCGAGATCTCTCGGTACCTTGGCAAGGCTGGGACTTTCAAGATTCGAGCGGGATCTTCATGCGCTCGCATTCTCAATTAGTAAACGCGCTGAACGCGTTTCATATAAAATTCTTTGTACGGTGGGAACTTCTCATAAACTTGCAGATTTTATTTTTAATTAGGTTTCATTTTAATATTTAATGATAATGGTTTAATGTCTCATTTTTATGAACAACAAATAGGACAGTTTTTATGCGACCAGCCAATTAGTATACACTATACGGCTAAGGGAATTTTTTACTTTGCGAGACGGTTAAAAGTAGCTAAGTGAAATTTGCTACTAGAGCGAAAAGTTTTTTCTGTGGACAACTACAGAGACGAAGGGAGCGGACGAACTGGATGATCCAGACCTCATGGTACCGTCATTACTTTTCGAAAGTCTCGTTTTAATAGTTCATGCAGGACATCGTGAGAAGCCGTCGACTGGTTACGGACAGATTTCTACTTTCTCGTGAGGCAGACTGGCAGAGTATTCATCGCAAGAACCGCAATCACCCACGAAGTTGGTTTTATTCCATACTTTGTTGAATGTAAACATTGAGACGGTAAAATTTTTTCAATTCAAAAGAAAACAAAATCGAATCACATTCAGAAAATGAGGAAGAATTGACAACCACAGCATGTGCTAGGTTCTATTGATCGCGTGGTATTAGCGACCACAGACGTTAAGCAGATTTAAGCGCGGCTAGAGTTCGGATGGGTGTCTGCATCTTTCCGTTAACTTTTTTCGCCTGTAAAGTAAACTAATAAGAAAGTTTGAAACAATTTTTTCAACGTTAAAGTCTTGATCAATATTTAAAAGGGGGTGCTTCTGTTAACAAAATCAAAAAGTCACGTTTTGTAATAGTTTCATTTTCACCAACCGAATATGTTCAGGAGAGGTTTTCTGCATTTTTCCCCTATAGCCATACAGATGATGAAAGTTCCAAAGAAATGTACAATATTTAAAAAATTAAAATTTTTTAAATTGAAAAAGGACGAATTGGAAAAATATTAGGCACCTAATAAGCTGTGACAGAATGTAAGAATTTATTCAGATTCATTGCGCGTGACTAACTCGAATCGGATGTGTTGAGAGATAGGGTATTTTTCCAGCCGATTACGTGACTATTGTCAATTTTACGTGGTGTAACATTCGCGAAAAATCACTATGGAAACAGAGAAGTCGCTGGATACCTTTAAGCAGGCGCTTGTTTGGCGCCAATGGACGCAGAAGTGCAGAGAGGACTGTAAGTAGAAGGGGTTGAACTCGCTCAAGTGGGGGTCTGGTGGGGTGAGTCGCAGGTTGAGACGAAGAAGGAGAAGAAGGTGCTGGAGGTGGTGAAGAAGGATTGTAAAGGAGATGAGGATGAGGATGAGGAGAAGGGAAGAGAGAAAAGTGGCAGGCCTACATTTCAGATACTGCCTCCCTCGCCACTTTTCCTTTATTTTTGTACCTTGGCATCTCCCTCAACCCTTCTACCAGTGCTTCTTCCTTTTCTCGTCTTTCTCTACACTCCTGTTTTACTTTTTCTTCTTTCAGTTGCACTCTTTTCACCGTGTCGTTCCACGGTTCGGTCGACAGCACAACAAGCTAACAGTCATATTCCAATATTAATCGCCAAACAATAAGGCTGTAAATAATTGGATTACTGTTTCTCAATGTTTCTTTAGGCAGTTTTTTATTCTTTAAAAAATAATACAACTTTGATTACAAATCAATGCATCTAAGAGCATTTTCTAAGAGGAAGCATTAAAACATTTGTTAACTGACGTTTTATTAATTTTCAAAATATTTAAAGTGCTTTAACCCTTTCATTTTAAAAAGGATCGATCAGAGTAACCGGTAAAATGATTATCCACATATGGAATTTTTCAAGTTTGATATTTAGTAAAAACAAATATAAGTGCCAATAGAAATTTTAGAATACACACTTACCCACAATCATAAAAACATTTTTCCCCCGACAAATTTAAAGATGTCTTTTTGTAAATTGTGCAAAACCTAATTGTAGAAATAGGAATTTTAAAATACTATACAGATACACTACGGTACAAAAGTTTTTGATAAGTGATTAAGTTCTTGTTATTTTAATGATGTCAGAGCTAAACAATTTTCTCTTTTAATAGTTGAATGCTCAAAAAATTGTGTATAAAATGAGTCCAGGATGAAGCGAATTGGCCTATTTTTTAATTAGATTTTGCAAATATAGTGTAAATTGTAATGTTTTCTTCAATTTTAGGTAATATCCCAAATAATCAACATTCTGTAATGTTCTTAGGCTCATTTAAAAAGAAATTTTTCTATATTTACGCAACAGGTTATGGGCATAAATATGCTTGAAAAATTCTTTCACAGGGAAAGAACCTAAAATTGTAACAATAAAGTTGGAAAATTTTCAGTATTATTTTTCGTAAAAAATATTTTTGTAAATATATGAAACGTATAACCATTATGTTTCTCTAAAAGTCCCTCAAAATATATATTTATTTTATTTTTATTTCCCTACAGAGAAGATGCTTCCAAGTTTTTCGCTATAACTTCAAGTTCTTGCACTGTAATAGGGCATTTTTTAGTCTTATGATCATTATCTGTTACGACACTGTTTAGAATTAACTTTAAGATGTGCAAAAGAACATAACAAAATTTTCATAACTTCAGATATTACCTCAAATTGAAGAAAACATTTAAATTTACACTATTTTTTCAATATCTACTTTAAAAAAAAAGATAAAATGGCTTTACACTGGGCTCATTTTATACAGAATTTTGAGAGCATTCTACCCTTTAAAAAGACTAAAGTGATCAATATTAATCAAAACTATATTGTTGCTCACGAGTATGTAAAGACTAGAGTATGTAGAGTATGTATAAAAATGATCCAGGATGAAGTAATTCTTTAGATTTTTTTAAAAAAAGATATCGCAAAAGTAGTGTACATTTAAGTACGTATTTAATTGAAATAAGATCTGATAAATTAAACATTTTTCGATGTACTTGGGTTCATTTCAAATTTAAGTTTTTATATACAGTAGAACTTCGAACACAGTCAACCATCGGGATCCGGCGTATCGGACACGGTAAGCGCACGTGGTCTAACCCCTCAGCCAATCGGCGTCGAGTTACAGGTCCGTACCGATATGATGTCTAGTAAGTTTTTGATTAATTCTGGTTTTTGCAATGACCCTACGGCACTCCTAATAATATATTTGTACGTTTAAAAAGTAACACGTATAATTGCACATCTTTCCATAACAGCAAAAATATGACTCAGGACTTCATTGCGTATACTATTCGTTATAATTACTTTATAAGTTGAAAATAAACCAAGGGTTATGTATTAAAATAAAGAGAGAAATTCAAAAGTGTTAATGTAAGATTCCTAATCATTATTTATTAGAAATATTACATTTAAATATTGATTCTATTCAAAATCAGCGCAACAACAGTAACCAATCGTGTTGCCGGCGCGACGCAAGTGCAGTTCAAAAAGCTCCCAAGATTGGGAGCACAGATTTAAATAAGCCTTTATCATTATAAGTTTGTTACATAACCTGCAAATAATATTTATCAATACATTATATCTCTTTAATTGCGGTAATATTTTGTAATGCCATGATCTTCATTAAGTTATGTCCATCAGAGTTCGATGACATGTGTGCTTTAAGGAAAATATTGCGTTGTTATTTAAAAATAATGTGCATGTGAGTAAAGCGAAAAATACCTTCTTTAGGAATAGGCTCAATTACATTTGATATGCTTTAGAACCCCATGTGTGGTATCATTTAGATCTCATTTATCGTTTTGGGTTCCCTTTCAGCCAGTGGGGTTCATTTTTGCTGGAACTCCTTTTGGAACAAAAAATGGGTTCCAATGGGAACCTCAGTTTTTCTGTGAAACATTGGAGTACGTAAGATTAAAAACAAAATATTTTCTAAACAACTTTTTTGGAGCAAACGGAAGAAGTCGAAAGACTCGATATAACAGCCAACATTTGTGGGAAACTATTTAAATAGTGATAAATAAGTGATAAACTATTTAAGTATTTTGCAATATATTTTTGCTTTTAATTTTTATATTGAACTTAAATGTAATAATTTATTTTGAAATAAGCGGATTATAATGTGCACTGGCTCTTTAAGTTGTACAAGAAAAGAGGGTCACTATCTATTCTGTCAATCATAATTTCACAAAATTCAACCCGACGATCAGGATCCTCTTCATTGAGCTCTTGTAACAGATGAACTTTGTAAGGATGGAAATTAATGCTTTTTAAAATATTTTGCACTGTCTCAGGAGCAACGTCACGCTCATCACTAGCTCGACGTAAACTAAGATGTGGGTTTTCAAGAAATGCTTGGGCTATGTCCATCTGCATCTCCTCGGATCCTGCAGATTTTGGCCGACCAGTTCTCTGAAGGTCCTTGATAGATGCATGATTCATAAAGCGCCTTACAGTTCTTTCAATTGTTGATTTTGAGACAGGATTTAACTCTTCTCCATTACGAAAAGTGCAATTAAAAAGCAAACGAACTTGACCATAAGATCGAACTCGATCTCCTCAACCACGCATCATTAATACAGATACCTTCTCTTGTTCCGAAAGTTTAGCTTGCGCCATAATAATCTTTTAGCGAAAAATAGTATAGAACTGCCATCTCCACCATATAACGATTTGATACTTAACTTTAACATGATTTCGACTCAGAAAACAAAACTTATTGCATAAAGGTGTTAGTTGGGCGTATAATCTAAACAATGAATAATACAAACTTCAAAATAGCCTCGGAAAGGACTGGAACTTTTAATGACAAAAGGCATGCACATGGAAAATTTAAAGGTCATGTTTCAGGCGACGAATGGAGACTGGGTGTTTGGAATGCTAGGTGAGTAAATGATCTAAAGGTAAAAGAATTGCGTGAAACTATGAACGTGAAGAAACTAGACATTTTATGTGAGTCTGAACACACAGAAAAAGGGATGCGAAAACAAAGACATAAAAAACGGCATATTGAAAGGCGGATTTGAAATATGGTCAGGAGTAGGCTGTGAATCACATGGTAAAAAAGGAGTAGGTCTGATTTTGAATGAAAGAGCAAAGCAGCATTTCGGAGACCATGGTTTTGTATCTCCCAGACAGCTGTGGGCTAGAATGAAAGTAGGAATCAGAAGACTATTTATCATAGCATGCTACGCGCCGGTTGATAGTGATCCTAGAGAAGTAAAAGAAGCCTTCTGGGACACTTTAAATGACACAATAAAAATTTGCGAACACGGGGAAAGAATAATTCTACTAGGGGACATGAACGGTTGGGTGGGCATCCAAAATCAAGATACACAAAGCGTATTAGGTAATTTTGGGGATCCAAGAACAAACTATAACGGAGATAAATTAGTTGGTCTATGCTTAGAAAGGGGTCTGTTTATTACAAATACTTGGTTTAGGCATAAAATGATCCATATGTACACCTGGTAAAGGAAATAGCCGCAGTATAATTGACTCTGTTGTTGCGGATGAAAGACTAAGAGAGTTAGTCAAAGATACAAGAGTCGTGAGGGGTCCTGAATGCAATAATGATCATACCTTCTGATCTCAAACATTAACTTAGGTCGGGGATGGAGAAAAAATAGAACCAAGAAAGTAAAACAAACGCGAATCAAAATTGAGAATCTACAGAAGCCGGATATGCGAATAGATTTTCAAAATAAGATAATCGAAAGCATAGATAGGGCAACATGGGAGGACCGTATAAAAAACAAAGATATAGGGGGCGCCTGGACAATGTTACGGGATATCATTGTTAGATGTACGATCAAAGTGTGTGGTACCGCAGTTGTAGGAAGATTGTCTGGTGATGCGTGGTGGAATGATGAAATTCAGGCTGCCCAAAAAGCAAAAAGAGAAGCGTACAAGAGAACTTTGAACATCGCAGGTCTTAGCAATGAGGAAAGAAATAGACGTAGAAATGATTATAGACGCGAAAAAAGGATACTTAAACGATTAGTTAAAGAAAGTAAAGATACAATTAGAGCAAAAGAAGAGATAAGAATACAAAACGATTTTGGAGGAAGCAGGAAACTACTTTGTAAAAAAATGAAAGGAAACAAGAGTACAGAAATTGTCAACATGAGAAATAGTAGGGGGGAAATGGTATATAATGCAGACGGAATACTAGAGGCTTTCAGAGACTATTTTAGGAGACAATTCGGA